>NW_012152907.1:186285-188056 GCF_000956105.1 Propithecus coquereli | reverse complement strand
CTTTGGTATCAGGGTGATATTGGCTTCATAGGACAAGTTAGGGAGGATTCCTTGCTTCTCTACATTATGAAATAATTTCTGCAGCATGTTTTTTTGTTATGTTATTTTGCAGTTTTTCTTGGCTTTTAGAAGATTATACTAGTGGTTTTCTTACTGGCTACAACTTTTTAGTCACTTTCTAGATGTTTCTACTAGTTTGGGTCACTAAAAGGTGGAGTGCTCCTGTGCTCAGTTCTTGAGTTCTTCTCTTCTCTAGCTCTCTTCACTCACTAGGATTTCAACCAGCCTTGAGGCTATAAGTAACATCTGAAATCATTGTCATTGATTCCAAAGAATAAATATCTAGCCCTGAGTTCCTCCTTGAGCTGCAGATTCATATAGTAAATGCCTAGTGGGCATAATTTACTCAATCCCAGTGTTCCCAATTCAGTAAACAGCACTATAAATCTTCTAGTTGCTCAGGCCAAATTTAGAAGTTATTCTTAACTTCCTTTTCCATCATATACCTATAACAATCTATTACCAAGTCCTTGCAACTCTACTTTCAAAATGATTTCTGACATGTCTATCATCCGTCATCCGCAAAAGCTTCCTAACCGCATCAGATTCCACCTGTTTCCCCAGCATCTATTCTCTACATAGTAGTCAGAGAAATCTTTAAACATACTTCACTTCTCATCACTCATCTCCTGTAAGTCTCCACAAGTTCTGTATTATGTTTACAATAAAATCAAAGCTCCTTCACAAGACCCACAGAAGCCTAAATGAAATCACTCAGCCTGTTCTCTGGCTTTAATTCCTACCACCCTTCCCCCTTTCCCTCACCACTCCAGGCACAGTGGTATTCATTTTGCTCCCTAAGCAGTCCAAACTCCCTCCAACTGAAGGCCTTCCTACTGTTCCACCTGCCTCTCCACTTCTTCATATTTTTCAGGTCTCTTATGAAATGTCACTCTATACAGAAAACTTCCCTAATCAACCAATCTAAGACATATAGAATTGTCCCTATATACTGTATATATCCTCAGGGCCCCTATCACTGCTATTTACTTGTTTGTTTCCCTGTTAATATTCTATCTCATTCTTAAAATATTTTCCTTAAGGCTAATATTCTGTGTTTTTCACTATGGTATCTATACATTAAATACCACCACACAGTAAATGCTAAATAAATATTTTAACTGAATTAAAAAAAGAATAATCCATGAGTTTCTACTGATGCTGAAAAAATGAAAAGAGAGAAAAAGCTCTGCTTTCTAGAATACCAATAAAAGAAGAATTAACTGAATTAAAATTAAATTAACTGAATTAAAAAAAGAAGACTCCATGAGTTTCTACTGATGCTGAAAAAATGAAAAGAGAGAAAAAGCTCTGCTTTCTAGAATACCAATAAAAGAAGAAAGAATAACAGGAGAAAATCACCATTTAGCAACCATCATAGCAGTAACTGATTCAGGCAAGAATTATCTATCAGTGGATGTTTAAAACCACTGGGCAAAGCGCTCCCTCTCCCCAGAGTACTTGGCCAATCACAAAGGCAGAAAAGCACCTAAATAGTAAAGAAATCCAGTAGACACCGCCTGACTGAATGGTCAAAGTTAACGTCGCCATTACTGGGACAAGCTGATGGCAGGTGTCTCCTGACAGGATGCACTGCGGACTCTGTTGCTCCTTCCAAAAAGGCATCGGCTGAATCTCATCACAAGAGAACAATCTGCTAAACCCAAAATGAAGAATATTCTATGAAAGGACTGGCCTGACTCTTTTAACA
>NW_012152907.1:182814-186235 GCF_000956105.1 Propithecus coquereli | reverse complement strand
CTTGCTCAGGCTGGTTTCGAACTCCTGAGCTCAAACAATCTGCCCGCCTCGGCCTCCCAGAGTGCTAGGATTACAGGTGTGAGCCACCGCGCCCGGCCGCAAAATAGTTTTTACATAAACTTTTTATTCTTGAATTAATTTAGATTTATAGAAAAGTTCTGGCCAGGCAACGTGGCTCACTCCTGTAAACCTAGCGCTCTGGGAGACCGAGGCAGGAGGATCGCTTGAGCTCATAAGTTTGAGATCAGCCGAAAAAACAGAAAAAATTCGCTGGGCATGGTGGAGCAAGCCTGTAGTCCCAGCTACTCTGGAGGCTGAGGCAGGAGAATCACTTGAGCCCAAGAGTCTGAGGTTGCAGTGAGCTGTGATGACACCACTGCACTCCAGCCCGGGCGACAGAGAGAGACTTGTTCTCAAAAAAAGAAAAGTGCCCACATATCCCTTACCCTGTGTCCCCTACTGTTAACATCCTGCACTACCACAACTAAGAACCCAACATTGCTAATTTCTATTAACTGAATTCCACTAGCTGTTCCACTGATGTCCTTCTGTTTCAGAATCCAATCCAGGATACCATACTGCAGTGGATATTACACTAAGGTTAACAAAATAAAAAAGTAATTAAAAGCATTGACTAATGCTAGAATTTAAAGAATGTGATTGTTTTTTATAAATTTTACTTGGCCTTTCTTTTTACTGATGCTGAGTGATCATTTACTCAACATAATTCTTTTCAGACTTCAGAATAGAAATAATGGGAAAAATATTTTAAGCAAATAGCAATATATACTAAAGGTGATGTTAAAACTACAGACATCTGGAGGGAGGGGGGAGGAGGGGATAGATAAATCCACACCTGATGGACGCTTGTCGGGCGGTGCAAAGGCAATTTATGTAACCAAAGCATTTGTACCCCCATAATACACTGAAATAAAAAGAAATGAATTAAAAAACATCAAAAAAAATAAATAAAAATATATCTATTCCTAAAAGTGATTTTTTAAACATTTACCCAAGAAAATACAACCTACTTAAAACGGAGATGTTTCCTTACCAGTATAATGAAATAGAAACTTGTTATAACACTGAGATTACAATGAATATCACTCTCAATATTATTTACTTAACATAGTTTCAAGTCAACACACTTTTGAACCTAACCATATAACAAACACACAGAAGAGAGAAGAGAATTAATCCAAGTAGCTTCTGAACCCAATACTCTGAGTATATACCATCGAACTGAAGACAAGCTATTGTAGTTGTATAGGTGTAGCACTTCTGAAACTATTCTGTGCACTGTAGGATTAGGCAAATGAATAAATCTAGTGACAGTGACATCACTGGGAGAGGGAGACGCAAATGTGGAACAGGGAAAGCAAGTGAGACCCTGGATGCTAGGTTGGAACTGAAAAAAAAAAAAACCAAAAAAAAAATAGAATGAGGCTGGGTGGTGGCTCACACCTGTAATCCCAGCACTTTGGGAGGCCAAGGTGAGAGGATCATCTGAGGCCAGGAGTTCGAGACCACCCTGGGCAACATAGCAAGCCCCTATCTCTACAGAAAACAAACAAAAAAATTAGCCGGCCATGTCTAGTGCATGCCTGTAGTCCTAGCTGCTCAGGAGGCTAAGGTGGGAGGATCACTTGAGACCCTGGAAGTTCAAGGTTGCAGTGAGCTACAATCGTGCCACTGCGTTCCAGCTTGGGCAACAGAGTGAAACCCTGTTCCTAAAAAAAATAATAAAAATTTCTTAAAAATTAAAAAAACCTGAATGAACTTACACACGCACAGAAGCAAGCATGTACGCACATGCACACACCCACCCTCCAAACCCCCTTCTTGGCTAGACTGAAAGGACCCAGCAGCAGCACATCCTAATAGCTAGGATGAATACATTTACCACCAAGATCTTGGCTTCCATATACCTTTTCCCACTAAAAGGAACCAGTGCTCTGTGGAAAATGCCCCATTCCAGGATAGGGCAGGAAAGGTACCAGATGGGCCTAGTAATAAGGATGTTCAAAGGACACATGTTCCCATCTTGAGGGGACAGTTGAAGGGGTTTCCACTTGGCAAATCAATCATAATATAAACATCAAAATGAACAATGACAGTAACAGGCTATGTCATTAAAGATGAAATGTCTGATTTCAAATCAAAAGTGTAGTTTATTATATCTCCAGCAACAAGCAGTACAGTTAATCAAAGTATGCACCCAAACTATTGACACAGTTTTGCCATCTTTATGATAGCTTCTTTATGCCAGCACCGAAGAAGCCTGGAGAGTGAAAGGCATTTCCCACAGCTTGTTGAAAACTGAATATTTTTCCTTGCAAGAAGTGGTCCAAAGCCTGGAAGAAGTGGTAGTCAGTTGGCGCAAGGTCTGGGGAATACAGTGGATGACAGAGAGATTCCAAGTCCAGCCTCTGTAGTTTGAGCAGCATTGTTTGTACAACACGCGGTGGAGTGTTGTCTTGGGAGAAGACTGGCCTGTGTCTGATTGGCCTGTGTCTGTGAACCGATCTTGGCTGCTTAACGGCAAGCATCCTCATCATTTCATCGAGTTGGTTGCAGTTGACATCAGCGGTAATAGATGGACCAGGTTTCATGAAGCTGTAGTGGGTAATACCAGCACTGGACCAAACAGACACCATTAGCTTTTTTGAATGAATATTTGGTTTCGGACTGTGTTTCTGCACTTCATCTCTATTCAACCATTGTGCCCAATGCTTGAGATTGTCAAAAAGAGTCCATTTTTTCATCACACGTAACAATATGGTGTAGAAATAGTTCGCCTTTATGTTGTGACAGCAAAGAAAGGCAAGCTTCAAGACGATTTCTCTTCCGATGCTCATTTAATTCATGCAGAACCCATCTATCCAGCTTCTTTACCTTGCCCATTTGTTTCAAATGGTCAACTGTTGGAATAGTAATGTCAAACCTTGCTGCTAATGCACATGTAGACTGACATGGATGCACTTCTGCTACACCTTTCAGCTCATCATTATCCACCTTGGTCTCAGGTCACCCATGTGGCTCATTTTCATGATTAAAATCACCAGGATGGAACTTCGCAAACCACTGGCGTTCATTAGCCACATCTTTCCCAAACACTTCATTGATATTTCGTGCTGTCTGCGCTGCATTGGTTCCGTGACAGAACTCATATTTGAAAGTAACATGAATTTTTGACTTATCCATGGTTTCACAAAAACTGTTCTAAAAAAAATTTGAAAGATAAACAAGCCAAAAGTGCATTTGAAAGACTGAGGATGTACCTTCACAATAAAAATAAAACAAGAAATGTCAAAGTGAAATGTCAGAGATATTAACTGTCAAACTTATTACTTAAGGAAAATGGACATTCCATACTTAATAACCTAATTAAATTAGGTTAAATTAAATTAACTGAATTAAA
>NW_012152907.1:170340-170827 GCF_000956105.1 Propithecus coquereli | reverse complement strand
GGTGGGGGGGCGGGGCCTGAGGGGCGGGCCCAAGGGGGAAGGCGGGACTAGAAGGAGTGAGGCGTGCCATTGGCTAGGCAGAGAGGTGGGGCTTGGGGGCGGAGCCTGAGCAGCAAGGCCTCCAGAGGACGAGGGGGGGGTGTAAGTCCCTAGGACGTGGGGCGTGGCTATGGGGGAGGGGCCATGGGGCGGGGCCACAATGACGGACACTGAAAGGGGCGGGGCGGGGCGCAGCGAGGCCGAGGGGGTCGGGAGCGGAGAGGAGGAAGCCCATCCTGGGACCCCAAGGGTCTTCGCACCTGCAGGCCCGGCGCGGTTGGCGGCTCAAGAGTGCGCCCTAAAGTGGTCTTTCAAAGCGCGACCACTGGAGGAGGAAGGAAGCAAACTAGAAGGCCTGGATGTGCTGAGGATGCAGAAAGAGGGTCAACCCTATAAGGGACAGGCAGGTATGGCTTCCCCGGACACACACAACTCAAAGTATTTCAAA
>NW_012152907.1:168427-170017 GCF_000956105.1 Propithecus coquereli | reverse complement strand
ACGCTCCTAAAGGAAGAAGGGGTTTGTTCTCTTCATTTTAACACCCCTAATGATGGGCAGGCAGTGAGCACTCACAGGCACTTTCTCCACTGCTGCTGGCCAGCTGGCAGGATGTGTGAACAGACTGGCAAGGGAAAAGGAGTAGGGGACATCAGTCACCTCTATTATCCAGCCCGGAGATGCTGGACCTGGAACCAGAAGCGCTCCAGAGAAAACAAGCACAACATATGGCTTCACCTCCAAGCCCAGTGACCTCGTCTGCAAAACTGGGACCCAGGAACCAGACCAGGATGACTTTTTACCTCTCTACAGGTGGACACGTTTTGTAAAAAATTGAATCACAAGACCCCACAAACCCACTGGCTCTGACTTCCAAGACCCTATAGAGTACCCTCCTCCACAGGTGGCCCTTTTCCTGGTTTCTGCTCCTACCAAGGCCACCCCACAACTAGTTACCCTGCTGCCAGAGAGCACACAAAAGCAGTGAGCAACCAGCTGTACTTGAGAAGCCCAGAAAAGCATCACTAAGTCTGTCCGGGTTGAGCATGGGCTCAGGGCCTCGGCCACCAGGTAGACTCTGGGGAGGAGGCAGACATTCCATGCAGGTAAAAAAGGCACAGGTTTGAGAAGTGCAGTGTGTCTGGGTTCCTGGGGGCCTGGCTAGGGCACAGCGGAAGGATGCAGGCCATAGTGCCCCCCCACGCAGGCTTGACAGTGCTCACAGAAAATGGCCTGGGCACTTCTGCCTTCATGGCACCCTTCCTCCATCAAGAAATATTGAGAATCATACTTTTTCACTGTGTTGGTACAAAGATGACTGTATTTAAACATATATATTAAAATATTTTCTTTGAAATTTCCTTAAAAGTTCACTTTTTTTTTTCTTAAAAGAAATAAAACACTTGCGGGGCCCCTAAAAGTACCCTGGGCCTGGGATTCCCACGCCTGATGTATAAATTGGCCCTGCACTGGGGGGTTTGTTTGATTTTTTTGCTACAGTTCAGGGGAAGAGAGGTGTACCCGAAATAGGTAAAGGGGCTTTTGGTCGCCATGGTTCTGATTTGTACCACAAACACGCAAGCTCCAAGAGGAGTTCCAAAAGCATTTAATCCTTCCTCGTGATTCCGCAGCGCCCCTAAGCGCCTGGCAAAGCAGCGGGGTCTCCGGCCCCGGATGCCCCGCACACGGCGATATGCATCCGCTGGGCTGGCTCTGAGCTGAGGACTTCTCCAACGCAAGGCCGCACTGAATGCCACAAAGCCACACGGCCACCGCCGTCCAGCCAAATTGCTTCCAGGGCTGAAAGGCTGGCATGAGGCCACTGTTGGGCGGACGCCTGTGAAACCAGGTGCCTCCGCGAGCTACTCTCGGCCCTTAGCCCTGCAGCCCGACCCCGACCGGGCCAAAGCACGCAGCGCTGCGCGGACGCGGTCCCGGGCGGCGACTGCGACCACACAGCCGCACGGCTTCCAAGGCGCTCCGAGCCCAGGTAAGTCCGGTCCGCGCCGGTGGGGGACGCCTGGCCGCCCGCGAGCCGTCTCGGGCGCGCCCCCACGGAGGTCCCACAAGTGAAAGAGGTCGCGGGGCGAC
>NW_012152907.1:164729-167274 GCF_000956105.1 Propithecus coquereli | reverse complement strand
CTCCCGCCCCCCCCCCCAGGAAGGACCTGCCTGCACAGTGGGGAGGAGGGGAAAGGCCACATCTGCAGGGAACGGAGATGAGGCTAAGTGACCCCGGGGAACGAGGCTCCAAGTACCCACCTGGCACCTGTCATCACAGTAGGGTGAAGTGGGAGGGGAGACAGAACGTCCTCAGCAGGGGGGAGAAGCAAGCTGTCCAGAGGAAGAACCATCAGCAGCACACCCAGGCCTGGCGGTGGGCAGTCAGAGCTGGGGAAGAAGGTGAAGTCTAGGAGCAGAGAAATGGGGAGGGCCAGGGCTCGTAGGACCTCCAGCCCCACAGACCGACTCCTGAACAGGACAGCCTCCCTCCTGAGGGTCCAGGAACCCAGCCTGTGATGCCTGGGTGGTGTGAGGGAGGGGCGCTCACCCCCTCAAGGTGGATAAGGCCAAAGTCAAACCCAAAGCTAGGCCAGGCCTGTGACTCCTGCTGCCCCAGGGTGTGGCCGGGAGCAAGTGTTGGACCAGAGCCTGTCGCAGCAGAGCAGCCCCACTGCCCACAGAAACCGGTCACTGTCCACTGCTGCCCCTTGCCACTTGTCCTGTCCTCCCGGAGCATTCCCAGGAGCAGCTGCCAGTGCTCAGAGGGGTATCTGGGCCCAGACTTCTGCCCCCCAGCCCCAGATCTGCCTTGGGAGCCCAGCCAGAGCCATGAGGGAACTCACAGCAAGAGCAGAATTCCTGCGCTTGTGCCCCCACAGAGCCACTGTAAGAGACACAGGCCAGCCAAAGTTCAGATGAGGAAAGAAGTACAGGGAGGTGAAAAGTGTAGCCAAACTCCACACAGAGAGGGCAGATTCTGGGCTCCCCAAACTACAGCGGCTGCTGGGCCAGGAGTCTTTACCCTTCCAATGCACCTCCAACCTTGTTGGCCCTGCTCTGCGCCCCTGCAGGCTGCCTCCGAGCACAGTGTCAGGGGCTGGAAGAAGGGAAAAGAGGTTAGGGATGTCCCCTCACCCCCTGCCAGCCTCTGGGGTTATTGTGGTCTGGGTTTCCCTCCACCAAAAGTCACAGCCTTTCTCAAGATTCCAGTGACTATCACCTCTCTCTTCCGTGTGGTTCAGGGGTCTGTTACTTGGGCACCTGCACTACCCTTGGGGTTCCCTATACTCTGTGTTAATCCTGACTTTATTAAACCCTTCTCAAATTATCCTAAATTGAGTGTGTCTTCTGTTTCCTGTTGGGACCACCTCCTGGATTTCCTGAAATGCCCTGGTTTGCAAGAATTACCAACATGTCCCCCACAGCCCCTCCGACCTCAGGTCCCAGCCAAGCGCAAGGCCACTCTCTATCGTCCTTAGTCTGCTCTAGCCCACTGGCCAGCCTTCCAGGGTTCCAAGTCCAAGCAGCTGAGGCCAGAGCCTCATTCCCCTAGGGCACTCTTCCTTTGTGACTTCACCCACTGAAGTCACCTGGGATACAATGCTGAATGTTCCACCCCAGAGTCTTGGCCTCTAGGAGGCAGGGACAGCAGGCCCGGCCAGCCTAGAGGACACTGTGTCCACAGTGTCAATGAGGACGCCGCTGGCCCATGTCCCACAGGGATGTAGAGGGCAGCCTCAGAGGCACTGGGCACTCCCGGTACCATGGATGACGCTGCTGTCCTCAAGCGACAAGGCTACATCATGGGGACAACTTTGGGAGAGGGCTCGTACGCAAAACTAAAATCTGCTTACTCTGAGCGCCTGAAGTTCAACGTAGCAGTCAAGATCATCGACTGCAAGAAAACCTCCACGGACTTCTTGGAGAAATTCCTTCTCCGGGAAATTGAAATTCTGGTGATGCTAAACCACCCCTCCATCATCAAGACCTACAAGATCTTCGAGACATCAGATGGCAAGGTCTACATCGTCATGGAGCTTGGGGCCCAGGGCGACCTCCTTGAGTTCATCAAAACCTGGGGAGCCCTGTGAGAGGACAATGCTCGAAAGATGTTCCAGCAGCTCTCTTCGGCCATCTCCTCGGCCATCAAGTACTGCCACGACCTGGATGTCGTCCACCGTGACCTTAAGTGTGAGGACCTTCTCCTCGACAAGGACTTCAACATCAAGCTGTCTGACTTTAGCTTTTCCAAGCGCTGCCTGCGGGACGACACTGGGCAGTGTACGCGGCCCCCAAGGTGCTGCAGGGCATCCCCTACCAGCCCAAGGCGTACGACATCTGGAGCCTGGGTGTAATCCTCTACATAATGGTCTGTGACTTCATGCCCTGCGATGACTTCGACATCAAGAAGATGCTGCGCATCCAGAAGGAGCATCGCGTGGACTTCCCACGCTCCAAGAACCTGACGGGCGAGTGCAAGGACCTCATCTACTGCATGGTCCAGCCCGACATCAACCGGCGGCTGCACATTGACGAAATCCTCAGCCACTGCTGGGTGCAGCCCAAAGCACGGGACCTGTCCTCTGCAGCCATCCCCCACAAAGAGGGGAAGAGCTCCCGCGTCACAGAGTCCTCAGGGACCCCTGAGCCCTATGCTGACGAGAAGTCCGCCACCAAGCTAGAG
>NW_012152907.1:159935-160334 GCF_000956105.1 Propithecus coquereli | reverse complement strand
CCAGGCGCTTGCTCTGATGGCCTGGGTGCTGCCCCCACCCGTCCCCAGCACCAAGGGCTTGCCTCTCACTCGCCGGCGCCCCAGACCCAGGCTCGGCCTTCATCGTCACCCTCTGCTCCCGGAGGCTGCCCTGGCCTGGCCGCCTCTCGCCTGCTCAAAAGCACCGGCCCCCTCCTCTCTCCCTAAAGCTGATTCTCTTCTCTGCCAGGGACCATCTTAAAACACAACTTGGATCCTATCTCCTCCTGTCCTGCACCTTGTGATGGCTGCCCTGTCACAAAAAACGCCGCAACATTCTCCTCCACTTCCCTGCTGACTTGTACACCTCGGCTGTTCTCAGAACAGTCTTCCTCTCACCTCCCGGGCTCTCTCCTGCCTGAATGCCTCACCTCATCCTCC
>NW_012152907.1:157116-158551 GCF_000956105.1 Propithecus coquereli | reverse complement strand
TGGGCAGAGGGGCAGGAAGAGGCTCGGCCCTGCCCCACTTGGGCTGGAAGCCAGGTGCTGGGACACGGCCCTGGCCAAGCCCACTAGGAAGGTGCCCAGTGCCAAGTCAGCCCCCATGCAGCCCTGTAACTGGCCAACTGTGCAGGGCAGGCCCGGCTGGGAGGCCGAGGACCCAAGGGGCTCAATCGCCAGGGGCTCCCCCTCCCTCAGAGGAGCAGCAGCACCAGGTGCGCGCGCAAGCTCAGCTCAGAAGGCAGGTTCCAGGTGTCACAGAAATACTGCCGGAGTCCCCCAGCCCTCCCAAGCCCACCCCGCCGGAAGCTTTCTCCCCTGGGGGCCTCTCACTGAAGGCAAGGACCCAGAGTACAGGGTGGGCACGTGCCCTGTGCCAGCCTGGCTGCGGCACGGCACCTTCCTCCTGTGGTTCCTGCAATGGGCGACCACTTTTGGCCCGGGCCTGGGTCCCCAGAAGGCAAGAGTCCTCTGCTGGGTACACAGCTGCCCTGCAGGCTCCACAAAGTGTCCACGGGCCCAGCCCGGGCCTGGCTCTAGAAGAAGTCCGAGGCTTTGCGCCGGGTGGGGAGCTGCAGCAGGTTGTCTGTGATGGAGGCCGGGTCCAGCGTGAGGGGGGTGCGCGCAGCAGAGGCCGGGACGGGTGTGCTCGTGGGGGTCTGCAGCCCGCTGGCCGGGGTCTTAAGGTGGGTCGATCGTGCTGGGGATGGCGTGTAGCTGGCCCTCAGGGCCCGGTCTGTGTACTTGCTGGCCGTCCTGCTCACAAGGCGCTGCAGGGCTGGAGACATGGCCGGGCTGAGGCCTTTGGGGGTGAGGCTGGGGTGGAGGGACGGGCAAGAGGCAGAGTTAGGTGGCCGGGTGCTGCGGGCAGCAGGCCCTCTCTGGCCCTGGGAAGAGCCTGGGCAGACGTGTGTTACTCTGAGCTGAGGAGGACAGCACTGGATGGCAGTGACGCCAACCTCGAGGTGCCGCCCTTGGCTGTGGAGGCTGGGGTGGACCCCAGAGCTCTGAGAGTTAGAGTCCTCACTCCTCTCCAAGGGGAATAATGACACTCTCTCCACAGGGCTGACAGGAGCTCACAGCGGGACCACAGACCTAAGCAGGCCTAAGGGTGCCTCTTAGGGATGGGCCCAGGAGGAGGGAGAGGAAAGAGAAGCTGGAGGGGGACCCAGTGTCCCTGGTTCATGTCAGGCCACGCTATGGATCAGAGAAGTGGCAGACCTGCCCTGGACGCTACCCTGCAGTCCACGTGTCTGCAATGCCAGGGACGGTGCCAAGCAGGAGTGGGGCAGAGACACTCTCCCCTCAGCCCAGGGCCAGCCCACCCCTCACCTGGCCAGGTTCTCCGTCACTCTCCGCAAGGCCTCCTGCTTCTTGGCCCGGTTCTTCGCAGCAGCCTCATTGGCCATCTTCAGCCCCAGCC
>NW_012152907.1:155422-157066 GCF_000956105.1 Propithecus coquereli | reverse complement strand
GAGCCCCTAGCAGTAATGAGGGCCAGGGGCAGCGGCGCGAGGTTTGCACCCCTGTAAACTGTAAGTAGGCAAGGAACAAGTAAGATTCGTCAATTAAACCACTATTGTGACTATTGTGATTACGTTCTGTTAGCTTTCTTCCACTTAGTAGCAAAGACATTACTTACTGACCCCCAAATAAACCGCAAAGTGTATACAAGCATCGAGTGCCCGGCGAGGAGTCTTTTTCTCCAGGACTCAGCCCACTGCCCTCCCTGCCGCGCGGGGGTCTCCAGCGTAGGGGTCCAGGGAGCAGCGCTCAGGCACAGGCAGACTCATGGCGAGGCCTCGTAGGCGGAAGACGACCTCTGCCACGTCTACCGCCAGGCCCGATGGGCCCCAGGGCCAGCCAGCTCCACATCCTTCCCCTACGCAGCGCAGCCCTCTCTACCCTCATTGACCCCCTCAGTCGGTGCCTGCTCAGTGGCCTCCTTTCCTATCCCCGGGGCATCTGCCCCTCACCCCTCCCGCCCCATCCCCCAGGGGCAACCGCAGCTGAGACTGTTCACCTGCCACCCCTCAACCTGCCCTGTGGCCCTGCAAGCCGCTCAGCAGCCCTGGCCAGTCTCTCCTGCTTCCTGTTCGGTCCCACATCGCTCCCCACACACACCACCAAGCACTCCAGGCAGCCAGCCCTGGACAGCGCCCCTGCCCCCTCCCTGGGGGCTCCCTTGCTAGGAAAGCCCACACTTTCCTGTGGGGACAAGCACCAAGAGCCCCACCTTTCCCACCCCTGACGGTCCCAGCCTGGGACCCAACCTCACCTGAGCCCCACCCCAGAGCCCCCAGGGGTGCCAGGGCATGCCTGGGCTTGCAGGAACTCACTGTGGAGGAGCACAGGCTAGCAGGGCCCCAGGTACGTGTCAGGCCCCGGATGGCCTCCCGAGCACATCAGCACTTAAGGAGGGGCAAGAGGACCGCCTAGCGCAGGGCTGGTGCACTCAATGCAGGAAGGACTCTGGTGTGAGCAAGGGCCAGATGTGCCCTGTCACTCGGAGGGCACAATCTGTGACCTCCACTTGAGGCCAGAAGCAACCGGCCTGGGAGCAGATCGTGGTCATGGGCTTGACGGGCCCCTCCACCTCTGTGGGAAGCGGATTCCGGGCCTAGCAGGCCAGCAGCCTCCTCAGGGCACCCACACCCTCAGCCCGGGCCGAGCGGGTCTCCACGGAGCCTGCCCGTTTCTGTACGCTGTGACCTGGACCGTGGTTACCTGTGGGCTCCCGCTGGTAGATGACGGCAAGGCTGTGCCTGCCCCGCTGGGTGGGCAGAGGGGCAGGAAGAGGCTCGGCCCTGCCCCACTTGGGCTGGAAGCCAGGTGCTGGGACACGGCCCTGGCCAAGCCCACTAGGAAGGTGCCCAGTGCCAAGTCAGCCCCCATGCAGCCCTGTAACTGGCCAACTGTGCAGGGCAGGCCCGGCTGGGAGGCCGAGGACCCAAGGGGCTCAATCGCCAGGGGCTCCCCCTCCCTCAGAGGAGCAGCAGCACCAGGTGCGCGCGCAAGCTCAGCTCAGAAGGCAGGTTCCAGGTGTCACAGAAATACTGCCGGAGTCCCCCAGCCCTCCCAAGCCCACCCCGCCGGAAGCTTTCTCCCCTGGGGGCCTC
>NW_012152907.1:146120-147072 GCF_000956105.1 Propithecus coquereli | reverse complement strand
CTGTGCTGGTATATCCTACTGTAGACTAAAATCCAGTAAAAAATAGCAGCTTGTCCATCTCATCCGCTGAGAAATCGACTGACCACAGCGCGCAACACACTTATATTCAACAGGATTCAGACGCCCTTTCCTAAAAAGGCCCCTCATAAAGTCGGGTGTTAGCACGTACACCTGTGTGTCATACACCCCAGTAAACATATTGAAAAAGACAACAAGTTCATCTGTTCTACGGATATTTGTCAAAGGCCCACAACACCCATGCGCTGTTCCAGGTGCGGAGCATACAGACGGAGGCAAGACAAAGTCTCTGCTCTTGTGGAAGGGATGCTAATTAGGGAGAGAGATGATACACAAGTAGAAATGCTCTTTATGAAATGTCACATCCTGCAGTAAAAAAACAAAGCCAGGCTGGAAGCCAGAGGGCACAGGGGTGCTGTGACTTTGCACTGGGGGATCAGGGAAGATTTCCCTGAACAAGCAACATCGGAGCAGAGACCTGAAGAAAGAGAAGTAACTAGCCGTGCCATTATGTGGGGAAAGTGACCAACATGGAAGAAACAAAGGTAGAGGCCCTGAGGCATCTTCAGGAGACAGTGAGGAAAGGAGCCTCCCAACGCCCATGAAGGCCACAGGGCAGCGGCTGGCGCACAGCGAGCAGGCCAGCGAGAGAGGTGGTGAGGTTCCCAGTCCACAGAGGCCAACCACATTTGGGTGCTGGACCCCGATCTTCTGCCTCCTAGATCAGTGCTCTTTGACTTCACGGGTTGCTGTTCAGGCAAGGAGACCCCTCGGGGACAAGATGCTACCTGCAGCCCTCCAGACCACCCTCTCAGGGCCTCATGGGATAAGATTCCCAGGCAATCCCGACCATGCGACCAAGAGGGAGCTCTCACTCACCATCCTCCAAGCCTCGGCCTCGGGGCCTGGGCTTGCTGCCCACCACTCCAGTGCC
>NW_012152907.1:129552-134870 GCF_000956105.1 Propithecus coquereli | reverse complement strand
TGGTTCATACCCAGCTGGCACTTCCTGGCTGTGTGACCTTCTGTAGGTTCCTTCACCCTCTGTGCCTTGGTTTCCGAATCCATAAACTGATATAATAACAGTGACCTCACTCAAGAGCTGCTCTTAGGGCTCAACCACTTACTAGGCCAGACGTTTAGAGCCTGTTTGCGGGGTGGGCGGGGGGCAAATGAACCTTAGCTGCCGTGCAGGGTGACACGCGTTCCTGCCCTTCTTCCACCTTGCAGCCTCCTTTGCCGCCTCCGCTCTGGTATCCGTGAAGACGCTTTGGACTTCAAGTGACAAACTTGCTGACTCAACTTCTGTCACAAGAGTTCCCATATTGGGTGCACAGGATGTGTTAATCTGGAGGCTCAGTGATGGAACCGCCGCCTCTGTGAGTGGCTTTGCCTCTGCGGCCTGCCTCACAGTTGCAGAATGGCTGCCACAGCCCCGCACCTCCGTCTCTTCCCACGTGTCCCTTTGGAGGACCATGGATGCCTGTCTCAGCAGAGCTCCCTTGCAGAACTGCATTGTGCACAGTCACCTAAGCCAACCACAGTGCCCGGGGAGAGGGAGATGCGTGTGGGGCGATCACCCCCACAGTCAGAATTCTGCTAGGAGGGGGACAGCAGGGTCAGTGGTCAGGAGGGCTGCCACCACACTGCTGTGCCCTTCTCGTAGCCCTGGCCATTCCTTCATCCCTCCCCACTCTTACCCTTGGTGACCTCCTCCAGCCCTGGAGCCTCAGGCCCTGTCTCTCCGACATGACTCCCGAATGTTTCTGGGAGCCTGCTCCATGTCCCCGTATCCATCACCAATAAAGGTCCTCCCGTCGCCATGCCAGGCACGAACTGGAGGTCTCAGAAACCCTTCCTTGCCTGGCGTTCTCCACCTTGATAACTGGCCGCCTCTGACAGTCCACCTTGGTGAACACGAGTTCTCTCCGCCCACCGTCCTCGGCCTGTGCCTGCCTCTTCCCCAGTCCGCCTCGGCGAAGGGCCCACTGCGGCACTTTTTTTAAATTATTATTTCAGCATATTATGGGGGTACAGATGTTTAGGTTACGTATGTTGCCCTTGCCTCCCCTCCCCCCAAGTCCGAGCTTCAAGCGTGTCCATCCCTCGGATGGTGCACGTCCCACTCTTTGTGTATGCAAATACCCGTCCCTCCTTCCCCTCTCCCCTGCTCGACATCCAATAGATGTTATTCTTATATGTGCACTTATGTGTTGATCAGTTAATACCAATTTGATGGTGAGTGCATGTGGTGCTTGTCTTTCCATTCTTGGGATACCTCACTTAGTAGAATGCGTTCCAGCTCTATCCAGGAGAATACAAGAGGTGCTATATCACCATTGTTTCTTAAAGCTGAGTAGTACTCCATGGTATACATATACCACATTTTATTAATCCACTCATGTATTGATGGACACTTGGGTTGTTTCCACATCTTTGCAATTGTGAATTGTGCTGCTATAAACATTCGGGTGCAGGTGTCTTTTTCATAGAGTGTCTTTTGTTCTTTTGGGTAGATGCCCAGTAATGGGATTGTTGGATCGAATGGTAGGTCTACTTCTAGCTCTTTAAGGTATCTCCATATTGCTTTCCACAGAGGTTGCGCTGGTTCGCAGTCCCACCACTGCTGCGGCGCTTTTGAAACGTGTCTCCAGTTCCTTGACGCTCCTCTCTTTGAAAGGTGGAGATTAATTGTCTAATTTCCTTCTTGGACATGAGCCGGCTTGGATGACTTGCTTCTACCCAATAGAATGCAGCAGAAGGGACATTGTGTGATTACTGAGGCCAAGTCACACAGATAGGTGACACAGCCGTCCCCTTGCCCTTCTTGGGACGCTTGCGCTTAGCACCCAGCCACCAAGCTGTGGGGAGGCACAGCAGCCACGGGGAAGGACATCATGGGTGTCCCAGTCAGCAGCTCCAGCTAAGTGCCAGACAACGGCGACCAGCAGTGAGCACCCGCCAGCGAGTGGGGAGCGCAAGACAGCCCCAGCCCCAGCCGCCACCAGACCGCAGCCACGTGAGACACCAAAAGTGAGAGTCGCCTTGCTGCGCCAGGTCGGGCTCCAGGACTGTGAGAGGCAATGATGCTACATGATTGTGGATGTTTTTACAGCGGCAAGTTTGAGGTAGTTTATGTCGCCGTAGGTACCAGAATGAGGCGCCGCCAGTACAAAACCTACGTCGCGTGGCACTGGCTTTGGGACCAGGCAGTGGGCAAGGAGCTGGAGGGACCCTGCCTAGGCCGACAGTGGGGACTTACAGGAAAGGGAGGCAGATGTTGCTGGAAGATGGAGGAAGGGGACTGCCGTTGGGTAGTGGCAGGAAGTTTAGTAACATCGTCACCTGTCGTCGAGTAGGAAACAGAAACTGGAGAATGTGCCTAAACGAATAAGACGACCTAGCTAAGGAGGTGCCCGAGAGAAAGGCGAGGTGCCGGCAGGCTTGCTCCGGGTCTCTATGATGAAAAGAGAGAGAACGGACTGGGGGCGACAGCCGTCCAGTAGGAAGAGCCCGGCTTACGGAGTCGCATGCGCACTTGCCACAGGAACCGGCGGCTCGGTTCCCAGGTACGTGCCCTGCAGAAATGCACATTTCCGCTCACACGGAGTGCTGCGCGTCAACGTTTAGAGCCGCTGGATTCTAATCGCTGGGGGCCAATAAACAGTGGGCACATTCGGGCCCTGGAATACGACACAGCTGTAAAAAGGAGGGGTCTCTCCGAGAGCCACAGTGACAGGGAGACGTGCGAGGACGTGGGCGAACCTCAGAGACATCACGCCAAGCGAAAGCAGCCAGTCCCAAAAGGTTACACACTGTGATTCCATTTATATGACACTTTGGAACAGGCCTTGTTTTACCGGGGAGAGCAGACCAGTGGCTGGGGGGCGGGCAGGAACATGAGGGAGCTTTTTAGGTGAGGGAATAGTTCTGTGTCCTGGTTGTGACCAGAGTTTTCTGAATCTATATCTGTGTTAAAACACACAGGATCATACACCAAAACAAGGTCAAATTGCCATATGTTCGTTTACGATTAAAATAAGAAAATTAAATTAAAAACAGCCTTGTTAGGTTTCAAAGAAAATTCATTTTTTACTTTCACTCTCTCCGGGAAACAAATGACTCCTAAGCTAGTAAGTGGAGCTGGATGTGGTGGCTCATGCCTGTAATCCCAGTGGGGTTTTTTTTTGGAGGGGAGGCCAAGGTGGGAGGATCACTTGAGGCCAAGAGTTTGAGACCAGCCTGGGCAACATAGCGAGATCCCGTCTCTACAAAAGTGAGAGTTAAAACATTAGCCGGGCATAGTGGCATGCACCTGTAAGTCCCAGCAGGAGGATCACTTCAGCTCAGGAGTTCAAGACCAGCCTGAGCAAGAGCGAGACCCCACCTCTATTAAAAATAGAAAAAATGTACCGGGTGTGGTGGTGCACACCTGTAGTCCCAGCTACTCGGAAGGCTGAGGCAGGAGGATCCCTTGAGTCCAGGAGTTTGAGGCTGCAGAGAGCTGTGACTGCACCACTGCACTCTAGCCTGGGTGACAGAATGAGATTCTCTCTCTATTAAAAAAAAAAAAGACAAAGCCAAGGATGGGGCTATAGGTCTTATAAGACCCTTTGTTAAGATCCCAGAAGGAACACAAAGGGCTGCTCCACGGACCCTGCCCAACAGCCTCCCAGGCCCAGGGGAGGGGCTCGGAGCGGCTGCCTCTGTGAGCAGGAAGGAGCCGCCATCCAGCCCCACCACACACACACTCGCCCTCCTGTTCTCACCCCGATTCCCACTCGGGGGCCGCCAAGGGAGAGGCGGAGGGAGGGGACGTGGAAGCTGCAAGAGCCCCGCTCTGGCCCTGGGGGTCGCGGACACCTTGAGCATGGTGGGGTGCACAGTCTCCCCACCAAGGTGGCCCCGTTTGCCCAGCACTCCAGACAAGGGGCCGGGCGTTCACCGCTCAGTTCCACTCACTTTGTCCCTTAAGTCCGCTGTATCCAGGCGCCCGGGGGGCAGGGGGAGTCACAATTTCTGGGCAAACATGCAAGAGGAAGGTTAAGGGGACAAGCGGCAGCCCCTGCTGTGTGAGTTGGGCCTGAGGCTGTCACTGAGACTCTTTCCCTCCCTCCTCCTCCCCTTTCGCCCCAACCCTCCTCTCCTAGGAGGTCTGGGTGGTCTCCTGGCGGGTTGGCCCAGGTCCTCTTCCCTGAGGGGCCTGAGCCCCTGGGTGCTGTGCCCTTTGCAGGCTGTCGTGTCCCCAGTGGCCCAGAGCTGGGCGTGGGAGCATCCGAGGACATCCAGTGGTCACCGGAATATGGAACATCCCTCCCAGCCCCCGACGTGCTGCAGCCACCCCGGCTCCCAGGAGGAGCTGGGTCGGGTAGCCCTGCCAGCGTGGGGACTCCTCTGCTTGCTGGCACGAGGAACCCAGAGTGACTGGGCAGCTGCCATGGTTTATGTTTCGTGTGACGCTTACTGTGTCCTTGGTGATGGGGCTCCTCCCCTCTCCAACCCAGGACCCAGAACCTAAAGTTGTGGGGATGAGAACCCCACTTCCCCAGGGGGTCACTAGGAGCCCTGGGGAGCTGGGCAGCCCCGGGGCCTGGACCTTGCATTCAGCTGTGGAAGCAGCACCCGGTCACCCTGGGGCTCCAGGCGCCTCTTCCCGGGATGTCCCCATCTCCAAACTTCTCATCTTGCTCTGCCCAGCCCCTGGACCAGCCAGCTCTGCGTTACCTGGTCAGCATGTCTCTCCCCACGCCGAGTGGTGACACAGTGCTCCGTAGAAGCTGTGCCCTGGGGGTGCTTTGCTGTAGCATGGCCGTGTAGGGCCACCTGAATGAGCTGCGGGGCAGGTCTCAGTGAGTGACGTGTGTGCAGGTGGTTGTCACTTGCTTGTGCAGTTACTTGTGTCCTCTGGATTTGCTTGGAGCTGATCTTGGTAATGCCACTTCCATTGTGTGTTGGCAACTTAAGACAATGCCCGGCTCCAATGAGCCCTTCTGGTCACTTGGTAGCCCACGGTCAGATGCCCAGTTCCTGCCAGGGCCCAGGAATGTGCCAGGAGCTGTTCTGGGAATGGCGTGTGGCGTGTGTGTCTGCAGAGACCGGGGCTGCTGGTGCCACAGCCTGGACCTACAGCCCCCCTTCCTGTCCTGGGCCAAACCTGACATCCTCCCTGTCACCCCCAATGCCCTGTGGCAGCGTTCCCAAGGTTTCTGCTGCCTGCAAAACACAGAGAAGCCACGCTGCGTTGTGTTCTTTCCCAATGGTGGGAGGGGCCAGGCCCTTGCCCTTGACTTTGGAGGGGATGTT
>NW_012152907.1:126124-127602 GCF_000956105.1 Propithecus coquereli | reverse complement strand
CCCAGGTCCTCTTCCCTGAGGGGCCTGAGCCCCTGGGTGCTGTGCCCTTTGCAGGCTGTCGTGTCCCCAGTGGCCCAGAGCTGGGCGTGGGAGCATCCGAGGACATCCAGTGGTCACCGGAATATGGAACATCCCTCCCAGCCCCCGACGTGCTGCAGCCACCCCGGCTCCCAGGAGGAGCTGGGTCGGGTAGCCCCGCCAGCGTGGGGACTCCTCTGCTTGCTGGCACGAAGAACCCAGAGTGACCGGGCAGCTGCCATGGTTTATGTTTCGTGTGACGCTTACTGTGTCCTTGGTGATGGGGCTCCTCCCCTCTCCACCCCAGGACCCAGAACCTAAAGTTGTGGGGATGAGAACCCCACTTCCTCAGGGGGCCACTAGGAGTCCTGGGGAGCTGGGCAGCCCTGGGGCCCGGACCTTGCATTCAGCTGTGGAAGCAGCACCCGGTCACCCTGGGGCTCCAGGCGCCTATTCCCGGGATGTCCCCATCTCCAAACTTCTCATCTTGCTCTGCCCGGCCCCTGGACCAGCCAGCTCTGCGTTACCTGGTCAGCATGTCTCTCCCCACGCCGAGTGGTGACACAGTGCTCTGTAGAAGCCGTGCCCTGGGGGTGCTTTGCTGTCGCATGGCCGTGTAGGGCCACCTGAATGAGCTGCGGGGCAGGTCTCAGTGAGTGACATGTGTGCAGGTGGTTGTCACTCGTCACAGACAGGCGCTGGTCTTCAGGCATGGGGGACACTGCGAGGTCCATGGGTTGGATCGTACCAGCTTCTGTTCTACAACCGAAGATGGTCAAAAGTCTTGTTTGTATCTTCAATAAAATCAAGTGCGAAAAGACAGTGACCTTTTGATAATACTTAGTGTTCCAAACGTACAACAATTACATGTTCACTGTCTTACAATAAATCCCCACAGGGTGTCACACACCTGCAGAGTCATCCTGCAGGTGACAGCAGGGAGAATGGCACCTCAATGGTGAGTTTTAAACCAGCCTTTGTTTTTGCTGTGTAGGGTTTTTAGGTTTTTTTGTAACATTTTTCAAATCGTAAACGTTGGACTTTGTATTTCAATGTACACTCAGAGTAATGGCATTTGGGAGCCTATGACCAAAAATCAAACAAAACTTGTAACTGGCCATGGATCTGAATAAACCTGTTCTTGCTTCCGAGTCTTCCAGCGCCTCTGCTGGATCTCTGGTCAGGGCCCCACACGGGGCCCCCGAGCACTCGGCACCTGCAGAAACGGCCGCTGGACACCCCTTTGTCCCTTCGCCCCAGAGTCCTCCAGCCTGGTTGTCATTTGTGCTCCTCGCCCAGGGGCATGGTCAGCTCACTTGCAGCAGCAACGTCGAGGCGCCTGTTAGCACTGCGCTGCCTGGACGGGAAGAGCGGGGGCCCCGGGAGCCCAGCCCGTGCTGCCTCTGAGCTTTTGAGTTTTGCCTTCTCATCGACAGATCAGAATTGGCCTTAAAGTCAAA
>NW_012152907.1:116808-123067 GCF_000956105.1 Propithecus coquereli | reverse complement strand
TGAAGAAAAAAAATCTTAAAATTTCGAATAAGTCCAATTTATTAATTTTTTCTTTGGTTGCTTGTGTCTTCATCATTAAGTGCGATGACAGCTGTGGGTTTCTGTGGATGCTCATATCGAGCTGAGGAAGTTCCCTCCTGGTCTTGGGTTGTGGCGCATTTTATCATGAAGGGGGATTGTATGATTCATTGGTCTTTGCAGGAACCAGATAATGAATTAAATGAAGATTTGCAGCCGGGCGCTGTGGCTCACGCCTGTAGTCCCAGCACTCTGGGAGGCCGAGGCGGGAGGATCGCTTGAGCCCAGGAGTTCTAGACCAGCCTGAGCAAGAGCAAGACCCTGTCTCTACTAAAAATAGAAAAATTAGCCACACGTGGTGGTAGCGCCTATAGTCCCAGCTACTCGGGAGGCTGAGGCAGGAGGATCGCTTGAGCCCAGGAGTCTGAGGTTGCTGTGAGCTAGGCTGATGCCACGGCACAGCACTCTAGCCCGGGCAACAAAGTGAGACTCTGTCTCAAAAAAAAAAAAAGACTTATTCCTAAGTACTTAATTTTTCTGATGCTATTGTAAATGGAATTTTAAAAACTTTAATTTTCCAATTGTTTGTTGCTAGTATATACAAATACAATCAATGTTTGTATATTGAATTTCTATTGTGACCATTTTAGTTTCCTAAGGCTGCTGTAACAAAATACCACAAACTGGGTGGCTTAAAACAACAGAAATGTATTGCCTCAGTTCTGGGGGCTAGAAGTCTAAAACGGAGGTGTCAGCACGGCCACACCCCCCTCTGAGTCCTGAAGGGGAATCCGTGCCTGCCTCTCCCTGGCTTCTGGTGGTGTGCAGCACCTTTGGCCGTCCTTAGCTTGTCGCCGCATCACTCTGATTTCTGTTTCGTGTCCCATCAGCATTCTCCTCATGTGTGTGTCTTAAACAGTCCCGTTCTGATAAGGACCCCGGTCGTATGGGGTCAGAGGCACACAGTATTCTAGCGTGACCTCATCTTAGCTAATTCCACCTGCAACGATCCTATTTCCAAGTAGGTCACATTCTCAGGTACTAGGGGTTAAGACTTCAATGTATCTTTTTTGGGGGGCAGGACACAATTTACCCTTGCTAATTTCATGCATTAACTTATAGACGTATATAATTTGTTTTTGTAGATACAGTGGAGTTTTCTATGCATAATCATCTCATCTGAAAATATCGTAAATAATCATATTATCTGAAAATATCATCCTAGCAGTTTTACTTCTTCCTTTACCCTTTATGACTTTTACTTTTTTCTTGACTTATTGAGACACCTTAACTTCCAGTGTAATATTGAATAAAAATGGTGAAATCAGACATTGTAACAACTCAGCCTTTGAGCATTAAGCATGATGCTAGATGTAAGTGTTTCATAGATGCAGCAGACAGAGATTTTTAAAGCAACTATTATAACTCTGGTCAAAGACATAAAGGAAAAGATTCTCATGATAAATGAAAAAATAGGATAGCTCAGCGGAGAAAAAGAAACTGATTTTTTAAATTTTTTATTTATTTTTTATGGGCCCCTGATTCTGTACAAAGAGAAAAAGAAACTTTATCTTATTTATTTATTTATTTATTACTCACATGGCTATCATTGTGCAGAAAAAAGGAAACTTTAAGGCTGGGAGTGGTGACTCACGCACCCTGGGAGGCTGAAGCAGGAAGATCGCTTGAGCTCAGGAGTTCAAGACCAGCCTGAGCAACGTAGTAAGCCCCTATCTTAAAAAAAAAATACTCAGGTGTGGTGTCCACACTAAAGCATGGGAATTGGCAGTGCAGTGTGTGTCGAGTTACACAAACATTCTCCAGGGCATATGAAAGTACATTCTTTTGTGTGGCAGATGTTGAGATTTCATCATTGTTTTTCCGCAGTCATTTTGTAAGGTGGCCGTGCTTGACGCCCTACTAGGGGCTGCCATGGCGTTTGTCATCTGCAGCCACACTGCTTGGATCCAGGCCACTGGAGGATTTGACTTGAAGCCCAGAGCCCAGCCACAGGGCCACCAGCCGCTCGGCCCTCAGGCTAGGGAAACCAACGTCAGAGAGGGTAAGGAACATCCCAAGGACACACAGCACGTAGGTGGCCAAGCCAGTGTGGCTCCTGTGTGCACCTCACCTCAGCCCTGCATGAGTGACCTGCTCAGCAGGCCCCAGTCAGGCCACTGGTGGTCACCGATGCCTCCTTCAAGGTGAAGAGCCAGGTCTACAGCCTGGAGAGCCAGGACTGCAAGTACACACCGATGTTCGGGCTCGAAGTCCGCACCCTGGTGAGTTGGTCAGCAGTGCTGAGCTCGGGGTCCCTGAGGCTATAGGGACCAGCAGAACCGGGGATGGCGCCCACATTTCAGGGCAGAGGAGAGGAAGGCTGAGTGCTGAGTTGATGCTACTGCACACCCCCCTTTTTATTTCCAGTAAAATCTAATTTCTTTCTGGCAATGAAGGCAGCGTTTGTTGGGAAATGGGAGGCTGAAGCGGAAGGATTCCCTGAGCCCAGGAGTTGGAGGCTGCAGTGAGCTATGATCGCACCACTGCACTCGAGCCTGGGTCACAGAGAGAGACCCTATCTCTTCAAAAAATAAATTAATTAATTAAAAATAAAATTTAAAAAAGGCCTCACTTAGAAGCCACTCCTCCTGGTTGCTCGCACACCTCTTGGGGCCCCTGGGGCCATGCTGCATGGGCGGCAGCATACCCGGGTCCCGTCTGTGGCGGGGTGCAGCAGCGCCAAGTCAGTCACTGACCTGCCCGTGCCCCCGCAGGTCCTGCACCTCGCTCGGCTCATCACACAGGCCAAGCAGACTGCCAAGTCCGTCTCTGACCAGTGCGTGGAGAGCCCAGGTGGCTCCTCCTTCCTGTCACAGGTGGTCTTCAGCCCCAGGGACACCAACTGCCCCTACCCAGACAATGACCTGGACGAGATGGGGCAGGACAGCATCTGGAAGACAGATGAGTACCTGGAGAAGGCGCTGGAGTACCTGTGCCAGATATTTGGGGTACGAGCAGTGGGGCCTGCCCAAGGGCCATCGGGGTCCCCTTCCCTGAGGGATCCACTCCCTGCCTAGCCCATGCCAGGCCCCAGACAGATGGACCCAGAGCTGTGGGGGGCAGGCTCGCTCCTGGAGTGTCGGGTTTGGGGCCCCTCACCATCACTATTAGAGGCCAGTGGGGTGAAGACCAGGCCCTTCCTCTCGTGTTGAAATTGGAAGCAGAGGCGTTTCTCTAACGGCTCAGCAAGGCCCAGCTCACCCAGCTCACAGCTGCCTTGGGGACCACTCAGGACGAGAATGGAAAGAAGCAGCTCCCAGACTGCATCGTGGCTGAGGATGGACTTACCCTCACGCCCCCGGGCCGGTACCAGGTGAGGGACTGTGTCTTGGAGGCGTCCGGCTGGGCCTTCTGACCCGGACTCAACTTCCCAGGCCCCAGTGAGCAGAGAGGGCTCCTCTGGGTTGTTACAAGGATGTATTTTTCTGACCTATCACTGTGGTCTCAGTCCCTAGATCATCCACGGGCTGCGAAGGTTTGAAATCGAGTCCCAGCGGGACTCAGAGCTGCAGCCCATCCGGAGCTATGAGATCACCTGCCTGGTCCGTGCTCTCTTCCGGCTGTCGTCCGCCATCAACCGCAGAATGAGTGGGCAGAAGGGCTGGACTGGCCTCTTCCAGAAATGGGTTCCAGAGGACGGTCCTGCCCAGCAGCCCCTCGCCTCAGCACTCCCGTTCCATCTGAAAGCCTGGGGCAAGTCTGGGTGGAGAGTAGCCCTGGGGAAGGTTTGTCCTGAGCCCTGGGGTGGCCTGTGAGGTGGCACCTACCGTCCCCACCCCACCTGTGCCTCTGTCTGTGCTTCACTTTGCAGGTCAGATGGTAGCTCTGTGCTCCTGCAACGACTTCCTTGGTAGCTTTTGTGGCTGCCACGTCACGGAGCTGGCACTGGCTGACAGGCACCGTCTGAGCCCCGTGGGTTGGAGGCAGGCGGCCAGCCAGGCCCGGGGCCCCAGGCTCAGCCTGTGCTTCCTGGGCAGCTACTGGACGCTGCTCTCACTCCTGCTGGCCTTTGTGGCCTCTTTGTTCTGTGTCGGGGCCCTGCCCTGTGCCCTGCTCCTTGTCCTGGGCTACGTCCTCCACTCCATGGCCATGACGGTGCTGACCGAGTGGGGCAAGCTGCATCCGCTCTGACGGGTTGGCCGCTGTCCCCGCAGCAGACTGGGGAGTTTGCCTGGGAGGCCACTTCCAAGCTAGAACCTGGTCATCTTTGGGCTGCTAGTGGGTGTTTTCCTGGAGGAAAACTGGAGTCATCCAGAAGAAACTGAACTGAGAAGGGAAAGCAGTCGAGGCGTGGCAAGGAAGGGGGTGGCAGCACAGGGCATGTGAGCTGTGCCGTGTGACAGCCCAGCTGCCAGCCCCTCCCTCTCAGCCCGAGGACCTGCAGCTGAGCACGAGTCCTTTTTTCAGTAACCGTTTTAGTAGTTTCCTGTGCAAAGCTGAGGAGCTAGTGTGCCAGCTCCGGCCTGTCCTCCCTGGCCCTGGAGGGCAGCCCCCTCCCCTCTGGCTGTCCCTGAGGTGGGCAGAGTGGGTTTCGATGCCTCCTCCCCCCATGTGGTGCCGCGATGGTGGCTCCATCTTCTCCGGGGAAGGATCGAAGTTTCTAAAAGGGAGTCCTGAGAAAACTAGAGGGTGGCACTCCTCTGATTCCTAATACAAAGCTAAATTTCGCCACCACATTTGGCAAAGTGCGGGTCTGTCTTCATGTTCTCCCAGCCGTTCCAAGACTGGGCCATAGAATTCCACCCTGGAGGAGCCGAGGATCCTCTCGGAGCACAGGCCATGAGCAGGTGACCCAGGGCCCAGCGTCACTGCCCGCCATACCTCATCACAGACAGGCGCTGGTCCTCAGGCATGGGGGACACTGCAAGGTCCATGGGTTGGATCGTACCAACTTCTGTTCTACAACCGAAGATGGTCAAAAGTCTTGTTTGTATCTTCAATAAAATCAAGTGCAAAAAGACAGTGACCTTTTGATAACCCTTAGTGTTCCAAACGTACAACAATTACATGTTCACTGTCTTACAATAAATCCCCACAGGGTGTCACACACCTACAGAGTCATCCTGCAGGTGACAGCAGGGAGAATGGCACCTCAATGGTGAGTTTTAAACCAGCCTTTGTTTTTGCTATGTAGGGTTTTTAGTTTTTTTTGTAACATTTTTCAAATTGTAAACTTTGGACTTTGTACTTCAATGTACACTCAGAGTAATGGCATTTGGGAGCCTATGACCAAAAATCAAACAAAACTTGTAACTGGCCATGGATCTGAATAAACCTGTTCTTGCTTCCGAGTCTTCCAGCGCCTCTGCTGGATCTCTGGTCAGGGCCCCACACGGGGCCCCCGAGCACTCGGCACCTGCAGAAACGGCTGCTGGACACCCCTTTGTCCCTTTGCCCCAGAGTCCTCCAGCCTGGTTGTCATTTGTGCTCCTCGCCCAGGGGCATGGTCAGCTCACTCGCAGCAGCAACGTCGAGGCGCCTGTTAGCACTGCGCTGCCTGGACGAGAAGAGTGGGGGCCCCGGGAGCCCGGCCCGTGCTGGCTCTGAGCCTTTGAGTTTTGCCTTCTCATCGACAGATCAGAATTGGCCTTAAAGTCAAAATCTGACCATGTGGGACATGTGTGGCCTGTCTGTGGCTTAACAAATGACTGGCTTTTGTTGCCAGTCTCATGAAATCAAAACAAGGGATATGAGCGATCTGGGGGGATGGTCCCCCATCCTCGCCTACTGGGCTCAGCTCCCCCCAACACCCTCTTGCTGACATTTCTCTCTTCTGCCCTTGTTTTCTTCACCTGAAAACCCTGTCAGAGTTTCAACCCCCTGAAAACAAAAGCACAACACTTCACTTCATCTCTCCTGGGCTGTGCTGGCGACAGGGTGGGACACAGGGCAAGCCCCTGCCTTGGGTGCCTGGGCAGTGACTCACCCAGAAAGAACAAAGAACAGCGAAGCCAGTGGCCATGCGTGGGGACCAAGGACTGAGGCGGCTGGAGATGGGGGGCGGCTGGATTCTGGCTACTTCCCTGCAGGTGGGGGGTGGGCACCTCACAGCTAAAATGACCTGGAGTTCACTTTTGCAAAGAGCTCTCGCTGCAGAGTTGAGAAGGGACCGTGGGCAGGAGAGCAGGAGCGAAATACAGCTGGGAGGAGGTTCTGTTAGGGTGGGAGGGCCCTGGGCCAG
>NW_012152907.1:114068-116758 GCF_000956105.1 Propithecus coquereli | reverse complement strand
CACTTCATCTCTCCTGGGCTGTGCTGGCGACAGGGTGGGACACAGGGCAAGCCCCTGCCTTGGGGGCCTGGGCAGTGAGTCACCCAGAAAGAACAAAGAACAGCGAAGCCAGTGGCCATGCGTGGGGACCAAGGACTGAGGCGGCTGGAGATGGGGGGGCGGCTGGATTCTGGCTACTTCCCTCCAGGCGGGGGGTGGGCACCTCACAGCTAAAATGACCTGGAGTTCACTTTTGCAGAGAGCTATCGCTGCAGAGTTGAGAAGGGACCGTGGGCAGGAGAGCAGGAGCGAAATACAGCTGGGAGGAGGTTCTGTTAGGGTGGGAGGGCCCAGGGCCAGGGGCTGGGAACAGACTGCTGGGGTGGGGGAGGGGAGGGGCAGGGGTCCTGGGGGCAGCAGAGGAAGCACTGTTAGACATCCAAGGAGGGAGGCTGCCGGCCCGCGCAGGGGTCAGGCTGGAATTGGATTCTTCCTGCGTGTTCTCCCACCCTCACCCAGAGTGGTTTGTGCTGACTCTTCCCACTCACCCCTGGACTTTCTGTATCAGCCACACCCCTGCCGCGAACCAGCCAGATTCAGATGCTTGTCACACCAGGCAGCCTGGGCCTCTGGCACTGTGGTGGCATTCAGTGCAACTCGTGAGAGAAGCGCAGCTTCAGGTTCCCGACACCAGTCCTGCCTCCTTCGCCACCTCCACATCCTCCCTGTCCCGGGGCGAGACTGTTCCCCTGGAGCCCCCTCTCGCCCCCTCTCTTCTGAGACCAGCACGTGCTGCCTGGAGGATACACCAACCCCGCCCCCCACCTATGACCAACATGGCTCAGACTCTGATCCCCTTATACAGGTGACCCAAGGGCAGAGGCTCTGTGCAACCAAGAGAAATCTACACCTGTTCCCTGGGTGTCTGAGACTAGTCACATCCTCTGAATGACCTGCCCTCACGAGTAATCCTGACATTTCCAATACAGATGAGACAGGACCCTTACGTAGGCACCTCTTTAAAAATCCACAATTCCTACCATCATGACTTAGTCTACCTTTATTGCTCTTGCTGTATTATAAAGTTTTAATTTATTTATCTGTTTTGTTTTCTAATCACTGATCCTCAGGTTTCAGTCCAAACAACTGCTAGGGAGCCTTCGCTCCCCCAGCCGGTTTCCAGAATCTTCCAGGAGAAGCACAGACCCAAGCTGGTGCTTTAATTGGGTAACAAAGAGATGAGGACAGTTGTCTTCTTTTGCCCTCACAAAAGGTTTTAGATCTCTCCTGATGTGGAATGTAAATCCTACACTGGCCATCTTACACAGCCAGGAGCTCGAGGGCTCAAAGAATCCTGGGAACGTGGATTCACAGGCGTGAAGATTTCCTCCAGGAAGATTGAATGAACACTATTTGATAACGCAACAAACTGATGATAATCAACAACATGTTAGAATTTAAAATAAATGAAAGAGTGGAATTGGAATGTTCCTGAGACAGAGAAATGACAAATGACTTAGGTGATGGATACCCCCAAATACCCTGATTGGATTAATTCCCATTGTACCAAAACATTACATGTACCCTATAAAGATACACAACTATTATACACCCATAATAAATAAAAATAATTTTTTTAATTTAAAAAATAAAACCAACATTCCAAGACAAACTACCGCCGAGGAGGTTGAATTTTATATTTTCTAAATGATCCTTCACAAGTCAAATAAGAAACGGGAGTCCCCTGCATTGATCAACCAGTTAAGCGCCACAGATGACAGAAAACAGCTCCTGAGTCGAAGAGCATCGGCTTCTGACTGGCCACAGACAAAAAGCCTCCCAGCCCTTGGGAACAAATCCAGGCAATTTAGCCTGGCAACCATAGATGGCTGAGCTGGAGGGACACTGGCAATCGGATCGATGCCAATGGATGCCTCTCTGCCAAAAGGACACTGTCCAGTGAGAGTAACTGGATCCAGATGAAGGTCATCCCCCACTGCTCACTGGGATGAAGACACAAGATACAGCATAGTGGGAACCCCAACAAAGGAGGGCCACGGATGCTTTATGTCCTTTGAAGCTCTAGGTGTAAAAACAACAAGCTCCAAAACCAGCCTCTCTTCTCGGTCTTTCAGCTGCTGGTCAGCACGACTGGCAGAGAACTGGCTGATGACACCCCCAGTATACCTTTATGATTACCTCGAACGTGTGCCGGGACTGCTGCCTAAGAACCGGAAGGAACCCTGAACTAGAGGCCCAGGGACACACATACCTGGTGTGTCCCTGGTCTACAATGAGCCCACATCTGAACACGCCACTGGGGAAATACCAGCCAGCAGCCAGTGGGCATGGAACCAGGTTGATTATTCAGAGCCCTCTGCTAACAAGCTCCAAGTCTGGTTCCTTGTAAAGCACTGTCACACTCACTGGGTCAAAAATAACCTCATCAAAAATGAAAGATGGTCGAACTGCCACAAGACACCAGGCTAGGATGTTTCAAAACTGGAGGGAGCCAGAGACCACCAAATGTAATCAAGGCTCAGGGTGGTCTATGCAAAGTTGGCCGCCAGGTGGGGTGGCAGGAATGCAGGAAGATGGCTGGCATTTACAAATAGTTTCTTCCCCAGGTCCCCCTGTCTCTGATGAGATAGAATGCATCCAATCCTAAAAGAGGACTGCATAACTACTTGATTGTGACTGTTCCGAAAGGG
>NW_012152907.1:110665-112839 GCF_000956105.1 Propithecus coquereli | reverse complement strand
TCACTGGGATGAAGACACAAGATATGGCATAGTGGGAACCCCAACAAAGGAAGGCCACGGATGCTTTATGTCCTTTGAAGCTCTAGGTGTAAAAACAACAAGCTCCAAAACCAGCCTCTCTTCTCGGGCTTTCAGCTGCTGGTCAGCGCAACTGGGAGAGGACTGGCTGATGACGCCCCCGGTATATCCTTTATGATTACCTCCAACGTGTGCCGGGATTGCTGCCCAAGAACTGGAAGGAACCCTGAATTAGAGGCCCAGGGATGCACATACCTTGCATGGTCTACAATGAGACCACACCTGAACGCGCTACTGGGGAAATACCAGCCAGCAGCCAGTGGGCATGGAACCGGGCTGAGTATTCAGAGCCCTCCGCTAACAAGCTCCAAGTCTGGTTCCTTGTAAAGCACTGTCACACTCAGTGGGTCAAAAATAACCTCATCAAAAATGAAAGATGGTCAAACTGCCATAAGACACCAGGCTAAGATGTTTCAACACTGGAGGGAGCCAGAGACCACCAAACATAATCAAGGCTCAGGGTGGTCTATGCAAAGTTGGCCGCCAGGTGGGGTGGCAGGAATGCAGGAAGATGGCTGGCATTTACAAATAGTTTCTTCCCCAGGTCCCCCTGTCTCTGATGAGATAGAATGCATCCGATCCTAAAAGAGGACTGCATAACTACTTGATTGTGACTGTTCTGAAAGGGCAAAGAAATTTAAAATTCAAGGTAACAAGGGTTTTAGTCTATGAACTAATGCATGGCTAGCAAAAAAAAAAAATCATTTGCATTTAAAGGTAAGAGATGTGACTCACTGGGGCATCTGTCCTCAAGTCTTCCTGCAGTGGGAGACAGCCTAAGCACCCAGCTGGGCATGCACATCCAGAGTTTCAAAAATCTACTGGGGTTGGGGAGGGGGTAGTTCGACTTCCAGAATAGCAGTGTGTACAATATTTAAGATTGGTTGGTTGATTGATTGATTGATTGATAGTCTCTGAAAATGGCCTTACAGGAATATAGCAAATAAATATTTATTGAAGAAAATCAACTAATACTTGGCAAGAACACATGGGATTTCAACCACGACCTGCTCCCTTCCTCCCACTGTCAGCCCAGCGTGACAGAAACTCCACTCCAGGTAGATGTAGCCAAGAACACAGGGCACCCTCTCCACCCAGCTTCAAGTCGAGGGCTGCAGTGTCTTCCTAGGAGGGCCAATCCATCAGCATTTGCCATCCCGCTCCAGCTAACTGGGCTTGCAGACTAAATTCCAGGTGATCGTGGCTATAGGTTTGGGCCCTCTTCTTCTACTCAGCCCCCATTTGTGGGACAGAGGCTCTGCCTTGGGTGCAGTGTACTGAGAATACTGGGACATCTGTCACCCTTGTCCTGGCTCCTTTGTAAAGCACAGGTTCCATGCTATGAGAAGCAAGGTGAGAATAGCAGAGTCCCTCCAGTAAGTACCTAGCTCCTAAAGCAGGGGTGTCACTCAGAAAGAAGCAACAACTGTCCCCAACCCCAGCCACAGTGCCATTGCTCAACAGTTCTGAGATTCTTCCCAGGAGGAAAGGCAGAACATAAAATACAGAGCTCCAGAGCCCATCCTAGATGAACCTGGATGGAACTGGAGTCTATTATCCTAAGTGAAGTACCTCAGGAATGGAAAACCAAATACCCCAGGTTCTCACTTACAAGTGTGACCTAAACAAGGTGTATATATAGTCATAAAGTTGTGTAATGAACATTGAAAACTAAGAAGGGGGAGGGTGAGAGGGGCTGAGGGATAAAAATCTACCTGTCGGGCACCATGTACACTATTCTGGTGATGGGTACATTAAAATCCCTTACTTCAGAATTATACAGTTCATCCATGTAACAAAAAAACTTGTATCCCCTAAATCTATTGAAATGAAAAAGATGTATACTATAAGCCTTAAAGCAACTACTGAGATAACACAATGAGGAGTCATAGTTAATAAGCTAACAAAGGAGATAAAATGAAAGCGCAAGTACACACACACATGTGCACCAATTAATCCAAAAGAAGAAAGAAAAAGAGAAAAAAGAACATATGGGACAAATAGAAAAGAAAGAGCAAAATGGCATATTTAAACACAACTATATTGATACTCATCATATAAGTGTAAATGATCTGAGTATGCTAATTAAAAGATTA
>NW_012152907.1:93358-105667 GCF_000956105.1 Propithecus coquereli | reverse complement strand
GAGATCTAAGAAAGTTTAGTGTCCAATAGCTCTGACCCTGTCAACTTGCAGTAATTAAAGGCATATCTTGACTCTGGGGGACTCCTGGCTACTGGCCATTTGGAAAATGAGCAGTAAACAGGTCCTAAGTCTGGAGCTGAAGAGGATGCTAAATTTGAAGTGTCAATGTGACACTGAGATGTGGTCACTCGGCTTAGTGCTACAGCACATGAAGGCAAATATACATATAGTCACATTTTAGAGATTATTCATGGTCTCCGACCACTTGAAAAAATTGTGCTTTCTCCGGAATTTGATGTGCTGAAAATCGCACTCGCCCCCTGCTTATTTGCAAAATGAAACATTCAAATGAAGTCCTTTGCAAACATAAGACTTGCTTTTTCTTCTCATTAGTTAAAAAAAATAAAGGCTTGAAAATAACTACGAGTTTTAGCTGTGTACAGAGGGATACCTGCCGTTTCGCAGGTTGATGAACGTATCACTTGCAGATCTGGGAGCGGGGAGGGAATAGAATTTTTACTTATCTCTGACTATGTGAGTTTCACTTCAGAGTTTACATCCACATCAGGGAACTGCAAAGAACAGCTGGCAAGGAGTGACACTGAATACCTTGCTTCTGTTAGTTGTCTGTTGGTACAAAGGCCTTTCTGGTAGGCAGAGTGGGAAGCGGGTGGTGCCCAAATGGGCACTCTGGTTCCCTCCATCCTATTCGTTTTGGAAAAGGATTGACTGAACTCCAGTGGGTTTTAAAGACGGCCTTGAGACTCCAAACACCATGAGTTTTACAGGAACCAGAGTTTCCATCTTCCATGCTTTTTAGATCAGTTTTGGATTTTTGCTTGGGGAGCGGAGGAGCGAGTCTCCTGACAGTAAGGCGAAGGTGCAACCTGAGTTTCCTCAGTGGGATGCAGTTTTCTCAAAACTGGCTGCAGTTTGTCTTCTTGCTGCTTAAAATCCAGCTCCACACTATGGAGAATACATCCACTGTTCCTGCATGTGTCACAATTACCTGTGCCTTGCCCCGTCCCATAGGAAAGCCCTTCCCAGTGGGCCTCTCCTTTTTCCAACTCCTGAATGACCCCCAAGAGCACTCGGATGGTTTCTTGGCTCGAACTGATCAAGTTCTCCGTCCTCTGAAGCTGTGCTTTGAGGTCGACCACTTCCCTATGAGGCACGATTTCTTGGCATTCTTCCCCTGCAGCCGCCGCCATTGGACTGGGCTGGCCCCCGCGGCCCAGGCGGGGCTTCAGTGTGCACCGGCTGCTTGCTGCATTTGGGGACACGCACTGCCTGCGGGGCGAGCAGGCCAGAGCGGGGCCCGCGGGGGCCTGGAGCCCATTGACGTGTGCGGCTTTCCGTGGGTCCTCGTCCACTGGGCACAGCGACCACTGGCTCAAGGTGGCAGAGTTTGACAAGGCAGGCTCTGTGGCCCTGGCACTGGGGGCGGGTGCGTAGATGGCGGCAACCTCAGTTTTGAACGCCCTCCTGAGGCTGGGCGGAGCGGGCTCCTCAGAGTCTGGCGTCCGGGGTCCTGCTTTGCTGTCCCCTGCAGCTGGTGGTCAGGCCCCTCGCCGGGAGGCCGGGTGGCTCGGGAGAGGAGCTTCTCCGTAGCGGAGCAGGTCGGGGCTGTGACAGGGCTCTGCACAGTTGACGCCCGGCGGCTGCTGCGCCGCGTTCACGTGTTCCTTAGAGTGGAAGACCAAGGCCGTGGTCTTGTGCACCCGCCCCGCGCCGCAAGGCCGGGCCATCTCGGGGTGTCCGCCCGGGCTCTTCTCTTTAGCATCCGCTGGGAACCCATTGTTTTGGCTTTTAAAGGGATCCGCGCCTGGGAGGCTTTTGCGGTCCATCGGGAACTCTGGTAACACTTAAGGTCGGACGAGGTCTGCACGCCTGTGCTCTTGGTGACCTTGGGAATGGACCTGCGCGCAGGCAGCGTCATGTACTTGCGGTAGGCCGCTCCGCAGGACGCGGGCTTGGACTCCCGCTTGTCCCCCTGCTGTCCCGAGGAGAGCTGCCAGTCCCTCTGCTCATTCTGCGCCTCGCAGATATCCTTAAACCGCACCTGCAGGGCTTCGTTGCCTTTTTTAATCTGCCGGTTGGGATCCAGGGCGTATTTCATCTCCAGGGCCAGGCGGGCGGCAGGTTCCACTCCGCTCTCCGATGCTGCGATTATGCATTTGCCACTGTCCTTAGTGACCGTGCTTCCTTCCCTGCTTATAGATAAGTCGAGGTCGGTGCAGCACCTGGCTGGGGCATCTCTCGCCTGGACCCTGGCAAGCCTGACGCGGCACGGAGCACTCGGGAGGAGCATCCGCGGCAAGACTCGCCTGGCTGGCGCGGAGGAAGGTTCGGCTCCGGGGACCCGGCCGGCTGCGCGCCCGCCGCCCGCCCCCTCCACCGCCGCCGGCCTGGCCCGCCGGGCCTGGCCGGCCCCCGCGCGCAGCTCGCGTCCCTCCGGCCCGGCTCAGCGACGCGCGCGGGGAGGCAGCGGCTCGGCCCGCTCCGGGGACGCCTGAGCGCTCTCTCGCTCCCGGCGCGGCGGAGCCAGCCACAGCCACCCGGCTTCGTGCTGCTCCGATGTCCTCATTTACTGCAATTGTCTTCTGCCAGATCTCCGCGCCAGGGCCGCGAGGCCGGGAGGGAGCAGGAGGGAAGTCCTTGCAGCCGCTCCCGGGTCCCAGCTACTCCGCCAAGCCTGGTGGCCAGAGGAGAGGGCCCCCTGAGCCGCCCGTCCGCCGCCTGCGCGCCTGGCCCGCACCCAAGATTATCTGATTTAAAAAAAAGTAAGATCCAATTATTTGCTAGCTATAAAAACCTCACCATAAATATAAAAACACAAATAAGCTAAAAGTAAAATGATAGAAAAAGATACAGTATGCTAACACTAATCAAAGAAAGAAGCGGTTATAGTAACATAAAAATAGATTTTAGAGTAAACAACATTACCAGGCACAAAGGAGTCAATTCATCTGAAGGACATAATGTTTATGCATCATGCATGGTAGAGCTGTTTATTGGATGTGTAAAAAAATTTAAAGATAATAAAATGAACAATATTAACGTTATCGAAAGTTCAGCACTTGTCCCCAAGGCCACATCAGAAGAATGAGGACAAGTGGTTTGAGAAAAAAGAAAGAGAAGTTTATTAATTTCACCGCAAAAGAGGAGAGCCGTGGACTAGTGTCTCAAAGACTGCCATCCTGTCTTTAAGCAGAAACACAGGGCTTTTGAAAAGGGAAGGGGGTTGGTGGTTGGGCTTGTGTCTACATGACCAGTGTCACATATCATATCATGGCTTTTGCCCTTTAAGTGACCTTATCTCCAGTGATGGCAGTCTACTGACCCTTGTCCAGGACAATTCTGTTGAGTTGACTCCTGTCTTTTAAGATACTAGAAAACAAATAGTGAAGAACATTCTTCTGCCCCTTTGATTACTGGTCTCAGGGAAGGAATGCAGGTTTTAATTTCCCAAAAGGGTGGGGGTTTTAGAGAGACAACTCTTAAACATTTCATTGTCCATTGTTTTTTTTTTTTTAACCTTTACCTCTATTATACAACTACATAATCAATTTGATAAAAAGTTTGTTTTCAATGGCTTAAAAAAATTGATAAAATGAGTTGCCTAAAATCAGAAATAAATGTCCAACAATAAAATTGTAATGATTTTTAACAGAATTTGAGTTTCTAACTTGCCCAGCTTTAAAACAGCTTGTATTCTTGCAACAAAAAGAAAAACATTTCTGATGGAACAATGACGAAAGGAATTATTATTTCATTTACAAAAAATGTCAATTCATGACCTAGATCAAACTTATAATATAGACATTTTTAATCTTTTATATTTATCAAAGAATAATTTCAGCTAAATATGAAAAAAGTAGTTTTTATCATGATGGATAGTACTCCAACTATGTCAGGTCAAAATTCTGGATTTAATGGAATTTTAAAGCAATAGACTGATATTTCCCTTTGTTGCTATATTCTACTATGTGATACATATTAAAAATATTTGTGTTCAGTTTTTACAGTGGACTCTACAAAAAGCATCGTTGCTGGATAGAGTGTTACAACCACTTAGTATATACATGCAAGCTCTATCAATAATCACCATTCTATGGAACTGATGAGAGAAGTAGAAGGCAACCAAGTTTTTAAATGGCAGTCTGTACTTACATCTTCTCACTAATATATACTGTCTAAGAATGAGCTAAACAAGAAAAGCCAAAGAAACAAAAGGTGTATTTGTGATCTAGCTAGACAGGTGTGAGAACTTATGATGAAATTGAAACTTTTCATAACACGAATCAATAATGATGACTTTACACATTCTCCCAACATAAGTCAGGATGCCGAAGATTTTAATTTTAATTGTAACTGGCTGTGTTATACAAATTGAGTACAAAAACTAGAAGACAATTTGAAAAACCTTTATTATTAATCAATTTTAAAAGGCTTTTCAAATTATGTATTGCCTCTATGAATTCGATGATAATAATATTGAGTTGACAACAAGTATTAGTGAATTAACCTGGACAGACATAATTTTGAAACTGATACGCTTTTACTTCAAAGTCAAATGAATTCTTCTGAAAGCTTCAACCAGTTTTGTCACTGACTTAAAGGAAAATGAAATTCTGGCACTTAATTCAGTTATTGGAAAACTTTTAATTATGTTTACAACAACTTGGTATGTGGATCTACTTTCTCAACAGTAAATTTTATTAAATCTAAATACGGATCAAGCATTTCTGATAACTGACTGTATGAATTGAGACATGCTGTAAGTGTAAAATATACACCAGATTTCAAAGACTTGGCGTGGGAAAAAAAAGAAAAGAATACATCTCAACAACTTTTCACAGTGATTACATATTTTGGATATACTGGGTTACATAAAATATATCACACATTAATTTCACCGGTTTCCTTTTTTTTTTTTTAGTGTGGCTACCAGAAATTTCTTAATTACATCTGTGATTCTTATTTTTATTGGGCAGCACTGAACTAAACCAGGACCATAGAGTTCTGCCCAGGAGGCTGAGACCATAGACTTCCAACTGGCTACGACAACAAGCATCCCTGCCCTTGTCATAGACTCGGACCATTTCATTATCGTGAGAACTAAATGCGCTGATACACATAAAGTGCATAAAAGGTGTGGCACCTGTCAAGAGCTATATAAATGTTAGCTCTTATTGTCGTTACTAGTGTTACCGACCAAGATTTATAGAAATACAGTTTAACACAGAAACACATCAAGAAGAGTAATGCTTGGCTCAGATTTAAAAAGCACACATCGGGAGTCCACTTGCTCCAAGCTTCTCGGGTGTGGCTCCAGGAAATTTTTTCGATATAAAAATACAAATATAAATAAATAAAAATGCACACATCACCAGTAAATGATCAAATTGTAAAAAGCTGAGGACCCTCTGCGATCAGTGCTTCCAACCAGAGCTGTGGCGAGGGTAAGGCAAGTGAGGCGCTTGGTGTAAAATGTAAAGGGACGCCCAAAAACTCAGTAATCAAGGTAAATAATATACTAATGAAATCTTTTAATCCATCAGAATTCATGTAAAACACATACGCAATGAGCAAAACACCAGAGTTTAAAACAAAGAGCAGTGGTTTTACTGATTTCGGCTCTGAAAGCCACCACTGCCGATCCTGCCCCAGTGGCCTTGCGCTGGACTCGTCGGTGTCCGACCCTTAAGCGAGGATGACGCGATTGCGGCGACAAAGGCACAGCACTGTGCAGGGCCCAGAAGCGCCTTTCATTTCCCGCAAAGCGGACCGACCCCGGAGAGAGCGGTCTGCGCGGCCTGGCGGGAGCCGCCCGCAGGGTCCTCTGGGAAGGGAACGCCCAGGCTGCGCTGCGGCCCTTCCCGGGATGCCCTGCGGCGGCAGCGCCCCCTGCTGAGCGGTTGCACCTGCGGCTCTGCCTCCCGGGAGGCCCGGAATCGCCGCTATGGACCCCAGCGGGTCAGAATTCGCCTCGAACTGGAGCACCGACTGCCTCGGCGTCCACAACACCCTGGACTCCCTGGTGTTGGCTTTGTACCTCGCGTAGGTCCTGAGTGTGGGGCTGTGGGTACGGCAGGGCCCAGAGGGGAAGGGGGGCCTAGCACACCTGGGTGGGCTTGACTGCTCCCTGTCAGTACCTGGTCCCCACCTGGCATCCAGGCCCTGTCCCCGCCCCTCTACCCTCCCTTTGCCTACCCACCCCCCACTTTCCAGCCTAGGGAGAGTGAGCTTCCTTAGCAGTGAGGCCATACTTGGCCATCCCTCCCTCACGTCTTCGTCCTCTTCCTCCCTGCTCCCCTCCTTGCCCCCCCCCCCACAAACAGGCCAGATGCTCCTGTGCCCACTTCCTGGAACCTAAGCGGTATTTCATAAGGAGTCATTATTATGACCATCATGGTGATAGTGGTAGCAGAGACAGCGATTAAACTTAAGTGCTTACGTGCAGGTCTATACCAGGTGCTTCACCAGCATCAGGTCCTCACAACCATGCTGTGAATAACATAGTGTTGTTTGAACTGAGTTTCAAAGAGATTAAGTAATAGCCATGGAGTGATGGGGTTCAGATTCAGACCTAGAGCTGTCTGACCTGATTCTTGAGCTTAACCTCTCTGCCTTGCTAGCAAGACCTCAAAGGGTCATGTGTAACTTGGGGCTCTAAGTGTTTCCTTTAATAGGGTGGAGACCATGTCTCCTTTACTACCATCTTCCCACTAGAGTTTAGCATGTAAATGCTCAAAAAGATGTCCCTTAACCGCAGTACCCAGGGCCAGATACTGCCCCTGTGTTCCCCTGAAAGGTCAGCTGAAGATAAAAGCTTTAGCTTCTGTCACTTATCTCCCCTAGGCTAACCTGTTAACCGTCAGAGGCCTCTGCCTGGCCTGCCTCACCAAGCAGGAATGGCAGGTGACAGTGCCACCAAGACAGTTCCACCATTGTTAACCAGTTGGAGAGTTTTCATTGCAGGCAAGCCCCCCCACCCCGAGCTAAAGCATTCATGGCCATGCAACCTTTACTCTGGGGGCTTTACCAGGTCACAGGCAGCATCTTACAGTGGGAATTATAAGGCACGGGAAAGAGGGCAGGCAGCCATGGCACGGGACTCTGCCTCCGACCTCAGGTGTTGGGCCTATCCCTAAGGAAAACGGGGATCTGGTCAGTGGCTCTCCTGCTGCCCCTGGTCCCCAGGTTGCAGCATATTGTATGTAGCCCTTCCCACCTGGGAAACTCTCTCGGCCCTCTCTTCCACCCGGTTTCCAATGGCATGCACATCTGGCCTCTGCCCATCTCCTCCAGTAAATGGATCCTGCGTATCCTCTGTCTGGCTTTTGGTCTCAGCTCTTTCTCCAAGATGCTTGCCCACGCACCATCTCCTCTAACTCCTCTGACATCCGTCCCCAGCTGCATGAGGCTACAGACACTGCTCCCAAGCCAAGACCAAGTCCTTATTCCTACGGAGTAGACAGCCTGGTTGATGACCCTGTGGAAGGATGAGAATTAACCGCATTTCACAGGGAGGAGACGGAGGCTCAGCAAGGGATCCTAGCAACGGGGCAGACACAAGGCCTGCAGCACCCTGCCTGGCACCCAGGCCACATACTTCTTGCCTAACTTCCCTAACTAGAACTTCCAGTAATATGCTGAATAGTAGTGACAAGAGTGGACATCCTTTTCTTGTTCCTGATATTGGGGAAAGCAGTCAGTTTTTCACCACTGAATATGATGTCGGATGAGTTTTTAAAGATGTTATTTATCATGTTGAGGAAGCTCCCCTCTATTCCTAGTTTGCTGAGAGTTTGTTTTTGTTTTTTTGAGAGTAAACTACAGTCATGGTCTCTGTCTTCATGGATTTTATGCCCTAAAGGGAATGTAGTGGTCATTAATTCAGCAAGTGTTATTTGAGGCTGACTCAATGCCAGGCACTTAGGGATATGGGATCCTCTCCTAGGAGCAGAAATTAGATTTTTAATACCCAGGCTGGAGAAATTACTGTCTTCAATGTCCTTAATCATAGCTTGGCCAACTGTATAAGATGGTGAATGGAGTTTCTGCCTTTGATTTATTCAACCTCTCAGCTGGAAGGGGGTTCCAGCTGGAAGGGGGTTTTGCCACAGCCAGATTGGAACAACTAGGCTTAGGGGTGGGAGTTGTGGAGAGTCTCTGGGTCTAGACCACAGCTGCCCAGGAGAAATATAAAGCAACCCACATGTGGAATTACACATTTTTTAGTAGCCACATCAAATTAGGGGGAAAAAGTCAAATTTTAATACAGAAAATGTGATGTCGTTTCAGCACTTAATCAATCTCTGAAAGTTCTTAATGGAATAATTTACATTGTCTTTTTCTCATTACATCTTCAGAACCCAGTGTACAGTTTTTACACTGAACGCACATGTCCATTCCAATAAGCCCTATAAGTCCAATAAGTCTCCACTCTTTCACCACACCGAATTCCCCAAGAAAGAACCATGTCCTTCATTCCAACTAGCACTTCAAACATCGGAAGTTCAAGGCCAGGAGTCTTAAAGACGTATGTAGGATGTGCTTCTGTTACCTGTTACTAGGCATTGATACCACTATGCATGTAAAGATGAAAGAGCCCCAGGGAGTGTCGTCATTCAACTCACGGAACTCTAATATCATGTGCATTTTTCCGCAGACGGTGGCCGTGGCTGAACAATTTAACGAAGCAAGTAAATGTGTCTTCTACCTATGTTACCCTGACAAACCCACGTGCCTCAACTGTGGCTTTATCTGCTGCCTCCGATGTATCAGCTCACTCCAGAAGGACCCCATTGGGGAAGGTGTCTCATGCCCCTCCTGTTCCGTGGTCACTCAGGAGAATGACATCCAGCCGGATTACCAGCTGGGGAAGTTGGTTTCCAAAATCAAGGAACTAGAGCCCCAGCTGAGAGCAATTCTATACCAGAGCCCAAGAATGTGGAAGTTCCAAGGAGGGAATCTGTGCAACCTGCTCTCAGCCCGTCAGTGGCCCTGGGAAAAGCAGCTGTTATGTCCTCTGAGTATCAGTTCTCACCTCTGAGCATAGATCAGAGACAGCTGGAGATTTTGAAGGAAATACAATATTTAGGTCACGTCCTAGCCCTGTGCTGTCCAATACGGTAGCCGTCAGGGGCTACTGAGCCCTTGAAACATGGCTAGTGCCCCACATGGAAATGGGATATGTGCGCTTGTATGTTATTTAAGGTATTTTTTGCATATTTCTTATTACTTTTTTAATGTGTCTACAGAAAAAGTTTAAATGACATGTGGCTTTCATTATATTTCTTTGGGCAGCACTGACCCAAAACATGGCTTCTTAAACTTGAACATGCCTTAAATTACCCTGAGATCTTGTTAAAATGCAGATTCTGATTCTATAGGACCAGGCTGGCCTGAGAATCTGCATTTCTGATGCTTTCGTATTTTACATTATTTTATTATAAACAAGATTGTTTTTCCATCGTTCAAGATATTTATTAGACATCTATATTTGGACTGAGTCCGTGCTCAATTTTATCATTTTGAGAGTAAACAACAGTCATGGTCTCTGTCTTCATGGATCTTGTGCCCTAAAGGGAAAAAAAATCTTTCATAAAATAAAAAACTTAATGTAAAAAGAATGCCTACTATAAGAGAGGCTTGTGACAAATATATTCATTCATTCTCTATATGAAATTTGACTTAATTAGGGACTCCTGGGAAGTCTCTTCGGGAAAATCCTGATTAAGGGAAGGAGGGCAGCTTAAAGAAGTGTAAGTGAACGAGATCATTGAGTCTTTACGTAGAGGTGGCTTATGGTCTGTGTATTTGCTGATTTTCCCTTTTTCTGTCTTTCCACAGTGGACATGACCTTGAACGTCGACACGGCCAACAGTTGACTCATCATTTCTGTGGACCTCTCAGACGCCATTGCTGGGAAGTGGACGCGGGGACAAGCAAAGAATGGGACCTGGGTGTTTGCAAAGAATCTGTCCATCGACAACGGTCAGTTCTGTCTTTAGAACTTGGCTTCTGGACTGTGGGTTTGAGAAAGGAAGTGCTCCTCGTGGCCAGCACCGTGCCTCTCACTACCCGCTTGGTGAGTCCCCGGTTACACCGAGTGGGCTTTTTCCTGGATATGGATGTTGGAACCATTTCCTTTTATAACCTTAGCGATGGATCCCACGTCTTCACATTCACTAAGGTGTCTGCTGCAGAGCCTCTGCGTGCATTTTTTGCTCCTGCAAATTCAGTTAACAATGATAGAGGCCTCCTGAGTATCTGTCTTGTGATAAATCTGGGCACTGCCAGGTCTCCAGTTCATCCTGAGCAAGGCAGATAAACTTTTAGCCGCAAAAACCATGTAGAGAAAATTACTTTGTGCTTGAAGCTAAAAACACATGTCCCAATTCAACACATGGGACAAAGTTACAGCAGAAACATATAGATCGTTTCATGAATCGCGAATATAAATTAAGTAGACATTTCAAATATTTTGGGCGAGGCAAGCGCATTACATGTAACCAAAATGTTTGTACCCCATAATATCCTGAATTAAAAGAAAAAAAACAAAAACAAAGATATATCACCTCTCCACCTCTCAACACACACTCTTCTCTCTCTCTGCTCTCCCTCTGCAGTTAATTCCAAATTATTCTTTAAAGCTCATTTCAAATGAGCTGAGCTTTTTCCAACAAGCCTTCCATGCCTGCCCTCTCCACAGTCTAAGTAAGGCCTCAGTCCTTTTAATCTCTCCTATCACTCTTTAATGTCTTTGCAGTGGTTATCAGAGTCCGTGCTTTACAGTTATTGGTGTGACTAGTTAGTAAATTTCCATCTCTCCCATTGAAATCTAGGTTTTGAGAGAGTGGGGCCTGGGTCTCTTTGGTTGTCTGCTGCCCAGAGCTAACTGAGTGCCTTTCCCCTAGGATAGGTTCAAATGCTATTTGTTGAATGAATCAAGTAAATGAAAGAGTGTCTTTTCCCCATCCATGGCAGAAAACTGTTTCACTGATTCATTCAACAAAGTTGAGTGTGTCAAAGTCTGTGAGAATCAAATGACAAATCAGATACAGACTCTTTCCTGGAAGTTCCTGGAGTCCAATGGGAAATAAAAGGTATGTATTGAAATAACTATTATAGGATACTGTAAGGGAAATCATAAACTTTTTTAGTAAGGTCAAATTTTAATGCTACAAAGTTGCCAAAGAAAGCAGATTCTCCATGTGAGAAGGGTTAGGTGGCCTCACTGCCCTAGGCTTGTGTGACGCCCTAAGTCAGCTGGATTGGAATCTCTGGTGTCACAGCATGGGTGCTGGGCTTCCAGGTATTTAACCTATTTCTGCAGCAGTCCCCTCATCTGTGCAAAGGTCAGTTTCCTACTGGAAAGGGAACCATGTTTTTACACAAGATATTTTTAGCAGAATAGGGTAAGTTCGATGATACTGAATAAGATAAGCACATGGAAAGACGTTCAGCATTGTTAACCATCAGGGAAATGCAAAGGAAATCCACAATGAGATACCACTGCACAGATGTCAGAATGGCTGACAGAACAAAGATGGCAACACCAAACATTGGTGTGGGTGTGGGGAGTGTGGTTACTCATACAGTGTGCTGGTAGGAATGTGAAATGCTATGGCCACTCTGGAAAACATACAGTTTTCCAGTTTTGAAAGTTCCTTAAAAACTTAAATGTGCAACTACTGTACAAACCCAGAAAGCACACTCCTGGGGATTTATTCCAGAGACATGACTACTTATGTTGATTCCAAAATGTGCACACAATGTTTATAGCAGCTTTATTTGCTATGGGCCCAGACTGGGAACAGCCCCGATGTCCTTCGACAGGTGAATGGTTAAACAAACTGAAGTAGGACCGTAGCACAGAATACTAAGCAATTGAAATAAATGAGGTATAAATACCTGCAACAATCTGGAGGAGGAGGTAGGGAAAAAGCTGGTGTGGCTGGAACAGGGGAACGTAAAAGCTCCTTGTGCTAATGGAAATGTCCAGTAATTCGATTGTATCCATGTGAATATCCTGCTTATGATTTTATACTCTAATTTGGGGAGATATCTTTGGAGAAACTGGATAAAAAGTTGATGGAATCTCTTTATATTAGCTCTTAACACTGCGTGTGAATCTACCTTTATCAAAAATTCAAACAGGGCTGGGTGCGGTGGCTCATGCCTATAATCCTAGCACTCTGGGAGGCCGAGGCGGGTGGATCACTCAAGGTCAGGAGTTCGAGACCAGCCTCAGCAAGAGCAAGACCCCGTCTCTACTAAAAAAAATAGAAAGAAATG
>NW_012152907.1:88523-93252 GCF_000956105.1 Propithecus coquereli | reverse complement strand
AGGATCGCTTGAGCCCAGGAGTTTGAGGTTGCTGTGAGCTAGGCTGACGCCATGACACTCTAGCCCGGGCAACAGAGCAGGACTCTGTCTCAAAAAAAAAAAAAAAAAATTAAAGCAGGTTAATTTCAAAAGGATACAAGAAGATAGCAAAATCAAGGAATCCCGTAAGTCAGTTTTTCAGTTACGGCCTGAGCCTTGGAACCGTGAGATCATAATGGTCAGTGGTCCTGACTACCGAGGAGTCCTCGGGCTTTAAAGATTTATCTTGAAGACTGCTCTGCCAGGTGCTGAGCATTGGAGAAAAAGGTTTGTGATCATCAATCCAAAAGCACTCCTAGCCTTTGGAGGGGGGTAATTCAAGCTCTCATAGCATAGGGTGGTCTTTTAATATACTGTTTGTGGTCATCAAAACAGACTAGTGGTCCCAAGAAGTGTTCTATCTTGTTTCCTCTAAAACATCTGAACTACTTCTTAACTTCAACACTGGCTTCCTGAAAGCTGCTCATATTCCTTGGATTTAGTGGTGCCAGGCTCAAGAGAGCAGGCTTCGTGTTCTCAGGGGAAACACTTTCTTGGCTCTGTGGGGGACAGTTTTGTGTACATCTCTGAAAATGTCTGCCTATTTCTGAGAGTTTCTGTGTTCTATTGAAACTAGTTGGTGTCAACTATTATGACCACAGAGTCCTGTGGGAGCTTGGTTGTAGCTCAAGCAAATGGTATCTAAGTACTTCTTTTTGATTAGAAACTTTCTGATGTTTCCAATATTATTTGGTGTTCTTTAGCAAACTTTTTCCCAAATTTAATGTTGATTTACATAAGGTAGGAGTCAATTTTCCACACTCATCAGTTATCTAAATTTTCATGCTAATGTGAAACCAAATTGTACTTATTTCTTCACAAATCTCCATGTCATTTCATTTTATATAGGTTGGGCTATAAATTGTCTTGTGTTTCCTTTTTTTTTTTTTTGCTGGATTTTAAATGCTTGAGGAGTAAAAACTGTTACATTTTATCTGAATCTTCCTTGCAGGGTGTAGCATTGTGGCTTAGGTAGAGTAAATATGAAGTGATTCAGTGGAAACAAACATGCTTCTTTGAGAAGTGTATAGATTGATTTAAAACATCAGGGAAATGTGATTTTTTTTCAAAAATTCAGTGTTAACTTTTCTTTAAGGATGACATATCTGTCACTCTTATCAGCATTAAGTAGCACCAAATATTTATGGAGAACGTTAAAGAATGCTTTTGCTATCTTACTTTATTTTAAGTTTCATTATAACTTTAAAATAGATACTATTTTTCCAGGTTACCATTCTATTTTATTATTGTCATTGACATTTTGCCAGATTAGAGACATGGGTAGTCTAAATTTTTAAATGGTCTTTTGAGATATATTGTGCATACAAGACATTATTTATTGTGATATCAACTGTAAGAGAGTATCTCTAAGGATACTTCCCACACAGTCCTCTTGGCTCTTGGGTCCACCTTTTGGGCCTTGGTTCTGCCCTCTGGATTTTTGTCACTGCCTTCTGTGTCATCCTTTACATGGAAAGTGGCACATGTTTGCCACTGAGTAGTTGTATCAGTCTGTTTTCTGCCAATAGGATTTGGGGATCTGACAACCTTCTTTTATTCTCCACTCTTTCTTTCTTTTTCAGTCCAGTCTGACAGTGTTTCTGCTGATAGAAATATTTTCAAGAACTTTGTGGGTCTCCTATGGTTGTCACTGGCATTCACTTCACTAGATAGGAGTCAGGTCCACCAGTCTATTTGAGATCATCCCTTGCGTGTTTTTGTCTTCTGCCAAGGAAAACACCCAGGCTAGAGTGCAGTGGTGTCACATAGCTCACTGCAACCAAAATCTCCTCGACTCAAGTGATCCTCCTGCCTTTGCCTCTGGAGTAGCTGGGACTATAGCCCCATGCCACCAAGCCTGGCTAATTTTTTCTATTTTTTTTTTTTTTGTAGAAACATGTTGCCCAGGTTTGTCTCAAACTGCTGGCCCAAGTGATCCTTTCACCTTGGCCTCTCAAAGTGCTGGAATTACAAGCATGAGCCATCATACCTGGCCATAAAATTCATCTTTCTTTCCACTGTTTGTTTGCCATGGTTTAGGTCTGGGCTAAGGCAAGTCAGGTTTTCCCCACAATGCTCCTCAGCGCCTTCTGAGCCCACATTCTGAGTCTTTAATGTCCATGTTTTTCCTAACAGTCTTTTCAAGACAATCTACACTCTTTTTTTCTATCTCAGTTCTCCAAATTGTTCCAACATCCACTCACTGCTGATTCCGAAGCCGCCTGTGCGTTTTTAGGTGTTTATTACAGCAGCACCCACGGCCAGGTACCAGAATCCGTATTTGGTTTTTATGCAGCTATAACAAATTACTGCAGACTTAGTGGTTTAAAACAATAGGAATTTATGTTACAGTTTTGTAGGCCAGAAATCCAGGTGGGCTGGACTGGGTCCTCTGCCAAGGGGACTCCAAAGGCTGGTGGAGGCGTGCAGAGCTGGACCCCTTACTCGGGCTCTGGGGAAGAATCTACTTCTGAGCCCAATGTGTGGCTGAATTCAGTTACTTGAGGGTGGGGTATTGAGGTCCCCCTTTCTTTGCCTGCTGTCCCCTGGGGGCTGGTGTTTGCTCCTACGGGCTGCCTGTACTTCTTCCATGTGGCTCCCGCCAGTAGCGGTAGATCAAGCATAATTTTTAGATTTTTGTCACCCTTGCAATGTGGCATAAAGCACTGTCACGTATTTGACCATTGACAGTGCTGTCATGTTTGGGGTGTTGCAGGAGAAGCTGTTTTTCGGAGGTGGATACCTGCAGTGAGAAAATGACATCACTGGAGGCTGCTGATTATACGCTGCTGATGGACGACCTCGTGGAACTGAAAAGAGGCTGGAGGAGGCAGAGGCGGCACCTCTTTTTGTTCAGCGACGTGTTGCTTGTGTCTAATACCAAGTACGTATACGCTGCCTGCTCTCGCGGTTAGCACACAACACGTTTTCACTAACAAATTGCATTTCCACCAACTCTGTAAGAAAATATAAAGTAATTTTTTCTTCTGTTTGTATAAATGTTTTGATCATTTATTCAACAGATATTTATGAAGGTCGCATTCTGTGCTGTGACCCCATAGAGAATATAATGGAGAATGTAACAGGCAGGGTCCCTCTTGCCTAGGGTGACACACAGATGACACAAATAAGAGAGGGGCAATTGCAGACTGTGAGTAGTGCTCCTGATAAGAAGGTAGGACAGGATGCCATGTGGAGAGGAAGACGGGACGATGTTGAAGAGGAGTTGTCCAAGAGGCCCTCTGTGAGGTGATGACATTTAAACCCGACTGATGGGCTGAGAAGCAGCCACCATGTCTAGATGAGGGGCTGAACCTTCCAGGCTGAGGAACAGCAGGCCTAAGATGGGCACGGCTTGGCCCTCTGCAGGGCGGGTCCCAGGGCAGGTCGATGCGATGGGAGAGTAATGCGGGGAGCGTGAGGTCGGGTAGAGAGTGGGGGGGCTCTGGAGGCTCTGGTCACACAGGGTCACCGTAGGCCATAGGAAGGGGTCGAATACTGTGCTGAGGGGTTGCAAACTGGAGAGTGACCAAATCAGGCGAGTCTTTTAGCAGATCGTTCTGGCTGTTGGTAGATTGCTGGGCAGGGACGATTGGAAGCAGGGAAACCAGTTAGGGGAGGCAATAGCCCTGACAGATGGTGACAAGGACTTCCTCTCTGAAGTGCCAGGAGAAATGAATGAAGCAGCAGACAGATTTGGCATGCAGGTTGGAGACAGAACCAGCTGGGGGCACTTTGCTTCAGCACCGACACGGGTGCAGCACCAGCCTGGCGAGGGCTGAGTACTTGGCAGAGCTGAAGGCAGGGAGGTGGAGGGGCTGAGTGGTCTGGCCGTCTGTCTACCTGTTCCAGCTCTGTTTGTACCATTCGTGAAATATCATGAGAGACAAAGAGTATTTTAACAAACAAAATCCTATCAAGTAGCTTTTCTTACTAGAGAAAAATAAAACTGTTCTCTGCTTCCCTCACCCTGCCTTCCAGGTATGTGTGTTGTACCTGAGACGTGCAAAATTAAGTGGTTATATTTTTAAATGTTACATTTAATCTGCGTGGCAATAATAACGGCTATAATTTATCAGGGGCATGTTTGGGCCAAGTATTGGGCTAAGGACTTCATGCACCTAATCTGGTCTCACCATAACAGCTGCTATGTGGACGGGACTGTCTCCCTGTTGTGCAGAGGGCCTTGGTGCCCACGAGTCTCCTCGCTTCCCCCAAGTTAGCACGTTAGGGTTAGTGACGTCCACATTTGAAACCAGATCTCTTTATTTCAAAGCACAGGCTTTTTACCCAACATGTGGCACTACCTCCTCTTTTCATTTTTTTTTTTCTTTTCTTTTGAATTGCATAGAAGATTCCATGACTATTTGGTTTTTCTTTTGCCACTGGAACCAACCTTTCCTTTGTGGTGAGTGAAAGACCAAATCTCATTTGCTTGGTATCTAGTAAAAAATGGGACAGAATGCTTAGTGAATGGAGCAATGAATGAAAAGCCCAGCCAGCAAAAAACTCAGAGACAAAGATAATAAAATATGCTTTGGGTGAGAGAAATCACCTGCAGATGTAGCTATAGAGGCGCTGATGTCGTCAACAGGACAGAGAAAGACTTTCTGGGCCTTGGTGTGAGGTCCATGTGAAGTGCCCAAAAGAG
>NW_012152907.1:83057-88384 GCF_000956105.1 Propithecus coquereli | reverse complement strand
GAAGCTACAATTTGTTGGAGGGGTTCTCAGGCCATACTAGAAACATCACAGATGTCTCACATAATTTTCCTAACTGCCCTCCAAGGCCAGTATTATTATCTTCTTCAGCTTTTAGACATGAAAACAGAGGCTGAGAAAGGCTCAGTGAGTGGCCCAAGGTCATACACTGGGACACTGTGGGGAGGGACTGAGTCCAGCCAGCCTTTGTCCCAGGGCTGTGGTCTTCCTGCTACTTTTCCTTATACCCAACAGTGCTCAGCCTGAGCAATAAGCAATCAACAACCATGCTCTGCTCTGTCTCCTAGGATCTTGCAGACCACTCACATTCCATTTGTAAGGGGAGCATGTTTTCCTTCACTTTTTCTCTTACCCTTTGTTAACTGTGATAGTATTTAGGGAGAGGAGACCTTCGTTCTCTTACCAGAAGCCATTTATTGTCCTGGATACTGCTAATATCTTACTGGGTTTTATAGAACCTGCGATACTCTGCTAAAATCATTTTATGTAAAGACAATGTCCCTTTTCTGCTAGAACATTCCATCTATGCAAGAGCTGAATTTTTATTTCGATTGACCCATTATCATGGAAGATGCGCAACATTTCTCATTTTTTGCACACTGCTTTTGAGATTGTTGTTTGCATACACTCGAAGGTTTTATGATGTAATGACATTTATAACAATTTAAGAATGTCCTTGTTTAAGACACTCAGTGTCTGAAAGATCATCTTACAGACTTTCTGCATCCACTGAGTCTATTAGAAAGTGTCAGTGATCTAAGGCATTTGAATTTGGTTTATAAGCCCAAGGCCCTAGAAGTGGACAAAACAGATTTTCTTGGGAAGAGACGTGTAAGTGCTGAATGTTGCCACTTTGTACGAGTTTTTACCACAATTTTTAGGCAATGAGCTGTAATCATTCCCATAGTAAACATGTGGGTACAATTATGATCACTGCTAACATGAGATAATTTTTTTCAGAAAGAAGCACCTACTAGAATGAACTAGTCCCCTGCACTAACAAACTTATTTCTTCCCTGTGACATCTCATTCTCAGCTGCACACAGGTTGTAACAGTCCGTCTGAGCATTGCTGCGCTGTGCTCCATGGTAACGGAGACGACTGAGGCACGCTGTGCCCGGAGCAGGGAGAGTAGGATTCCTACCATGAGCATGGCTGCTCTCACGTTTAGGAAACTAACAGATCTTGCTTGATTATCTTTTTAGGTATAAAAAAACTTTTAAAATAAAGCACGAAATACCACTGAGCAAGCTGTGGACGGCTGACTGCGCGAACAAAGCAGGGAAAGGCCACACTGGTGCCGGAAGGTCCTTTGTCTTGGGCTGGCCCTCAGAGAACTTCGTGGCCACCGTGCGGTAAGACCCACAGCGGGGCCCGTGTTAATGTGGGTTGGCTAGGAAAGGACACAGAGAGTATGAGCCAACTTCACATGGTCTAGGACAGATAGAAACATGTAATTAATTATTTCTCTGAATCTTCTTAAAAAGGAAAACACTTTAGTATGATGTATATTAAGCCAGTATCTAAATTCTTGGCCGTCCCTATGACACTTGTGTGCTATGTGCTTTCCCCAGAGAGGTTTTTATGTGCAAATATGTACAAATGGATAGTTAGATAGTGGGAACTAGTGTAGAAATTTCCTTTAGTTTTGATTAGTGGTTTTTCAACAGGGCTCTTTGCGCTACTTGGCAAGTGGATGTTCAGGGGCTGAGGAAGGAGTCTTGGAGGAGCAAGACCTTAGGGCTGCAGTCCCCAACCCCCAGGCTATGGACAGGTACCAGTCCCTGGCCTGTTACTAACCGGGCTGCAGAACTGCGCCTCACCACCCCCACTCCCCAACCCCATCTGTGGAAAAATTTTCCTCCATCGTATCGGTCCCTGGTGTCAAAAAGTTTGGGGACCACAGCTCTAGGGCTTCCTCTCTAGCATCCTCTCCTCCATGCCCAGATATTGTCTATGTTTCAAACTACTAGAATAGATCTTTCTTCATCAAGTATTATTCACTAGTCCACTTATGCTTGAAAGGTTGCTTTTATACTCCCAAATTAATTCCCTAAAGAAATAGTATTTAATTATACAAATAAAATTCATCATACCATCAAATACTAGGTTGCCTTCATTGTTGTGTAGCAGATCATCCTATTTGGTATCTATAGAGAGGCGACAATCTGAAACAAAGGTGTGATCCATGGAATGCAGGTCAGTTTCCCAAAACACATTCCTAGGCTGGCATGAGGATGGGCAGTGTGGCTTCCTGCCCTGAACACCCTGAGTCAGCACTCTTGGCTTCACAGAGATCGTGCAGCACGTGTCTGCTTCTCTGAGCAACCACACAGCTCGTCTCATTCTAGTTTTACTCATTGAGAGTTCATCGCACGCACTCAACACCCTTCTTTCCTCTCCTCCTCACTTCACTCTGCCAAAGTCCCACGCATCATCATGAAGTTTAGACAACTGAAATGCTTCCAAGTTGTTAATTTACCAAATTGCAATAATTCAATTGTTGACTTAAGGAAAACATTTCCAAAGCACATCGGGAAGAAATACATGTTTGTGTCATTCCCTACGTGTCTTCTTTTCCACGACAGATTTCTCCAAAGGTTTTCAGTTCCTATTGCTTTACGTCTTCTCCATGTTGCAGGTGAAAGGAAGCAGTTTCAATTGGGAATGTATGAAGTCTTTGATGAGGGAGTTTCCAAGAAACGTTTTGTTTTAATGAGGGGGAAATGTGGAAACTAGGTTTACACATGTTATGTTGGCTATAAGGCTATGTGCATATGTGTAAGTCATTTACAACAATGCCTGGCACCTTTTGCTAATTGCTATTATTATTCTTCTATAAATTGGCATGAGTAATTAAAGGTGGTGTCCATGTATGTATGTAGGTTTGGGGCCAAGTGGGTGGTCCACTGTCCTGAGACACAGGTCCTGAGATGGTGTGGAGGTGGGAATTGGGGAGCTGTTGCTGGTAGAGATATAAAAGGTGGCAGCCCATGCAGAAACGTTTGCTAGTTCTCTAACAAGTTAAACATAGAATTACCATTTGACTCAGCAATTTCATTTCTGAGTATAGATCCCCCAGAAAAGAAAACATAGAACCACCCCAAAATTTGCACACAGATGTTCATAGCAGCATTGCTCATAATAGCCAAAAACCAGAAACAAACCAAATATTCACCAACGGATGAATGGATGAACAAAATGTGGTGTAAGAGCTGGGGACAACGAGGAATGGAGAGTGACTGCTTAATGGGTCCACAGTTCGCTTTTGTTCTCAGAAAATGTTCTGAAACAAGATCATGGTGATGGTGGCACAATATTTTGAATGTACCAAATGTCACTAATGGTCAGTTTTATGTTACAGATAATTTACCACAATTTTTTAAAAATTATTAAGTGATAAGTCCATGGATGAATGAGCCTTCAAACATTTCTAACTCAACTATTAAATGCTGCAGTGAACTGGCAGAGCAAACATTAATCATGACTAAGCAGTAAGTGAGCTGATCTTCATCAGAGGATTGTAGTGATGAAAAAGAACTTTTCTAGGAACTGATTTAACACCTTGCAGTTTTGCTATGTGTAGAAAGAAATAAAATGAAGTGGGAGATTTTTCCTCTTTAAAACATTCTTGTTTCTGGGCCAAGAGTGTTCCATGCGAATGCTGAATTTCTTAAGTATGATTTAATCTCAACAATAATACTCTTTACGTTAGAACAGCACTCGAAGCTAGGAGAACACAGTGAGGTTTAGTTAACCCCTTTCTCAGCTATGGAAACTGCAGCTCAGAGTGGTTGAGTGACTTGCCCGTGATCACATACCTTGCATCACATAGTTGCAATAAGGTGTTTCCATTCCAAACCAACCTCTCTTCTTCTCTGAGACCTACTTTCCATCCTTGTGGACTGCCTGTGAAAGAGCAGGGTCCATCCAATGCTCCGTTATGTGGAAGGCACAATTTATACACACATCCACGTTGGTAACAACTGACTACTGGTGCTTCTATGTGGAAAGACAGTCTTAATGTGTTAGTATAAATATCTTATGTAGTTTAATTTTTTTCTCCCATTTCTTAAAATTGCAGTTCTTTGGAACTAAAGAAGCAATGGATCTCTTTACTTCAAAGGTATTTTGTCAGTATATCTATTTAAAATTTTTAATTTGTGATAGAAAAATGCAAATCTCTGCAAAGCAGGGTCCCCAAACTATTCCCCTTTTTCTTAACAGAAATTGTCAGAGTGTCCTCAAATAATGTCTTGTTTAGATATACCCTATTTGCTTCTGTAAATAATGGGAGCATTGACATGCATGTTTCGTTTATTTTTGAGGAAGTTCTGGTTACCACTTTCATCCTTCCCTCTTGTCCAACCTATGAGTTGGAGCTAACATCATTCTCAAAACATACATTAAATTTCCATAAACGTGAGTTACTCTACTGAGCAATTCTCAACACAATTGCTCCTTTCTACCCTTGGACCCAGGAAGGTTCTGGGCCCTCCAGTCCAGGCAGGAGTGCTTGAGAACTGGATTTGCCACCCAAATCTCACATCACAGGGCAACCTGCTATTTTCTGGGCTATGCCTTATTTTTCTGAAACATTTTCCATGGTTTTTCAACCCATAATTTGACCTTGCTGAGTCTATCCATGTGTTTTCAAAAATAACATAAAGTATACTGAACATATTAGCAACATAGATTGATTTGAAAATAAGCTATTAGCTCATTCATCTTGCTCTATTTTGGGTTATTATTGAATTTGATTAGGTACATCAGTCTTGCCAAAGAAAAGGAGGAACCAAAGACCATTCCCCTTCAGATCCTCACTAAGGACGTCAAGAAGTATTCTCATGTAAGTGTGTTCAAGACCCAAAATTAAATTCCAGGTTCCTGCCTTAGGTAGAATGAAGGAGGGAGAGGAATAGAGATGGAGGTGGTAGGGATGGGGCAGGAGAGGGAAGGAGAGAGAAAGGGGTGGAGCAGAGAGAGGCAGGAAGAGCATTTAGAAAGTGCCATGTGGAAAAGTGTATTCTTATGTGCACATGTGGGTCTCTGTACATAGAAAAGGTAAATGCTGGGCAATATGAAGCAGGAGGAAACCATGTGAACCACAGCGCTACAGTTTGGAAACAACGTTCCATGTTAAATGTCCATAAGCTCTAGTACCTTGTTGTAATAAAGTGATTTTCACAAACACGTATTTCTTATTATTCATAGAATTGAACTATTTTTTTCTAGCTGTCACTGCTTACATACAGAGTGGTTTTGGTTTTTCCATGGTTTTTTTAAATGTTTATTTATTTTATTTTTAA
>NW_012152907.1:82152-82618 GCF_000956105.1 Propithecus coquereli | reverse complement strand
GTCCAATGCAGAGGAGTTTTGAAGTCTTTCTTTTTTTTTTTTTTTCTTTTATTTCAGCATATTATGGGGGTACAGATGTTTAGGTTACGTATGTTGCCCTTGGTCCCCCCAGTTTTGAAGTCTTTCATTCTGAATAATGTCAAGATTGAGTTGGGCTGAGAGGGATGACACGTTTAAGTGATCAGTATGTGTCTATTTTTTTTTTATGATATTGGGGGAAAAATTAAACCTTTAGCTTCAGTTATCATGTAAGTTTTGATTTCTGAAATTGTAGTGCAATAGCCAAGATGCTCATAACGATGAACAAGATATTCTACATGTCTTTATAGCACTTTGTTCTTCATAGCAGTTCCAGCTCATATAAAATCGTATTTGTAGGAGAAAGAAAGGGTAGTTGAAAAAAGTTATTTCCTGGTCAGTAGCAAAAGCCATGCCAAGATTCTGAGTGACTTCCAAGTACCAGGTG
>NW_012152907.1:78953-81745 GCF_000956105.1 Propithecus coquereli | reverse complement strand
GCTTGAGCCCAGGAGTTTGAGGTTGCTGTGAGCCAGGCTGACGCCACATCACTCACTCTAGCCCGGGCAACAAAAGCAAGACTCTGTCTCAAAAAAAAAACCAAAAAACAATAAAAATATCTTTATTTCACCTTCACTCTTGAAAGACATTTTCACTGGATATAGAATTTTGTTTGCCATTTTTTTCTTTTCAGCACTTTAAAGATATTTCACTGGTTTTTTGGTCTCTGTGCTTTCTGGTGAGCAATCTGTAATCTCTAAACATTCATCATCTGTATGATTTTTTTCATTTTATTTTGACTGCTTTCGAGATTTTCTCTTAATTTTTGGCTTTCAGCCATTTGGCTGTTTTGTGTCAAATCATGGTTTACTTTGCATCTATTCTGTTTGACATTTTCTGAACTGAATTTGTAAATTCAATTTTCAAATTCTTATCTTTTTCCAAATTTGAGAAAATTTCAGCCATTATTACTTCAAACCTTTATTTTTTTTCATCATTCTCTCTCTTCTCTCATTCTGGGGTTCCAGTGACACGTATATTAGAACTTTTTAAAACTTATTTTCTAGTTTTATTTTTGATTGATAATAATTGTACATATTTTGGGGGCAGGTAGTGATATTTTGATACATAAAATGTATAGTGATCAGATCAAGGTAATTACCATATCCATCATCTGAAACATATATCGTTGAGAACATTCAATATCCTCTCTTATGGCTATTTGGAAATATATATTATTTTCAACTATGGTCTTCCAACAGTGCTATAAAACACTACAACTTATTCCTCCTAACTGGCTGTAGTTGTGTGTCCTTTAACAAATCTGTCCCTATCTCCCTCTTCTCCATACCCTTTGCAGCTTCTAGTAAACTTTGTTATACTTTTTAATTCTATGAGATCAACTTTTCTTAGCTTTTCCATTTGACTGAGAACATGCAGTTATTAAACCTTTTGATATTGTGCATTGGTCCCTCAGGCTTTATTAATTACTTTCAATCCTTTTTTTCCTCCTTCAGGCTAGGAATACTTTCTATTGACCCATTTTCAAATGCACTGACCCTTTGATCTGTCATCTCAATTACACTATTTAGCCCACCCAGTAATTTTTTTCTTTCAGATATTTTTCAGATCTAAAATTTCCATTTTTAAATATTTTCTATTTCTATCCTGAGATTGCCAATATATTTGTGCTTTACGAGCTTACTTTTCTTTACATCATTGAGCAGAACTGTAACAGCTGCTTTTTGTCTCATCATTGGAACATGTGGATCATGTTGAGGTTGGTTGGCCTCAGCTCCTGAGAACTGGTCAGTTTCCTGGTTCTTCCTGTGTCGAGTAACACTTCAGCTGATATACAAAAAATAGTTATTTCCATTTTTTAAAAATTATTTTTAAAGTTATTTGTTTACAAAGAACTGTATCTATTGGAATTTATGTTTGACTACAAGGAGAATAGCATCAATAAGAAAAATATATATCCTTGTAATTATGATTTTGAACTTAGTATTAATATATTTCTTGTGCCATGACAAACCAATGTCCTACAAACCACATAAATTAGGGAATGATTATTATCATTTTAAAAGAGACTTTTTACTTTACAAAAGGTTGTATGGTAGAGTTCATAAATTATGTGGGAGGACTTTCAGGCATCTTAAAGACTAGTAGAACCTTTGCTTCTAATTAAATCCCAAGCTAAAGCCCAGTGCTTGTACCCTCCCAGACCTGCCCATAGAAGCCACTGACATCCATAAGTTTGGATGCTCTCAGCCCTCCTGCTGGGTTCTTTTTCACAATCCTTAGGGCTGCAAGTAGCACAATTTGAAATCAATTTAAGATGCCTTTCTTTACAAAGAAACCACTTAGAAAGTTTTAGGCCATCTGTCATGTCAAGCAGTTAGCCCATAAGAAAGAAAAATACAATGAAAGGGAAAGTAATGAATTATAAAAGGGTTTCCTTTAACTTCATTTTTGATGTCATATGTGAGGCCTGTGGGTGTCCACTGATGCTATTTATTTGTCCTCTTTAAGTACTGTTTATCAGAGGACACAACCCTCATTGTTGATTTTTCAGATATTTTAACACCTATATGCATACAGTAAATGTTTTTCATTGCACATTCTCTGATTTTAAAACAATGTCTTTTGAAATTCAGGGAGTTCAATAGATATTACCTCAGAATCCTATTAATTTTTACATTTTCTACAATTTGTCTTCCTATTTTTATGAGCAGTTTCTCAATGTGAGTTGCAGTAGATAGCTATTTTAGAATCCCTATTCCCTGGCAGAGCTGAGAATGGAACCTAAATTTCTAAAATTTTCAGTCTTGATTCCTAGATTCATTGGTTTTATTTAATAGTCTCAATAGATTTCAACAGTGAAAATCTTAGTAACCGTGATGACTGACACAGAGAAAGTGCTAGCTACACAGTGGTCTAAAAATGTATTTTATAGCCAGTTCTTATTCTGATGTTACTAAAACTGAATGTGTGATGCGCAAAGGAATAAAGAAAGACACAGCTTGGGAGGAGAGGGAATGGGTCCAACTTCTCCCCTTTAAACTCACCCCTCCATTGTGAAAATAGCCTCAGGACACTGAGGACCACCCTGGTGCTGGTTCCGGAGTCTCTGTCTTTCTCCTTCTTACCTAAGCTGTTATGTTTTAAGTGCCACAAATCCCTTCTTTTAAGAGAAATTCATGTTGTACTGAAATTCTTTCTACTGGCTTCATGTCATATACAGCAGTGGTCCCCAACCTTTTTTGCACCAGGGACCGTTTTCATGGATTTC
>NW_012152907.1:66302-77184 GCF_000956105.1 Propithecus coquereli | reverse complement strand
TAACCTATATCACATATATGCCCTGAATGAGTATTAAATCCTAGAAGAGAGTGGTTTTAGAGATGAGATTGGGGAGATTAATTTAAAATAAAATACAGCAATTTTATTTTAGATCTGTGATTTTTGCTTTGCTTAAAGTGATCAGTCTCACCAGACAAGAAGTAATTTCTATTTTAATGATGAATTGAGGTTATTTAGTTCTATATGTATACCTGATTTAAGGAATTCCAATGTGTTTTCAACCACAACCTTAAAAAAAAAATTTTTATTAGATCTCACATCCTATTTGCAAAACAACGTGGAGCAGATTTAGTGCTCTGTGTGTGTGCGCGCGTGCGCGTGAGTGTGTGTCTGTGTGTGTGTGCGCGCGCGTGTGTGTGCGTGCACGCACACGTGAGCCTCCATAGCTGGGACACTCCGTAAGGACAAGGCCATGGTTTCTAATCAGGAATAAAGGGTGATCACAGTCTCCATCACCAGTAACTCTACTTGAAACACAGTTTTGCTTTAGCCTCTCTTGAAGGACTCTTTAAAATAGCTCAGCAGAGTCTACATAACTTACATTTGTTTCTTTAAAGTGGGATTTCCAGTATCATGAGGTGATGACTCTGCTGGGGGTTATAGTTCTCTGCATGTGGCCTGTTCTCCAGGTCAGAGTTCTTGTCCCTTGTTTGAATCAAAGGCAGCAACTGACTGCACTCCACCAGCTCCTCAAGGCCTCTTGGGCGTTTGTCTCCTTTTGCTCAGGGTTGTGGGCTTATGATGCCTTACAAATTGTACTTTGCTCAGGCGTAGTCATGTGGGTGAATGGTGTCGCTGCCCAGACGACAGGCTCGACTGCGCAGAGACACGTGATGGCAAAGCTCAGCACTCTGCAGAGCCTGGAGACAGCAGGACCCTCCAGATTAACCTTCCCTTTGTCAGCGAAGGAGCATAGAGTGATTTCTTACTCCATGGGTCACTCAGAAAGAAAGGGGCTGACTGTGCTGTGGTTCCACAAATCCAGGCCCATGAGAAGGGACAAGGGAGGAATCTGGGGTCGTCTGTTGGAGGCTGGGAGGGGCGCAGGGGCACTGAAATTGCCACCCTTAACCACCCATGCACTGAACAGCGCTTCTACTGGTCCCGGGTGTTTTCCTTTTTGGAAATGTGGAAATGATAAGGCAACATGTTCTTCTTCAAGCATTTACTGTGAAACATTTGTTGTAATGCTTGGTTGTTTGTGTCTCCAAGGGATCCGAAAAAGAATATGAGCTGAGAGTCAGTCGTGGCAAGAAAGGAGCCCCACAACCACTCGCTGGTGAGTGTCACAGACAATCCAAATGGGACTGACTGGGTTCAAAACCATAACTCTAAAGTCTCAAAGTATTGATAGCTTAGTCTGAAGCTTAAATACCCACAAAAGTAAAAGATCTCATGCACTATTTATTCATACTTTTAATAAATAATTACTAAGCACTTTCTCCATTCCAAGAACCTGGTAACATGTCTTCATTCAGCAACTTATGGTCTGGTTGGGGAGAAAAAGATGATTTTTTCCTGTCTGCTTTTTCACTTGACAAACAGCTTTCTTGAAAAAAAAATCTCTATTTTTTGTTATGGAATTAAAATGGATTGGGATTTCTTTTTCTCCATGCAATTATTTTTCATATTTCAGCACTGAAGTCCTGTGCTCCATTTCCTATTAGGTAACCTCTATTTCGTAAGCATCTTATAAAATCCTCTCCTGCCTCTTAATCCAAGTACAAATATTTATTAAACATCTGCTCTATGGGCAGAACTTTTCTCAGCATAATAAAGATAATGAGAGAATCACATTCGGACTCCTGAAGTCTTCCCTGCCTGACCAACCTGTACTTAGCCATTTTTTAGGTTGAATTTTCTAGCGTTTGTTCTTGAGGTTATTGATAAATAGGTTACATCCCTCTCAAAATAGTGATTAGAACACGTTAGCTAAGAAAAAAATAATTCTTGGGTCAGCAAGTGTGTTCAGTGCAGCTGATGGACACAGAGAGATTAAAACAGGGAAGGGGCAGCACCATGAGGGAAGTTGTTTCTGTGGGAAATCACGGCGTAGTCCCTTCACCTGAGTTATCTTTTGGTTTTATCCTTTCAAAAATTCTATGAGGCCATTCCTGGTAATTCAGAATGTGTTCAGGTGATCTGAACAATGTAAAATACCAAGGTTTTTTCTATGTAATGTACATCCTAGTCTTAGAATACAGGGAGTCACCAAGTATGTAGCTGAGAACAAAATCCACCCAGCTATGTCATGGGTTTTTTTTTTTTTTTTTTCTCTTTCATTAATATTGACATCTTTGTAAAAGTGTCAGCAAGAAAGTGGGAAAAAAAACAAATGCTGGAAATATGCTTATTTTAATAAAGTGCACTAATTTGTGCACTAAAAGTGCACTAAAACATTGTCTATCTAGATAGTAGATAACATATAGGCTTAGAACAGCTCCACTGGTCGTGGCCAGCTCTCAGGGACCCTAAGAGGCGTCACTCATGATGGCCCCTTAGCCATTCTGAATTCTCAGTCATAGATTAACTCCTGGTTATCCCGATGATTTGATTTTATTGTATTGCTGTCGTGGAAGCTTCTGTTGCCCTAAAAAATGGAAATTGTCATAATTTTGTTCTGAACAAAGCACGCCAGACACAAAGGAAAGGCTAGAGCTGACCGAGTTTACATTCAGTGATCAATCAGAAATGGAAGAAAGGGAATTTTTACTCTATTCTTAAAATCTGAAATCCACGTCACAGCAAGTCATCTATGGAGAGGAAGCAATTTAAAGCATGAGTGAGCAAAACAAATCCCTTGGCAGGCAACTCCTGTTGATGGCTGTGGTTCTCCATTCATAAACACTGTTTTGCACGTTCCTCACAGGTTGCCAGCGACCTGCAGTCTTCGCTCTGCTGGTCCCTCTGAGGACCCCCAGGAGGGTGGCCTTGGTGGAGAAGGTCCGGGGCAAAGGCCCACTGCTCTCGGGGAGCCGTGGACACAGAACCGACAAAGGGAAGTGAAATCTCCAGTAAACCGACACCACGTGAGAGAATAGTGATCATGGTGATTCTTGACATGAATGGTCCGATTATTTAAGGAATATCAACCACCAATGTTTATTAATGTAATTTCTTTTATGCTTTTACGTTTGTGTGATAGGGAGGGTAAGTGTTTAAAACGATCAGTGTCAGGCTAGAGGGCTCAAGTACTGTGCCTAAGATAGAAAAGTCTAGTCAGTGTCAAAGCAGAAACTAGATGGCCTTAAATGTTCTCAGATGGAGACAGCCAAAGTCACCATCATGCAGTGCACATGCCGTCCAAGTGAGGCAACATTTGCATTTTTCTCTCTTTACTTTTTAAAAGTCTTTTGCTTGTGCACCTGCTTGATGCAGGGTCTCCCCAGCAAGAGTGCACACGCTGCGCACTCATTCCAGAAGCCCCCGGAGTGCGGCCTGCGCTAGTGTGGTGCACGTGCTCACGGTCAGGTACGTTTGATCGCACCCATCCCCACCTGCATGAATCTATATTTAGATTTTTCTCTGCATAGGGCACAAACATCCGTTCACCATTGCCACGGACTATCTTCAAGGTGCGATGCTCCTGCCACAGGGACCAGGGAAAGGCAACTCACCTTCTTTCCCGGAGCAGCCATCCCCAGATGTTCAAGCCCACTTCATGCTCAAGCTCAGGCGCTCAGCCGGACAGAGGAGCAGTGAGTCCCTTCCCTTCCTCCAAGTGCCTGATCTGAGCTCAAGTCTCCATTCCTGAAAAACACTCATGACACAGAGCTCTTCTCCACGTAGCGGGAGGAGGACAGTGTAGGCAGGCACCCAATACCTGCCCAGAGTCAGGCTTAGAGGAGCCTCGAAGGTCTGAAGTCAAGACCTAACTCACTTCTAGGAAGAATTTTGCATTCTTATAGGTAGGTAGATGGTCTGTTCTCTGTGTCCCCGGAGCACTGTGCACATACAACCACAGGTGTGCACTCTGCGGTCTCGTGTACACAGTGCAGTTGCTGAAGGCCTGGGAGCTCACATCTTCCCCATCCCAGGGCTTCGCTCAGTGTCTGGGGCAGAGAAGGTGGTGATCAAATGACTGCACAACTTAGACATACCCAGAGTAAAAGATCTTGATTGCAGCAGAGTTATGGGAGTGGATTGGAATCTCTTCTGGCCGGGGGCTGAAGTGCCCTTGAGGTTCTGGCTGAAATTGGATTCTCAATGCCACCCCCTCCCCCAGGCCTGCTCACTTGAAGAGTGGGCGTCAGATCCAGGTCTAGACTGGAACTGGCCTCAGTGTTCATGGCTGGGGCTTATTTTCATCTTCCTTCTTGCCGTGTTTTCCTACCGTCAGTGGATTCTCCCATTGCTACTGCTTTCTCTGGAGAAAATGTGTTACTAATTTGGGACATATTTTGGCAAGAATAGGATTTCTACTTGAAGTCTTTTTATTGTTGTGACTGTTAGTCCATGAGCACAAAGTTTCAAAACTTTAATGTTTTAATATTCATACCCTAATTCAAGCATGAGCAAACCACTTACCCAAACCTTTCCAGGACTATTTAAGACAGGCTGGGTTTCTATTTCATCCCCCCGTATTTTTTATGGTAATAACATGCTTTCATTGTTTACAGAGGCAACATGAACTCTTGCACCAAATAATGTGCATTACAAAAGGTGCAGCTAAGCCTGAAAATACTTTTTCAGAGAGTAGAGGACTCAGTGTCTACTTTGCACTCTGGCTTTGTTCAGAGAGTAGCTGGACACACAGCTTTGTGGCAAGCGATAGAGCACCCTTTTAAAGAGCATTCTTTTACTAAAGCTAAATAACAGAACACATTTGGATAGTTTTAGAAGCAATAAAATCAGGTTAAAAAGAGGGAAACCAGGTTGCGTTTGACAACTCAGCCCACATATTAACATTGACTATATTAAGCATTTGTACATGTTGACATACAGAAATATCCTTATGGATTTAAGAATGTGTTTGTTTTCATCCTTATGTCACTATAAAATGGTAGGGGTATGAATGTCAGGTAGAGTGGTAGCCTCCTGCGTGACTGCAGACCTCCCGGAGCCTGCTAAACCAGATGGAGGTGGGGTGAGGATTGCTTTGTGGGGAGGAGACTGCTGTGTAGGGTGCCTTAGGCCACCTGAGTGAGGAATAAAATTATCTTTATCAAGAATGCTATGATCCACGCTTTGTGCTGAGTTGTATGTTATGTTACTCAGTACAGTGAGGTGTAGAGAGAATCATTCACGTTAAGTTGAGCAAACTGAAGCTCAGACAGGTTTGAGTGACTTGCTCAGCTGAGTGGCAGCAGCAGGAGTCCATCGTGGCCTCTCTGACGAGCGCCACGAGTGTCGCTCAGGCAGACACACACGGTGATGCACTCAGTGTCCCGGAAAAGCCAAGTGGACAGGAGTTTAAGGACATTTGGTGAAATGTTGCTCCCTGTTTATCCTTCTGAAACTTGGCTCCTCTGTCGGCTTCTTAATATTTGGTACAAGTAGGTTATTTAAGAAAATATTAAGGTACCTTACTAGGAAAGCATTCCTAGCTGAACAGCAGAAACTTTGAACTCAACTTTTTCTTGTTGATACCCTCTCTTTGAAAAGTTCTTCTTTCTCAGCATTCCTTCAGCAGGGATGCTGGGCAGATAGAAATCATCTTTGGGGAGGTTGCCAGGGTGTCACAAGGTACAAGTCCACCTGGGATCTTACTGTACAACCGAGGCTGACTAGAGAACAAGGAAACGAGTCACGCATGGAGCTGCCTGAGAGTTGCAGCCTTCACAGTGAAGGGGCCAGAGGCCGGCTGAGAAGTGAGACAGGCAGGTCATGCCATGCTGGGCAGATACATCCTGTTGATGGGGGAGAGTTGACCGTGGTTGGGCACTCCGAAAGCGACACAGGAAATCTGAGTAGCAGGGGACTCAGGAGATGATCACTAAGCTCTGCTTGATTTGAATACCAAACATTTTTAGCTCTTAAAGTGGGATCTGGCACCTGAACCCACTGATCATACTTAACACAGAAATCTTGTACAACTAGACGGTAAATACCCCATGATGCCCTGCAACAGACAGCGGACAGCACTGACTGAAAAGTATCACCACTGGAAGGTGGAACCAATGTCTGGCCAAGCCTCTAGGTCTAACTACCAGTTGACAGGATGTGGGGAAGGGGAGAACACTGACACCACAAGGATGGAGTTAGCCAGTGTCGGAATGTGGGAGATTCTACACAACAAAGGGTTCAATTTGTCTGTCTTTTCGCCATCGCAACAGACATGGTGTACAACGGCAGTAGTGGGAGTAAGGTTAGTGAATTTCACTGCTGCATCTACTAATCTCACCTCTTTTTCCTTACTCAGACCAGGAGGCAGGTCCAAGCAGATGGTCTGTGATGAGCTGGGCCTGTTGCTGGGGCTCCCGCCCTTCCCAGGATGAGCCGTGTGAGGTTCCACCAGCCCCAGCCCCAAAGCCAGGACAGCTCTTCAGAGTTCCGCTCACAGAGCTCTGTGAGGATGGCAGCCTGCCCAGCCTTCTTCTGTTAGGTCTCCTTTCAGTGGTCTGTGAGCCCTCTTGAGGAGAGAGAACTCTGGGGGTCAAGCGCTCCCATCCCAATCTGTGTGCAAATGGAGAGATCACGAGACAGCCCCTAGCTTTGGCTGGGAAGCTTTGTCAATGTTACTTCAAAGAATGAAAATATGATTTATGCATTGAAGAAGCAGAAGGCAAACACAGCAGGAAGAGATGGTCTTTTACTGGTGTCAGAAAGAGCAGGTGCACTGGCTAAGATGCGGCAGAGTGGGCTGTGTGTGTGTGTCGCTCTGTGAGTCCAGCTCCCTCCCGATCCCCTTTCAGCTTCTGCCTTGACCCCACACTAGGCTCAAGTCTCCTTTAATTATGTCTTCATCGGAGGCCGCTCAGCCTCACAACTCAAAATATCTCACATGTATTTGATTTGTATTCCAAGGACTTAAGCATAAAAATTCCTCCTGGGCATGTATGAATCTGTGAATCCTAACAGAATGTTCGAGATTGAAGCCACAGAGTTTGGTCTGTGTTATTTCAAATCAATGTGAGCATTGTCAGTGCTGACACCAACTGAGTGTCCAGCACCTCTACAAGCACTGCACTAAGTGTTGGGAATCTTATGCTTGATGTGAAAAATGGTATCGTTTTAGGCACTTGCTAGATACTACCCCAGACCTTGCACCTTTCACGGCCAGTTCTGGAGGCAGCTGTGACTGTCACCCCCACTTCACACATGAAATAAAGCCCCAGTAACAATGTCCTGTGTCCAAGGTCACACAGCAAATAAGTGGCATCATAGGTCATAAATCCCTGCAGTCCCCTGAGTGTGACACCTGTTCTCTGTCTACACTGCAAGCAGAGGGCGTGAAGACGGAGCAGAGAGAAGTGGGAGCTGGCGAGGAGAGAATGTGGTCACAGAAGCTTCCTGTGGGGGAGGCAGGTCCTCAGGCTGATTTCGACAGAGACTGGGAAGTGCAGGAAGGAGGAACGGGGCACGCAGTTGCCCCGGGGAACAAGCAGATGGGACCCAGTGTGGCAGGAAGGGTTCCATGCTTGGGGAAGAACGCCCCTGTGAGGACACAGCCAGGAAGGGATGGCGAAGTGGGAGAGGGCGACTGAGCAGAGGTCTTGAAGCAGAGAAGTTCGATGTCGCAGCGTCGATTCACTGCAACATCTGATGAGAAATGTCCCAGTGTTTGGCTACAGAGTGGATCGATGCATAGAGAATATGGAGATACCAAAAACACAAAACAGAATTCAAAATGTGCTTCATTCCTTCAGCCTCGGGACTGTGCTCACAGCCTTGCACACGCAGCTCTGTGCTCAGAAAGGCGGCAGCTGGTCCTCTGGGTTGGGAATGTGAAATGCCGTGCGCTTTTCTCTCCTTTTCTTCCCGTAGGACATGCTGTCCTTCATTAATGAGAAAGGGCTGCCCATGGCGGGTATCTTCCGAAAATAGCCCAACACCAAATCCTGTCGCACCCTGAAGGAAAAACTAGACTCTGGAGACCGAGTAGACTGGGACAGAGAGTCCGTTCATGTGGTGGCGTCTGTCTTAAAGGTCGGTAAGGTTCTAGCGTCATCCACTCACAGCGCAACTCTGATGCTGTACGGTTGGTTCCCTCCCCACGATTGCCCAAGAGCGGTAATCGCTACAGCAGAGAACCTGAAACACTGGAAAACACATCACAAAGTCACAATTTCAGGAAACTGGTTTCCTTGATGGTTAAAACCCCATATGTTAGATGTGCTTTCCCTTCTCATCACACACCCCCTCCCCATCTCCACTCCTGAACACGCATGCAAAATAATAATAATAATTAATATAATAAATTTTAAAATACATGCTCACATATACAGAGTGTTTACCGAGTCAAGCATCCCGCATGTGATGACGTCCCACTGCCTTCAGGATGAAGGAAACATTCCCTATAGAAAATTCCTATGAAGCTTATGAAAATGGTTCTAATAGTTACAGAAGTTTACCATAGTCAGCAAACATTTACCTTATGATGAGTCAAAAAAAAATGCTCATGGGATCACGGAAAGCTCCATTCATTTCTCATCATCCCTTCCCCGCTGTCTGAAAGCCTTTACTTTGAGTGAGGCAGGAATGACCCCATCATTCCTGCCTTCTGTCACTTCTTGCCTTTTGGAGTCCTTTGTTAACATTTGTTTTGCTGAACCCGCCACCCACAGTGACAGTTACACAGAAACCAGCTCCTACCACAGCCTCTTAGAAATCTGACTTTTAAAATGCTTGGAATTCTGAAACTCCAATCGATTTGTATGAAAAATAGATACAGCTAAATTTTTATCTATTTTTGTATAAATTTGAGTTGACACAGCTAAATCACAAGAATCCAGGTATGTTTCCACCAGGGGAAATAATAGAACAGAAGAAGAATTTAATAAATCCACTTTGATTCTTGTTAACAGCTCTGAACAAAAATATGGTGTAAGGTGGCAACAATTATGAACAGGTTTTTAAAATTGTCTTCGAATCTCAGTTACACTTGGTCTTGACATTACCATGTCAGATAACTGGAGAGTCGGCCTAAACCAGAAAGGAAAATATGATCAGCACCACGTGGAGTTTGCTGTTGAGCTGTCGATGAGCACAGGTCGAACAGCAAGTGCCCTTGGCATCTTCTGCTTGGGTCATGCTCTGGCTTTGCCCCCCAGCTGCACTAATGGACTCTGCAGCTCAGGGCCCAGGAAGCCAGAGAGGAGTCACGTGCTCTGAGTGCATGCAAGTTCCGTACACATCAGGCAAACATGTTCCTAACCCTCCCAGGCTCCCAGAGCCAGCCAGAGTCTCTCCAAACACACTGGGACCACCCCATGGGAAAGCACAGTGGAAACCCTAAGTACCATGGGTGGGTTTGTACACCAGTGACATAGCAAAGGTGTAAAAGGACTGAGACTCTGTCCATTTTCTTATAGCACAAGCAGCAGCCCCATAAATATTAGAGGGAGTGAACCATTACGGGGTTATAGTCACGATAGCTGCCTAGGGGCATTTCCCGAACTAGTTAGTGTGAAGAGGAGTCTTGGGCTATTTAGTGAGACCGGTGGAAACAAGGTGTGCCTTTGAAGCTAGCAAGGTGACGTGACAACCTTCTCTCATTCTTGCACAAAAAAATTGAAAGCTGCTTAAGTTTTAAAAAGCCAAATTTTATAGTGTTAAGCCTTGTTTATCAGCCATATAAAGTGACGAGTTTCCAGGCACCACATGGGAAACTTGCATCTGCATGCCTCTAGCACTGGCACTCAGAGACTCGGAGCTGGGATTTATCTCAATTTTGATGAGGTTTCCTTTGTGTGCAGGGTGTGTATGTTCCAAGCCAGGGGCTTGTTAAGGAGTATCATGTAGTTACCCACTGGGGCTTTGGGTGTGTAGCCAACAACTTGATACTTACAAGCTTAAAGAGTTGATTTTTTGTGTACAGTTAAAAGAAATGAAGAACGAAGCTATAATACTATGAACATTTTCTCTCAAGGAGCACACTTAGCCGAAGTCAGAAGGCCATGTCCTCTCTTAAGACGTGTGCTTGAGCACATGGGTGTGCATTTAGCTCATTTGTTTCAGAAATTTTCTTGCTAGAAATTAAATGCACTGTGTCTAAGCAAACAAACAAACCGTGTATGTTTATTTCTTTTCATGAAAATAATAGCATTAAAGATGATTTATCACCAGGCCTTGTCAGTTGGTGCTAGTTTGCTAAAATGTACATCAGGAAGTTTCGGAGGCTGGGAGGAAACTTCATCTTCATTCCCAGCACTGCCCAGACTCTCCTTTTGTGCTTCTAGTTTTATGCAAAAAATCCAGGCATTTGCCTCTGGGTGTGCAAGTCAGTGGAGGATTGGAGCCGGCCTCTGTGTAGGTCGCAGGGTAGCTGTGAACAAAATGAGGACCAAAATGAAGTTTTCCATCAAATGTTTTCTCTGTAATTTCCCCAATGTATATTTGCCATAAAAATAATATGTTTTAAATCTATGTAAGGATTTTCTTCGAAACATTGAAGGGAGTGTATTTTCATGCCATCTCTATGAGAAATGGCTTGGTGTTGCTGATCACGGGAGCGAGGAGGAAAGAACAGCTGCGATCCAGAGGTACCGATGCCGCACCTGCTCTATCTCAGACACACGACCCACGTGTTCCTTAACATGCGTCAGCTCGCATTTCACAGTCATAGTCACTGAAAGGACCACCGGCGCCAAAGGGCTCCATTTGGTCTCACGCACAGAGGCCAGTTTAAAAATAGATGTATATATACCTTAGTGCGCCTTAGTATACTTCTTGTTTTTCTCCTAATATTATTATTATTTTT
>NW_012152907.1:63439-66112 GCF_000956105.1 Propithecus coquereli | reverse complement strand
CTCAGGCTGGTCTGGAACTTCTGAGCTCAAACAATCCGCCCACCTCGGCCTCCCAGAGTGCTAGGATTACAGGCATGAGCCACCGCGCCTGGCCTCCTAATATTATTAATACAGAACCCTCGACACTAGTATTCATTCTGAATATATGACACCAATAGGACACGAAGTCTATAGGTCCAAGAAAAATGATAAAGGCCCGATCTGGCAGCAGCATGATCTTAACTTTGCCAGATGGGGAACTGGCCAGAAAAGTTCATATTCTGGTGCAGGAATTGCATTCAGTGAAAGTTTTGTATGCAGTCATGCCTGGGATGAGTGTCTTAGATCGCAGGTAAGCACTGCGCTCTTGCCACAAGACAGCATTCCTGTATTGCTACCTAAGGAAAAAAAAAGCCTTTTAAGATTAATTGCTGTTTAATTTCATCAATAAATATTTACTTTAGCACATATTAAAATGTTACATGAGTCTTAAACATATTTATATGAGATATTAATAAAGTTTGTCCAAGTGAAAACACATTGTACTGGTTTCAGGGAAATATTTTAGGCAGTTATTTTTAAGACATATTTCTCCATTTTTTTGTAGTTTCATTGGGTTGTATAAATGGCATACAAAAAGGTACTGTTCTCCTTCTCTGTCTTTACAACTTCCTAAGTAAACTTACATGCTTTAAGTGTGCTTTTTTTCTGTGTTTAGCCTTTTAGGCCAGCTGCTGAAAGCAAACGTTGTTCTTTTGCGACAACGTTTTGGACCATTATACAGTTTTGAGAAAACATTCCACTTGGAATCTTATGACAGCTTATGATCTATCAGTCTGTGTGGCCCCAAACGTCCTGTGGCCGGCTGATTCCTGTGGCTCAGAATCGCAAAATGACCTCGCAAAAAAGGTAATGAGATCTCTTACGTTCATGCCCCGGGAACAGAGTCCCCACTTTGAACATAAAATTCAGGAGAATAACTCTGACAGACTTGTTTTTTTTTAAAGTGCACACTTTAATTACAGTGCTCTGGAGGGACAGAGTCATTTATCCTTTTCCTGGGGCAGGGGTGGTATGGGAAGGTGGGTTCAGCAGGAGATTAAGAGCAGTGAGTCATTTATTCCTTCCCATCCAGGAGACAGCACTAGAGTGACTAAACCACAGAGATAAGAAATGGGTGTGATAGGACAGGAAAGAAACTGTGGCTTCGGAATTCGACAATCCAAGGTTCAGCTCTCAGTCTCAGCACTGAGGGATGCGGAACTGCGGACAAAGACTCCAAGCCACGGTTTCCTCCTCTGAACCGTGGCAGTGTTGGTGACGCCCAGCTCCTCTGGTCATGACTGACACTGCCCACATGGTCTGGGTGACAGGAGCATCCATGGCTCCACCTGTCGCTGTCATATGTCCGTTGTGGCTGACACTTCACATTCAGAGAAATACATGGCGGCTGTTTGGTCTCTGCTGCTGCAATGAGAAAACTAGGAACAGATTCCAGAACATCCTCATGGAGCTGCAGTGTGCCCAGATAAGATGGCAGCTCTTCCCCAAGCTCACCCAGAGAAGAGTCCTGAGGCAGGGTGGTGCCTGGGGAGGGATTCCCACTAGACAAGAAGACGTTCTCTTTAGCTGCCTCCTTCCTCCATAAATGACCACAGAGCAGCTCTGCTTCCCAAGTTCACGGTATTTCACTTAAGAAGTGAACTTCAGGCTCGTGTCTTCCTTTGCTTTCTTGTTTTTCCTTTTCCTTACCATGCCTGAACCGACCAAATTAGCCCCTGCCCGTAAAAAGGGATCAAAGAAAGCCATCAGTAAAGCACACAAGAAGGATGGCAAGAAGTGCAAGCGCAGCCGCAAGGAGAGCTACTCCATGTACGTGTACAAGGTGCTGAAGCAGGTCCACCTCGACACTGGCATCGCCTTTAAGGCCATGGGTATCATGAACTCGTTTGTCAACGACATCTTCGAGCTTATCGCAGGCGAGGCGTCTCACCTGGTGCATTACAACAAGCACTCTACCATCACCTCCAGGGAGATCCAGACGGCTGTGCGCCTGCTGCTGCCCGGAGAGCTGGCCAAGCATGCTGTGTCTGAGGGCACCAAGTACACCAGCTCCAAATGAGCCCTTCGCTGTAGAGGTATCGGTCCATCCTGTCTCACACCCCGAAGCCTCTTTTCAGAGCCGTCCACGTTTTCTAAAAAAGAGCCAGTTTACTTTTACTTCTCCATTTATCAAAAGTACAAATGGCCATTTTATACTACTTGAATGTGTAGTTACAATTGGTTTTTGGTAAAACATTCTGTGCCTTCTAGGTACCCTCTGGGAATCCCTTCATGTATATTTTGGCATTTTTAAGCTGCAGTGCACTATTGCACAAATTTCGTGTGGTTCCAGAAGAACTAATAATCCAAATGACGTCCTGTTCTCTGCTTCAACTGAGACATTATTTGAAAATGTCACAGTGTACTGGAAGTATCTTAGAGCATCCCAGTAGTTCCCAGAGTTCCTGGAGTTTTCTTTCAAGTTATCTGTGGAGAGACATATGCTCACTATTATTGACTGTAACCTTGTGTGATTCTTCAAAAGTGGGTGTGGGCCGGGCGCAGTGGCTCATGCCTGTAATCCTAGCACTCTGGGAGGCCAAGGCGGGTGGATTGTTTGAGTTCAGGAGTTTGAAACCAGCCTGAGCAAGA
>NW_012152907.1:57899-60582 GCF_000956105.1 Propithecus coquereli | reverse complement strand
ATTATTATTTTATTTTATTTCAGAATTTTACAGGGGTGCAAATGTTTTGGTTACATGAATTACTTTTGTGCAGTTTGAGTCAAAGTTATAAGTGTGTACTTCACCCAGCTAGTGCGCATTGTACCCATTAGGTCTGAATTTACCCATCCCCTCCTCCCCTCTCCCACCTGCTTGATTTCTATTGAATTTTACTACCATATGTTTACATGCGTGTTGATCATTTAGCTCTGATTTAATAGCGAGTACATAAGTTGGTTGTATTTGCATTCTTGCAATACTTCCCTTAGGAGGATGGTCTCCAGTTCCATCCAGGTTGTTACAAAAGGTATTAGTTCACCATTTTTTATGGCTGAGTAATACTCCACGGTATACATATGCCACATTTTATTAATCCACTCATGAATTGATGGGCACTTGGGTTGTTTCCACATCTTTGTGATTGTGAATTGTGCCTCCATAAGCATTCGAGTGCAGGTGTCTTTTTTATAAAATGTCTTTTTTTCCTTTAGGTAAATACTCATTAGTGGGATTGCTAGATCAAATCGTAGGTCTGCTTTCAGTTCTTTGAGGTCTCTTCATACTACTCTCTATAGAGCTTGAACTAGTTTGCAGGCCCACCAACTGTGTGAAAGTGTTCCTGTCTGCATCCACACCAGCATCTGCTGTTCTGGGACTTTTTGATAAAAGCCATTCTCGCTGGAGTTAGGTGATATCTCATTGTAGTTTTGATTTGCATTTCCCTGATGATTAGAAACAGTGAGCATTTTCTCATGTTTATTGGCCACTAGTCTATCTTCTTTTGAAAAGCTTCTGTTTATGTCTTTTTCCTACATTTTAATAGGATGTTTGATGTTTTCTTGCTGATTTGCTTGAGTTCTTTGTGTATTCTGATTATTAGCCCTTTATCAGGTGTATAGCATGCAAATATTTTCTCCAGTTTGGGTGATTATTAGGCTGCCACAAACATTCCTGTGGAAGTTTTTTGTGTGGACTTAACTTTTCATCTCAATTGGGTAAATACCTAAGAGCACAATTTTGGGGTCATAGGACAAAAAAATGTTATGGTCCATAAGGATCTGGTAGATTTCATAAATAACACCATCTAGATCTACTGCTTTCTTTTCTGGAATGTTCTTAATGTTGACTCAACTTCTGTAGTAGACATAATTCTATTAAGATTATATGTCTACTGTGACTGTGGGAAGATTATATCTTTCAAAGAGATGATCCATTTCACCAAGGTTATCAAAATGTGGGCATAGAATCATTCATGATAGTTCTTTCTTATCCTTTCATTGCCTGTAGGATCAGTAGATTTGGCCTCTCTTTCATTTCTGATATTCATAAATTGCATTTTATTTTTGTGGCTGTTAGCCTGCATAGAGCTTTATCAATGTCATTGATCTCAAAGAGCCAGCTTTTGGTTTCATTGATTTTCTGATGATTTCTGTGTTTTAAATTCATTGACTTCTGTGATATTGCTTATGACGTTTGTTTGCTGTATATTGCTTTGCTGTAGTTTCTACAGCTTCCTAACTGGAACCTTGTATTATTGATTCTAGGTCTTATTATTGGGAATATTACCTTTAAAGCCATAAATTTCACTATAAGTACTGCTTGTGTTGCATTTCACAAATTTCATCTTCTCATTTTCATTTAATGTAGTCCAAGGTATTTTCAAATTTCTCTTGAGATTTTTTTTCTATAACTCGTGACTTAAAGTGCATTGTTAATTTTGGAATATATGGATATTTTATGGCTGTATTTGTGTTATTCATTCTTTGTTTAATCACACGGTGGTCTCTGAACATATTTGTATGATTTTTATTCTTTTAATATTAGCTGAGGAGTACTGTTGTATGGCTGGGAATGTGGTCTCCCTGTGATTTATCTGTATGACCTGGAGAAGCATGTGTGTTCTGTTGCTTTGCATGAAGTATTCGATGAGTGTGAGTTAGTTCCTAGTAATTGGCGGTGCTCTTCCATTCACTGATGTCCTTCCTGCCAGGAGGGTCTGTCAACTCATTACTAGGTCTTACAATTCAGACTTTTGAACTGATTCTCTCTTATAATTCTTACCACTTATTTGATATTCCCTATTTGGGAGAATAATCTCCTACTACCTGTCAGTTTTTAGATATGGTTTCCTGTATTATTTGAATATATATATTCACCTAGCATGTAGCAAAGTCCCTCATTCTCAGACAACAGATGTTCTGCATGAGCCATGCGGTCTGCATAAACCATTTAGGCACACGGTCTGCCACTCTCATTAATGCTGGTGATGGTGGGAACCCTCCAGATACCCATTCTCAGATGTCACACATGGGCCAAACTTGGAATCACCCCTTTTGAAGGACAGCACTTTAAAATTTGCTTTATTAACCCTTCCTGCATGGGCCCATACTTTGTTTTCTCCTATGCATGCCTTGTATAGTTTTGTGGTTAACTGGCTATATTAAATCCAATAATGCGATGACTGGAAATCAGAATCTCTACGTACACCAGCATTTTTTGTTGTTGCTTTATATTTTACTTGTTTTTATTTGTTTCTTAGTGAGTCTTCTGAAATCAAGACCTAGGAATGATCAAATCCTGAAAGCTACATACTTTAGAAATAATGACAAATAATAGAGGGAAGGACCACTTGATTATTATTTCATCACATTTGTTGCAATTCATT
>NW_012152907.1:55109-57832 GCF_000956105.1 Propithecus coquereli | reverse complement strand
CTCTAGCCCGGGCAACAGAGTAAGACTCTGTCTCAAAAAAAAAAAAAAAGTGGGTCTGGATTAGAATAAAGTATGTGTTTTTAGGCCAAGCAGATGTCTGTCATAGGAAGAACAATGGCTTGGGAATTCAGAATCCTGGACTTGAATGAGTCTCTGAGCCTTGTTAAGTTTGGAAATAGAAAGCAGGACATTCCACTGATAATTAAGCTTCATGAGCATTTTTACTACGCCTTTTACATGCGTGGAATTATTCAACAGTCACCACAGACGTATGGCATGGCTTCTTTACTATCCCCTTTGGGTCAAGAAAAACAGACACAGATGAACGTGCCCAAGCTCATGGGCTCCTAAGTAGAAGAGCCAAGGTGGAAACCCAAGTGTGGAGCCCCAGTGCGGAGGCTCTGAGCTACACACCTGCCCTCATCAGTCAGCTGTGGCATTATGAGTCACTGAACAAGGGAGTTCCAACATCTGTATGCACGTCTGGAATTACCTGAGTCTGTAGAGTTCCTACACACTCTCCAAGTATAAGTTAGTGAGCACACACCCCAGGGCAGGCGTTAGTGCATTAATGGAATAGAACTTGCCATAGTCATTATGTGAAAAGCTCCTAGAAATCCCATATGCATTTGGACAGATGACAGATTCTGCGAGTTGGGAGACACTACTTGGGACAAATTCTTTCAGCACTGAGACACTGCTCAGCACCTGTCCCAAATACCAGATCTTCTCTAATGCCCGTAAAGCATCATACGCCTTAAAGGATGAAAAATAGACCTACGTCCTCCAGTACCCTGGAGCCATCTGAGCACCCTCTGAGTGTTCAGCCACTACTGAGGATCATGCTTGTTCTTCCTGGCATTTAGTAAACACTTACAGAGAACTACTGAAGTGCCCATCCTCTTTCTTACGATTTGCCTCTACTCATTCATGTTTAACCTCATAATGTGATATTGATAAGTAATGGCTATTCCAATCTTAATATGACAGTGCAGAGAACTGAGGGCAGAGGGATCACATGATGTTCTCAGGTCCACGTGGCTCAAAGTGGGGTTTGGACCCCGTCCCTCACTCTGCACCAGCACCCCTGCTCCCAGTCTCCCTGTTCTACTGCCTTTCTGTACCGACTCATCTACAGGAAGGCGTGGCCCCCACAGTCCACCTGATAGGTGTGTTAAGTGCTCCCTGAACTCCGTGATCTCCCTGAAACCCAGCTCTGATTCAGATGGCTCTGCTCAGAAGCCAGTAAACAATGTGATCAAAACTTTATGTTTAGAATCAATCATCACTAATTCCTCTTTGGTCTTCTGTCAGCAAGTTGCCTACAGCTCCATCTGTTGCAAATGCATTAACTGTGTTCTTCTCTGACAGTGATCCCGCTGAGTGCAGGCTATCAAGGTGAATCCCCGCATGGACATCAAGGATGGTAATGTGACAATTGAGGTTATTCAAGTATAATAGCGTGTATTATTTGGTGTCCCATATGGAACAGAAACCTAGGAAGGGGTTAAGCCATATTTTTTAATGTATCAAAATTTTAATTTACTTAGTCAATAAGTCCTGGTGCAACCATAGAATTAAATATCCATTTTAAAAGTCGATATTTGTTCACGTTCAGTGGTAGATAATATTTTAAGCCAATGTCTAGATATTACCTGATTATTGAACATTAGCACAAAAAAGTCTCCCCAGGCCAGGCATGATGGCCCACACCTGTAATCCTAACACTCTGAAAGACCAAGGCAGGAGGATTGCTTGAGGCCAGGAGTTGGGAACAAGCCTGAGCAAGAGTAAGACCCTGTCTCTACAAAAAAATAGAAAAGTTAGCCAGGAGTGGTGGTGTGTTCCTGTAGTTCCAGCTACTCAGGAGGCTGAGGCAGGAGGATCGCTTGAGCCCAGGAGTTTGAGGTCGCAGTGAGCTATGATGATGCCACTACACTCTAGCACTCTAGCCCGGGTGACAGAACAAGATGCCGTGTCAAAAAAAAAGTCCCTGAAACAGTGGCGCTAGATTATAATTTTTAATTGATATATATTCTTATCTAGAAGAGTTTGGGCTTGATGTAAAAATGGAGCATATTATACAGTTTCCTTACCATTCTATTTTCTCTCCCCCACCTCATAATTCCAACCATTATTAACATCTTACATTACTGGGATACATTTGCTAAAATTAATTAACTGATATTGATGCATTATTATCTAAATTTAATCATTTACGTTAACGTTCACCCTGTTGTACATTTCTGTAAGTTTTGAAATATTCAATGTTATGTTTACCATTATACTCTCATACAGTACAATTTCACACCCCAATAATTCCCTATTCTTCACTTATAAATCTCTGTTCTCTTTCTCCAGAAACCTTGGCAACTATTGATATTTTTACTGTCTATAGTTTTGCCTTTTCCAGAATGTCATAGAGTTCAACTCATAAAATATGTAACTTTTTCAGACTCACATTTCACTAACAATATATATTTAAGGTTCCTTCATGTCTTTTTAATGGTTTGATAACTAAGTCCCTTAAATCACAGAATAATATTGCATCGTATGGATGAGCCAAAGATTATCTTCCCAGTCACTTCCTGGGGGATGTCTTGGTGCTTCCAGTTTGGGTGATTATTATTATTTTATTTTATTTCAGAATTTTACAGGGGTGCAAATGTTTTGGTTACATGAATTACTTTTGTGCAGTTTGAGTCAAAGTTATAAGTGTGTAC
>NW_012152907.1:42614-43009 GCF_000956105.1 Propithecus coquereli | reverse complement strand
CTAGACCAGCCTGAGCAAGAGTGAGACCCCGTCTCTACTAAAAAATAGAAAGAAATTGGCCAAACAACTAAAAATAGAAAAAAAAAATTAGCCAGGCATGGTGGCGCATGCCTGTAGTCCCAGCTACCTGGGAAGCTGAGGCAGGAGGATCGCTTGAGCCCGGGAGTTTGAGATTGCTGTGAGCTAGGCTGACGCCACGGCACTCACCTCAGGCAAGAGAGTGAGACTCTCTCTCAAAAAAAAAAAAGGCAACAGTATGAGTCTTGGGACCCTCTCATCAGGTTATAGAATGCAGTTTGATGCCATTTTAGACTACTTTGTGTTGCCTTCGATTTCCATTAGCAAAATGCCAAAGACTCACTTTCTCATTGCTTTTGTGCTCCTCTTTCTTGCCT
>NW_012152907.1:40989-42564 GCF_000956105.1 Propithecus coquereli | reverse complement strand
TGCCATTTTAGACTACTTTGTGTTGCCTTCGATTTCCATTAGCAAAATGCCAAAGACTCACTTTCTCATTGCTTTTGTGCTCCTCTTTCTTGCCTGTCCTCCCATGAGGAAGAATGGTCCAGCAGCAGCTCCATCTGTGTGCTTTTGTTTTGTTTTGTTTTATTTGTGGCAGAGTGTCACTCTGTTGCCCAGGCTACAGTGCCGTGGCATCAGCCTAGCTCACAACAACCTCAAATTCCTAGGCTGAAGCGATCCTCCCTCCTCAGCCTCCTGAGTAGCTGGGACTACAGACAAACACCACCACACCCAGCTAAGTTTTTTCATTTTTAATAGAGATGGTGTGTCACTGTTGCTCGGGCTTGTCTTAAACTCCTGAGCCCAATTGATCCTCTTGCCTCAGCCTCCCAGAGTGCTAGGATTACAGGCGTGAGCCGCCTCACCCAGCTCACCTATGCTTTTAACCCAAACAGATCCACACACACTTTGCCACTGTCTACATGAAGCAGAGCTCCTGAGAAAGCCATGAGCAACAACACCGATGGCTGACAGTATTCTTGTCCTCCGAGCCTCACAGAAGGACCTAGTACGGAAGCAGTCCAGTGCAAGGATAGGTGAAAAGAGGCCATGGACTGTGAGGGTGAAGTTGCCTGGTTTAACTCAAAGTAGAACTGTTGCTTTCTCGGTATCTCTCTCTTTGAATGGATTTCAAATATGAAAACATGACAATACACATTATAGATATTGACTACTCTTTTCTGGGATGGGGCACAAGAGACCTTTAGGAACTGATGTCTGATCCCAAAGGACATTGACACATGGCAGTATTAGGTTGGAAACTGTGTCCCAAGGGTCTTTTTCCTTGGAAGCAATGTCTTCTTCTTGGATGAAGTATTTTATATTTGCTGACCTAAGTGGACGTGAGAGATCCTTCCTCAAGGAAAATCTCATGTCTTTCCAGTCGTGGGCCCTGCCCTTGTTGTGGAGGCCTTTGCCTTGACTCCAGCGTCCCCTCTAGTTTTCCACACCATGGAGAGAAACAGTGCCATGTGCCAACCTTCCACACCACACTATGTCATCCACAAAACGTTTTCTTTCTCTATTGTAGTGGTCCAAGTGGCCTCAGTAACATATGATGACAGTAAGTATTCTGGGATCACCTGATGAAGAGAAAAACCTAGATGCTAAGAAAGCTGTGGCATTTTTGCTGGCTTCCGTTTCAAGAGCCACCCTGATGCCAGGTTTCACATGGGAATAAGGACAGTAGAAGTTTTGTTTTTGTTTTTGTTTTAGTAATTTTCTAGGAGAAAAACCATAGCCAAGTTTCTACATTTCATGTAAGCAACTATGCTCTCTGTAGGTTGGTAGGGGGTGTGTGCTTGAGGAAGCATGGTGTCTTTTGTGATGCTACATAATGTGATGAGCGTTTGTGCTTTTTCAGGAGCTACTTCCTATTTACACAGCACGATCACCAGGGTCCCCTTTCTAAAATAAAATCCATTGCCATCACACACTTCACATGCATTAACTCATTCAGCCCTCACCAGAGCTGTATCTGGGGTTTGGTTTATTATCCCC
>NW_012152907.1:38108-40479 GCF_000956105.1 Propithecus coquereli | reverse complement strand
AGGAGCTCATGGTGCGGGTTGGAGAAAGAATTCTCACACGGGGATTAGGATATAGAGAAGTAAAAGTTTATGGATTTCTCCAAGAAAGGAAGAAAAGGGGAGAGAGAGACACAGGCAGGGCAGGTCCAGGGAACACAGAGGAAGGAGAAAAAGTCCTGGGCAGCTGAGGGAAAGCTGCTTGGAGTTTTAGAGGGTACAAGTGGCTTTTTTCCCCTCGACTTCAGCAGACTGATAACAGAAGCAGCTGCGGGATGTCAGGGAGTTCTTTTGCTCTTTTCTCTGTGACACCAGCTCATTGAGGCCTTGGAATCTGGCTTTTTCACAGGAACTCACACCCCTACTGTCCCTGTCGGGCTCTTCAAGGTCGAGAAAAGGAAACTCTTGGAGCCAATGAGTTAGGCCACAGGCGTTTTAATTCCACTAAACAAAGGGCAGTTGTGCTGTCAGTTCTTTCTTCAAAGGGACAATTATATGCCTTGACTTTATTCCTCTTTCTGTTTGATAGTTTATTTTCCTCTGTTAGCTAGGTGATGAGGAAGGCCACCTTTTAATCTACGTAGCCTTCCATTACACTCTTTGGGTTTATTCTGATGTTATTTTCTCCAACTTAAGTTGGATATTCATTCATTTCCAGCCTTTCTGCTTTTCTAATGTAAATTCCTACACATTGTTCTCACATCATGCTCTTTGCTGCATCTCACAATTGTAAACGTTGCACAATTTTCATGCTTAGTATTACCTAATTTTCATTATGATTTATGGACATTTCAGATTAGAAGTATGCTTTAACTTTTCTCCCAATACAACCAATGGCTTTGTGATGGAGCCTTCTGGTATTTTTTTTGCCAGTCTACCTTTGGGACAGATTTTGAGACGCATAGGTTGTGCGTCAAAGGGTTAACACCTATGCAGTTTTGCTAATTACTGCCCAATTTCTCCCCATGGGTGTTGAGTCATACTTTCTTAGCAAGTGTGTGCATAACCACACCGTTAGATCTGAAACTTTTGACCTTTAGTCACTGAACTGCTATCTCAGCATAGTATCAATTTGAAGTTTTCTTTTTTGAATGAGATTAAGAGTTATTTGTCTCTTTTTTTTTCTTTGAACTGTTGGTTTGTGTCTCTAACATGCTTCCATGGGATCGGTGGTAGTCTTTTCTTCCTTATTTTTAGAGTTTAGTATATTAAAATGTTTGTGATATGCTGTTGAGATTTTTTTTCCTATTCACCATTTATCTTTTGGGTTTTTTTAATTGAACTTTATGTCATACACAAGTTTTCTGATTTGATATAACAAAGTTTAATTCTGTGTTCTTAGGTGTTCTTCTTCTAACACTTTTACCAACTTGTGATCACTCTCTACAGCAGTTTGTGCTCATGGATGACAGCTAGTGTCAGCTGAACTAAGAGTTCTATTCCCCTTGTATTTGATAATCTGTTCATCTTGGTTTGTTTCAGAAGACGTTCAGGAGGGTGAGCTACCTGTCACCACGCAACCCAACCCAGAGAGCAGGGCCTGTTGGACCTGATGGCAGAGAAGCCACGCCTGCCTCCTCCACCCCAGCATCCACCCCTGTGGTGTCAGCACCGCCTCCTCTGCCCCAGCATCCACCCCTGTCGTGTCAGCACCGCCTCCTCCATCTCAGCATCCACCCCACCCCAGCCCTTGGAAACCACCCTTGTACTTCATGTTTCTGTGATCTTAACTGTGTTGCACACTTCATGTGAGTGGAATTCTGTGGTATTTGTCCCCTCGTGACTGGCTCATGTTGGTTAGCATAATGCCCTTAAGGTTCACCCATGTTGTAGCATGTGACAAGATTTCTTTCTTTTAAAGGCTGCATAACATTCCCTTGTGTGCGTGTATCATGTTTTCTGTATCCATTCATCTGTCAGTAGACATTAGACTTGCTTCTACCTCGTGGCTTTAGTGAAGAATGCTATTAATACAAGCAACGTGAGTGTGTAAATATCTCCTTGAGATCCAGCTTTGAATTCTTTTGGATATATAACCATATATAGGAACTGTGGAGATTCTTAATTTTGACTTTTAGCTCTTGGAAATAGGAAAAGCCTTTTTTACCATGTTGACAACACTAATTTGAGCCCCTGTAGTTCTACTTTTATTGCCTGTTATTTCTCTTATCTGCGTCTTCTTGATCTCTTTATATATGGTTATTTTTTATTGAGTACTATTAATATATATTGTGTGTGACACGTTTTAAAAATTGAGATCTTGGGTGCTGTTATTATCCTGCAGAGAAGCCTTATATTTGCTTCTGGCAGGTGTCTGTGAGGCATTAGCAATAGACGTGATTTAAATCAGGGCTTCTGCTCCTGTGAGGGCGTGTGTACTTCCGGCTCCTCACAG
>NW_012152907.1:35758-38058 GCF_000956105.1 Propithecus coquereli | reverse complement strand
GCTCTCTGTAGGTTGGTAGGGGGTGTGTGCTTGAGGAAGCATGGTGTCTTTTGTGATGCTACATAATGTGATGAGCGTTTGTGCTTTTTCAGGAGCTACTTCCTATTTACACAGCACGATCACCAGGGTCCCCTTTCTAAAATAAAATCCATTGCCATCACACACTTCACATGCATTAACTCATTCAGCCCTCACCAGAGCTGTATCTGGGGTTTGGTTTATTATCCCCACAGCTCAGTTGGAGAAACTGCAGTGTGGAAATGAGTGACCCAACCTCTGCAGTTCCTGAGTGGGTAACCCAGGCAGGTGGCTGCGTGCTGACGCTCTCAACTACTGACATGCACCTACCTAAGCCTCCGGCACGGGGATAGGACAGGACACAGCGAGTTCAGCATTCCCATGTGAGAGTCTAAGCGCTGAGCCAAAGAGATGCCAGACACTGCCCATCGTTATAAGACAGATTCAGTAGTTGCAGAAAGCAGGGTAATTATAGCTACATTTTGGCACACACTGGCACAGTCATTACTATGAAAAGCAAAAAGAGACCCAGATGTTTCCAGTCAGAGTCTAACAAGTGTGTGGGACCACATGGGACAGCATGGCCCACTTCTGCCGATTTTGACTTCATTGTGCCCAACAGCTGCCCAAAGCATACAGGAATCAGGGATATATTTTAGTAGATTTTGTATTATTATCTCCACAAGTGCTAAATGCTCAAATCCTGCCAGCTAAAATCGATAAGGACAGTGACAATTAGGAACTCGATGCACCACATGGGAACTACCCTGGTTCCCGTGGCCTAAACACCATCAGCACTGCCAATGCACTGGCATAGATGGGTCCCTAGCATCCACCTGTTGTCTGTTGTTTACTCTCTGCCACCTCGGTGCTTAACTTCCTACTGATTTCTAAGAGGAATTTTTGTGATTTCTCTTGTTTACTTGATAAGTGTCCCAAAAAACTTCTGTCGTGTACAGTTCTCGGAGAAGCAACTGTGGGCCGTCTTACTTCTCCCTATTGTTATCCTTGCTTTCTATTTCATCAATTTCTCTTCCCTCTCTGTTAGCGCAGGGACCTCCTTAGGAGCTCATGGTGCGGGTTGGAGAAAGAATTCTCACACGGGGATTAGGATATAGAGAAGTAAAAGTTTATGGATTTCTCCAAGAAAGGAAGAAAAGGGGAGAGAGAGACACAGGCAGGGCAGGTCCAGGGAACACAGAGGAAGGAGAAAAAGTCCTGGGCAGCTGAGGGAAAGCTGCTTGGAGTTTTAGAGGGTACAAGTGGCTTTTTTCCCCTCGACTTCAGCAGACTGATAACAGAAGCAGCTGCGGGATGTCAGGGAGTTCTTTTGCTCTTTTCTCTGTGACACCAGCTCATTGAGGCCTTGGAATCTGGCTTTTTCACAGGAACTCACACCCCTACTGTCCCTGTCGGGCTCTTCAAGGTCGAGAAAAGGAAACTCTTGGAGCCAATGAGTTAGGCCACAGGCGTTTTAATTCCACTAAACAAAGGGCAGTTGTGCTGTCAGTTCTTTCTTCAAAGGGACAATTATATGCCTTGACTTTATTCCTCTTTCTGTTTGATAGTTTATTTTCCTCTGTTAGCTAGGTGATGAGGAAGGCCACCTTTTAATCTACGTAGCCTTCCATTACACTCTTTGGGTTTATTCTGATGTTATTTTCTCCAACTTAAGTTGGATATTCATTCATTTCCAGCCTTTCTGCTTTTCTAATGTAAATTCCTACACATTGTTCTCACATCATGCTCTTTGCTGCATCTCACAATTGTAAACGTTGCACAATTTTCATGCTTAGTATTACCTAATTTTCATTATGATTTATGGACATTTCAGATTAGAAGTATGCTTTAACTTTTCTCCCAATACAACCAATGGCTTTGTGATGGAGCCTTCTGGTATTTTTTTTGCCAGTCTACCTTTGGGACAGATTTTGAGACGCATAGGTTGTGCGTCAAAGGGTTAACACCTATGCAGTTTTGCTAATTACTGCCCAATTTCTCCCCATGGGTGTTGAGTCATACTTTCTTAGCAAGTGTGTGCATAACCACACCGTTAGATCTGAAACTTTTGACCTTTAGTCACTGAACTGCTATCTCAGCATAGTATCAATTTGAAGTTTTCTTTTTTGAATGAGATTAAGAGTTATTTGTCTCTTTTTTTTTCTTTGAACTGTTGGTTTGTGTCTCTAACATGCTTCCATGGGATCGGTGGTAGTCTTTTCTTCCTTATTTTTAGAGTTTAGTATATTAAAATGTTTGTGATATGCTGTTGAGATTTTTTT
>NW_012152907.1:30261-32860 GCF_000956105.1 Propithecus coquereli | reverse complement strand
AATAATATAGAGATTCTTTGTCCCCTTCACTCAACTTCCTCTAAAGTTACATCTTATAGACTTATACACACTCTCAAGAGGAAGAATTTGACATTGGTACCATGCGTGTGTGCTTAGTTCTGTGTACTTTTGTCGCGTGTAGATTTGTGTTGTCACCACTGCAACCAAGACACAGAACTGTGTGTCACTCTAAGATCTTGCTCATCCTTTATAGTCACAGCCTGCCCTCCCGTTCTGACCCACTCCCCAGTACCTCCAACTCCTGGAGACCACTAATGTCTTCTACATCTCTACAATTTTGTCATTTTGAGAGTGTTGTATAAGCATACAGTATGTGACATTTTAATGTTGAATTTTTTTATCTCACCGTTAATGCTGAGTAAAAGTAGATTGGACAGAAAGGGAATAATCAATCTCATGCTCACAGGGGAGTGGTGGAACCCAGCATGGCCTTTCTGTCTAGAGCCTGTCTGGCCTCTGCTGTGTGCTCCCTCCTCTGGGTGTGGGGCAGGGCCTGTTCTGGAAAGGGGGTTTTACAGTAAAACAAAGTAGGTCAGATCATTACTTGATGGCCAGTTTTTACATAGAATAATTTTAGGTTTTATGGCAGGCTTTGGGGAAAAAAGGATTCTAGCTTTTATGAACTCCCTTGTGGAAGAGGGAGTCTGGTTTCTACGGCGAGCCTCAGGGAAAATGGGAGCAAGAAGGCAGGAGGACAAGGGAAGGTCAGAGAACTTTTGCTTCTAAGGCCTTCACTGTAGGGTAGGTTTCTGAGCCCCCGGATGTGATACCACTTGACTGTGGACCGACAAAAACCTCCAGCAGCAAGTTTTAGCACCTCAAACAATGACACAATGTTATAACTTTTTTTTACTTGAGGGTCAAGATTAATTTATTTTAACAACAATCTAAACAGTCTGAAAACAGTTTCCAACTTGACAGTAAACTTGAGTATGTATCATACTTCCGAAGAGTAAGACTGTTTTGAGACTTTCTTTGGATTTTAATAAGCATTTTGTTTATCTTAAAATGAATTACTATACAAAAACTTAACAGCTTGGGGATTTTATTTTCCCTAGGCAAAAGTTTTGCTATGGCAACATAAGATACACATAACCCACTGGCTTGTAAAGAGCAGGACAAATCAAGACTGGACAAGACTCACTTAACTGCGATTACAAAACTATCATTTTCTGTGATTGTTATCACGACATTATCACTTAACATCACTGCTAAACGTAAACCAAGGCCTGAAGTTGTCCACGTTTTCACATTGCAGGAGTGAAGTTCTGGGTAATAAGACCTTTCAGCATCGCCGATCGCAAACACACAGAATGATCGGGGATGTAGGCGTCACTGAAGCGCCCCATTCATTCCAGTGGAGCTGCGCCCTGGAGCCCCTTAGGGTCCACTGAGGACAAAGCCCCGCACCCCCTGCAGGGAGGATGTGGGCGGCAACACTGTCAGGTCATTCAGCGCATCAGAGGAGGAGAAATCCAGAAGAGTCACGTTCACTTCTCAGTGCGCAGGACCATCACCCGCCACAAACATCCCCAGGCTCAAGCGGCTCCAGTGCCGTGGGGGCCGTCGCGCAGTGGAGGGCGCCGCCCGGCCCCCGTCCAGACCCAGGCTGGGGCGGGGTCGTGTCCGTGAGTGAAGGGCAGGAGGCGCAGAGCCGGCCCCACACAGGACGGCAGGTGCACCGTGGGGCTTTTTTTATTAAAATGGAAAAAAGTTGAAAAAAAAAAAAACCAACAAAAGAGTGGGCGGCGTGACTGCGGCGTGTTCCTCCTGTACAGAGCGGGGTGAGGCCGCGGCCCGCTGCCCTCGTTGGCTGCCCGCCGGGCAGGCGCACGCGCTCCGCCCCCATCTCCGCTCCCATCCGCGTCCCCTTCCGTCGGGGCGGCCGGGCCCCTCCCGCTGGCCATGAGCCGCCCCTGGTGCAGCCGCGGCGGGCGGCGCAGGCGCAGGGGTGATGCATGCCTTTGCTGTGACCCGTCCTTCGCTTGGGTGTCCCCCGTGTATAGATTTTAACGCTTCTGTTAACATTAAACCACCCCAGCCGAGGTTTCTATACGTGAGACAAAATAAACACCTGTAACAGCAAAAGCCACACAGTGCGAGCGGGCAGGGCTCATCCACGGAGACAGAGGACACCGACAGCAATACCTCTCGCGACCCTTCCTCTTTTGTACTTCGGACACGCGCGGACTCGCGCGGCCGTCACGGAAATGGGCAGCCCCACTGAGTGTACTCCCGTCAGTAACTGTGAGCAACTTCGGTTCTGGAACAATAAATTCCTTCCGTAAAGAAAAAAAAATCCCCAGGCTCGGCGTCTCTCAATGGGGCCTGCAGCCGACGTCCCCGCTGCGAAGTCCAGTGACATCCTCACTGTCGCTTTCTCTTGGTCTGGTTCTAAGGAACACGGGGGATAAGCGGGGCACCTGCTGGCCCCACTTCCTCATGCCGAACACGCCCCCACCTGCCCAGCCCAGGCCTCGGGACTGCGTATGGCCCCGCCCCCTTCCTGGAGAGGACTTGTTCTCTTCTTACCGCGCGAACGGCTCCTCTGGCGCCCTCTCTGGTCGCGCGAAACAAT
>NW_012152907.1:29590-30211 GCF_000956105.1 Propithecus coquereli | reverse complement strand
CTTAAAATGAATTACTATACAAAAACTTAACAGCTTGGGGATTTTATTTTCCCTAGGCAAAAGTTTTGCTATGGCAACGTAAGATACACATAACCCGCTGGCTTGTAAAGAGCAGGACAAATCAAGACTGGACAAAACTCACTTAACTGCGATTACAAAACTATCATTTTCTGTGATTGTTATCACGACATTAACACTTAACGTCACTGCTAAATGTAAACAAAGGCGTGAAGCTGTCCACGTTTTCACACTGCAGGAGTGAAGTTCTGGGTGATAAGACCTTTCAGCATCGCCATCGCAAACACACAGAATGATCGGGGATGTGGGCGTCACTGAAGTGCCCCATTGATTCCAGTGGAGCTGCGCCCTGGAGCCCCTCAGGGTCCACTGAGGACAAAGCCCCGCACCCCTTGCAGGGAGGATGTGGGCGGCGACACTGTCAGGTCATTCAGCGCATCAGAGGAGGAGAAATCCAGAAGAGTCACGTTCACTTCTCAATGCCAGGACCATCACCCGCCACAAACACCCCCAGGCTCGGCGTCTCTCAATGGGGCCTGCAGCCGACGTCCCCGCTGCGAAGTCCAGTGACATCCTCACTGTCGCTTTCTCTTGGCCTGGTTC
>NW_012152907.1:20062-21425 GCF_000956105.1 Propithecus coquereli | reverse complement strand
GATCCCGGGTGAGCTGCTGGCCTAGGCCATGTGATCGCAGTGTGGAAAGTGACAGGAAAGGACTCCTCCAAGGCCAGGTCTGAAGTCAGGGGCCACTGTGTCCACTGGTGGCTCCAAGGGACCTCCAACCCCAGGTCTGGCCCATTGCTTGGCTGTTTTTTTTTTAATTTTATATTTATTCTGAGAATTTCCCAATATACATAACATTAGTGAGCATGGTATAATGACCCCTTGAAAAAATATACTGATAATTTGCTAAATATGCTTTTTTAACTTTTTATTTTGATATTATAATAGATTCACCAATATTTACAAGAATAATATAGAGATTCTTTGTCCCCTTCACTCAACTTCCTCTAAAGTTACATCTTATAGACTTATACACACTCTCAAGAGGAAGAATTTGACATTGGTACCATGCGTGTGTGCTTAGTTCTGTGTAGTTTTGTCACGTGTAGATTTGTGTTGTCACCACTGCAACCAAGACACAGAACTGTGTGTCACTCTGAGACCTTGCTCATCCTTTATAGTCACAGCCTGCCCTCCCGTTCTGACCCACTCCCCAGTACCTCCAACTCCTGGAGACCACTAATGTCTTCTACATCTCTGCAATTTTGTCATTTTCAGAGTGTCGTATAAGCATACAGTATGTGACATTTTAATGTTGAATTTTTTTATCTCACCATTAATGCTGAGTAGAAGTAGATTGGACAGAAAGGGAATAATCAATCTCGTGCTCACAGGGGAGTGGTGGAACCCAGCACGGCCTTTCTCTCTAGATCCTGTCTGGCCTCTGCTGTGTGCTCCCTCCTCTGGGTGTGGGGCAGGGCCGGTTCTGGAAAGGGGGTTTTACAGTAAAACAAAGTAGGTCAGATCATTACTTGATGGCCAGTTTTTACATAGAATAATGTTAGGTTTTATGGCAGGCTTTGGGGAAAAAAGGATTCTAGCTTTTATGAACTCCGTTGTGGAAGAGGGAGTCTGGTTTCTACGGCGAGCCTCAGGGAAAATGGGAGCAAGAGGCAGGAGGACAAGGGAAGGTCAGAGAACTTTTGCTTCTGAGGCCTTCACTGTAGGGTAGGTTTCTGAGCCCCTGGATGTGATACCACTTGACTGTGGACCGACAAACACCTCCAGCAGCAAGTTTTAGCACCTCAGACAATGACACAATGTTATAACTTTTTTTTACGTGAGGGTCAAGATTAATTTATTTTAACAACAAACTAAACAGTCTAAAAACAGTTTCCAACTTGACAGTAAACTTGAGTATGTATCATACTTCCGAAGAGTAAGACTGTTTTGAGACTTTCTTTGGATTTTAATAAGCATTTTGTTTATCTTAAAATGAATTACTATACAAAAA
>NW_012152907.1:18308-20012 GCF_000956105.1 Propithecus coquereli | reverse complement strand
AATCTTCAATGACATTTTTGTATGTGTAAACACACACTGGCCTGCATGGCAGCAGCTGGACCTCATGGTGTGAACCGTGCATTCCCTCTGGAAGTTCTTTGATGCCCTAATGCCATGGGCATGGCATCTGTAATGTGCCCGAGTACACATTGGGGAAACTGAGGCACTGCACCTGTGATCTGCACAGGAAGCTTGATAGAGAGCAGGAACTCACAGTGACTTCATAGTTCTTTAAAACTCCACGTCCACTCGGCAAAGAATTTAATTCAAGCTCAGCTACTCAGAGATTGTGACCTGAGGAAGACCCTGCACCTGTTAAGCCTCATGGTGTCCCCTGAGGAAGAGGCAGACAGACTCATCTCTGAGCTCAGCATGGCCGGGCCAGCCCAGGAGTGAGGCCAGGAAACAGTCAGGGGTGGAGATGTCAGCTGAGACTTCGGGACCAGCAGGGGAAGGAGAATCTCTGGCACAGGAGGTGGCTGTGCCAGGGCGGCCACTCCCCTGCCAGGGTCCCCTGGGGCTGAGCCCCTCTCTGCAAACCACAAAGCTGCTCAGGCAGCAGCCCCTGGCCAGGGCTGATTTGCATCAGGGGCAGCTCTCTCCAGCAAGGGGATAAGACAGGCCTGGGAGGCACCTGCCCAGCCTGGGCCTCAGGAAGCAGCATCGGGGGCGCCTCCACCATGGCCTGGACTCCTCTCCTCCTCGGCCTCCTCGCTCACTGCACAGGTGCTGCCCAGGGTCCTCCACCCGCCCAGCCCCAGGGCTCGGGGACAAGCCTGGCCCTGACTCTGAGCTCAGCAGGGCCCTGGCTGTGGTGGGCAGGAGGCTCCTGACCCTGCTGCAGGATGGGGGGCCGGTGGGGCTGAGACCCCCACACTGTGCTCGCTGGTGCCCTGAGGGCCCTTTCATCCTCGACCTTCTGTCCAGGACAGGCAGGGAAAGGTCTCCTTGGTGTGAGCCCCTCAGTCTCAAGCCTTTTCTCTCTCCGTTTCTCTCCTTGCAGGCTCCGTGGCCTCCTATGAGCTGACTCAGCCGCCCTCGGTGTCAGTGTCCCCGGGACAGACAGCCAGGGTCACCTGTGGGGGGAACAGCATTGGAAGTAGGAATGTGCACTGGTACCAGCAGAAGCCCGACAGGCCCCTGTGCTGATTATACATAGTGACAGCAACCGGCCCTCAGGGATCCCTGAGCAACTCTCCGGTTCCAACTCCGGGAACACAGCCACCCTGGCCATCGGCGGGGCCCAGGCTGGGGACGAGGCTGACTATTACTGTCAAATGTGGGACAGCAGTAGTGATCATCTCACGGTGACACAGGCAGATGGGGAAGTGAGACACAAACCTGCCCCTCCAGAACGGCTCTCAGCGCTCCACCCCCCTCCTGCCTGTCACACTGAGCAGGACACGCCTACTGCTTGCTGAGGGCGTACACTCTTCCCTTCCAGGAGGATGCGCACTGTCTCTTTTCCTGATATGATCGGATTGGAAAGGGACAGAGTCCACATTCATAGCTGGGTGCTGCGCTTTTTTGGCCTCATTGATGGTCTCTAGGAAGATCCCGCATCTGACACGGAGATTCAACTGCAGCCGCTGCGTGGCTGGATGTGGGCCGGCCACTTCCACCTCCCGGACGCGCTCCACCTCGGAGACATCAGAGAGGAAATGAAACGCAAATGAAAGATTTCCTGGTCTTTCTATGTGTGAT
>NW_012152907.1:17701-18258 GCF_000956105.1 Propithecus coquereli | reverse complement strand
ATTTTTTCATGTACTGATTTTGCCTGCTTTGGGTATCATGGTGATACTAGCTTCATAAAATGAGATGAGAAGTGTTCTTCCTCTTCTCTTTCCTAAGTGAGATTTTGTGGTGTTATTAATTCTCCTTTAAACTACAGTAGAATTCTCCAGTGAAAATGTCTGTACTTCAAAATTTCATTTATGAGAGGTGTTAGAATACAAATTCAATTTTTCTAATATTTAGAGGGCTGTTAAATTCAATATGCAATGTTTCAAATAAGGTATGTGCTGCTAGTTTTAGTTTATTTTTAAGAATTGGTCCATTTTATCTATGTAGTTGAATTGATTGGTATAGAATTGTACATATTTTTTTTAATGATTCTTTATGCTTGCAAGATCTGTAGTAATACCACCTATTTTATTCTTGACGTTGGTAATTTGTCCCTTCTCTTTTCCTTGTGAGATTTGTAATAAGTTTGACAATTTTGATGATCTTTTCAAAGAAGCAATTCTGTTCCATAGATTTTTCATATTCTTTTTCTGTTTTCCATTGTGTTGGTTTTTGCTGTTCTGTACCT
>NW_012152907.1:6708-9261 GCF_000956105.1 Propithecus coquereli | reverse complement strand
CCTGGCGTCTCGGCCCAGGACTCACCCCCTGCACATTCCTCCCTCCCGTCAAGGCTGGGAGCCCGTCAGCCCCGACTCATCCTCTCAGCATGTGGGGCCGCAGGAGCGTCAGCATCTCCTGTGCTGGAGCTGCAGGGACATTGAAGTTATAAATCTGTCACCTGGTGACAACAGCAACAGAGCAGACTCCCCATGGCTGAGGTGTAGGGTCAAGAATCCAACCTCAGGGACCCCAGTTCTATTCTTGGGCTGTGTTTTGTGTTCTTTTATGGAACAGTCAGGTCCAGCCACAAGAGGGGACAGAGGAGAGGCTCAGGAAGCCAAGGGTACTATGCTCACAGGCCCTAGGGACAGGAGGCATGGCATGCTGTGGGAGGGCCACAGGGGAAAGACACCAGGGTCATCTGAAAGTGGAAGACAGGAGGGTGGGAACAGCCCATATTAGGATTTCCTCAGGAAAAGTAGGGCTGGGTGGACAGTGTAGGATTGGCTAGTTTGGATAATTTTGGCAGGCCTTGCACTCTTGGGTGGTCTCTTACCACCTGGTCCCTGGCCCTGGGATGACTAAGGCAGAGCAACATTGACCCTCAGGGTGCACAGAGCAGACGGGTGAGGGGCACCTCTGCACTGGGTGGTTTGCGTGTCAAAGGCGTCCCCCTGGCTGGGCTCAGGGCTACGTCAAGACACACAGAATGGTGTCCCCAGGAGGGCTAATCTCTCCCCATCTACGAATATGTTTTAAGATACCAAAATATCAGAAGACATAGAAAATTATACATAGTTGATATGTGAACAACAATGGTTTGAAGTGCCTGGGTCTGTGGATATTCACCTACCTGTGTCACTCCTGAGACAGCAAGACCAACCCCTCCCCTACCTCTCCATCCTCAGCCTTCCCACACTGTAGAGGAAGAGGATGAAGAACTTTATAATGCTCTTCCACTCAATACATAGTAAATCTATTTTCTCTTGCTTTTGATTTTAAGAATGTTTTATTTTCCGTATCTTAGCTTATTGTAAGAATACAGTGCATAGTACATGTACCATTCAAAATATGTGTTAGTGAACTGTTTCTGTTATCGGTGGGGCTTCCGGTCAACTGCAGACTCTCTGTAGTCACATTTGTGGTGATTCGAAAGTTATAAGTGGAATTTTACCTTTGTGGGGCATTGGCACCCCAACCCCTGCATTGTTCAAGGGTCAACAGTATATATAATTTGTACACACACATGCACACACATACAAACGCACGCATATATGAGAGCTCTCCAGAAAGTTCCCAGCCGTTGATGATACAATGAGAACATACTGCATGGCTGGATATTTCCAGACAGCCCTTCTACACACACAGATATATACATATAGCACATTTGATTCTCTGATGTTTTGACAACACATTAAGGAAAGCTTTTGGTAAGTTGGTGCTGATAGCGGAGATTTCTAGAGATATGAAAGTCACCGGTACCAATATGGAGTAACTTATGTCAAACTAGCAAAATGGAGCCAGGGGAGCCCATAAAACAAAAGCCTCATGCACACGTGCCTGTTTCTGGACTTAGTACAAACCATTCCTGTACGTAGACCAATAGCAAAACTTATCACAAAACTTGCTCAAGATTTCAGTTTTTCAAATAAGTCCCTTGCAAAAGGACACTTACCTAGCAATGGCCGTCTCCACCAATGAACCAGCGAAGACTCTGGCACTGAACCTCCATGCCCTGTGAACTTTGTTTTAAAGCAGCTTATGCGAACCTCTCCTCTTCGTCTCACAGGTTTCTCCTTCGCCCCCACCTGTCTCGATGTGCCTACGATCTGTCCTCACACGTGTCTCCCAGCCTGTCCTCCTCGGCTGTTCCCGACGAACTCTTTTGTTCCGGACTGCTTGTCTCTCTGAGTATCCTTCAGGTCGACAGAGAGTACAGAACTTCACAGAAGACGTTTTATTTAAGGAGGGGCACAAATTATGGGGCGAGCCCCTGCCCGAGGTTCCCATTACATGGCATTAGACATGAAAAATAGATCTGAAATGTTTGAGTCTCAAACATATCCTGGTCATGTTGTAAAGTGTGTTAAAAATATGGTCATATAAATAAAATATACTCAAGTACAATAATAAATTAATAAAGTACATGTAATTATTAGAGGTATCTGCATGAATTAAAGGGAGAAAACGGTGCACATCACATCGTACATGCTGTTTGCACGTGTGCAGCTGGGTGAGTCTAATTTATATTCTGTGTATCTCTGAGGCAAGAGATTCCCAGAGCTTGTTTTTGGTTCTTTTAGTTTGTCTCTTTGGGAGTTTTCTTTACTTTTTGTTGTAGTAGCTGTCTTCCATAGTTTTTTACCTTAAAGGAAACAATATTTTAGCAATGGCCTAACACTTTCTAATAAAGGTGCAGATGGGACCCCTTGTCGCCTAGGGCACCCAGTGCTACGGTGACTGCCTGAAGTGTGGCCAAGGGCATTGCTTCTTGGGTCCCGTCCTTATCTGGGCTTCCTGGCTAAGTGATGGAAAGCAGCATCACACCACTGGGCCCCACCATGTGTGAC
>NW_012152907.1:4156-4603 GCF_000956105.1 Propithecus coquereli | reverse complement strand
AGGTGCCCCTTCCACGGGGCTGGGCAGAAGCAGAGAGGATTTCTTCCCGGTCCTGCAGAGATCGCGGCCGCCCAGGACTTGTATGACACCCCCGGGGACAGGCTGGACGCTTTCGTGAAGCACAGCTTGCAGCCCCAGGGTACTGGAAGAACGAAGTGAAGGATCTCGGGCAGAGAATTGAGCGTTCTTGAGGGATCAGAACTTCCATGATGAGCTGATCCTGGACCAAGAAGTCAGGGTGCTGAAGGTGGTCAAGGTGAGCACTCGGGACGTCAGGGGTTCAAATCCCAGCTCTGCTCCTGTGGGACTGTGGGACTTTGGGGGATGGGTCCCTTCATGTCTCCGAGCACCCTCTCCTCCTCTTTGAAACTGATTTGTTATGAGCAATAAATATGATAAGAAATGGAGAAGCGCTGTTAAGGGATAAATTGACCTACAAATCTGAAG
>NW_012152907.1:0-323 GCF_000956105.1 Propithecus coquereli | reverse complement strand
GTAAAATGTAGATTTCTTGGCCTCACAAGAATGTAAGGGAAGCCCCTTACATGTAATGAGAAGCCCCCTCCCCTTGCCTTCTCCCTGATGTCTGGAAGCCTTTAAAATGCCGAAGGTTCCAACCTGTCCTTAGGGAAGACAGTGATGGCTTGTCCGTGGGTTTCTGTTTTGGGGGAGTGTCCTGGTAGTATTGGCTTAATGAACCTCCCTTGATGGAAATTTTGCCTCAGTCATTTATTTGGGTTACAGAAGCAAGAAAATATGGAGTATAACGAGCAGAAAAGTTATCAGTCCAAAGCGGCCCTGAAATTGCATGGATGGTA
>NW_012152906.1:3627-4198 GCF_000956105.1 Propithecus coquereli | reverse complement strand
TTGTTATTTTTTCTTTTGCTGTACAGGAAGCTTTTAGTTTGATGTGATCTTGTTTTGGTGTTTGCTTTTGTTGCTTATACTTTTTTGGTATGATATAAAAAAATCATTATGAAGGCTAATGTCAAAGAGATTGCTCCCTATGTTTTATCCTAGAAGTTATATAGTTTGTGGTATTACATTTGATGTTAATCCATTTTGAGTTAATATTTGTGTATGGTATGAATGTCCAATTTAATTGTTGTGCATGGGGATGGACACTTTTTATCATTTATCGAAGAGACTGTACTTTCTCCTTTGTGTATCTTGGTGGCCTTGTCAAAAACTAGTTGTATACTCATGTCTTTATTTCTGCTTTCTCTATTCTTTTCCTTGGTCTATTTGTCTGTTTTCATGTCAGTACCATACTCTTTGTTAGTATAGCTTTTTTTTTTTTGAGACAGAGTCTTGCTCTGTTGCCTAGGCGAGAGTGCCGTGGTGTCAGGCTAGCTCACAGCAACCTCAAACTTCTGGGATGAAACAATCCTTCTGCCTCCGCCTCCTGAGTAGCTGGGACTACAGGCATGCGCCACAA
>NW_012152906.1:1976-2310 GCF_000956105.1 Propithecus coquereli | reverse complement strand
TGAACAAGGGATATCTTTTCATTTATTTGCATATTCTTCATTACATTCATTAATGGCAGATTTTACTGAACAAATCTTTCACCTCCTTTGTTAAATTGAGTCATAAAAGTTTATATTATTTAATTGTATTGTAAGTGGCATTGTTTCCTTAACATTTTTTCTCAGTTAATTGTTGGTATACAGAAATGAAACTGAGTTTTAAATGTTGATTTTGTGACCTACAACTTTAGTGAATGGGTGTATTGGCTCTAACTCTTTTTATATAATCTTTATGGTTTTCTATATGTATGATCTCTCTGCAGCTACAAGCAGAGAGAATTTTACTTTTTCATTT
>NW_012152906.1:0-401 GCF_000956105.1 Propithecus coquereli | reverse complement strand
CCAGAGAGCTAGGATTACAGGCGTGAGCCACTGCGCCCAGCCTATAACAAGCTATTTTAAGCTGAAAACTTTCATTGCATACAAAATCCCTTTCTACATTGCATTCTGTTGATGTCACAAATTATATTCTTTTCTATTGTGTATCCATTAACAAATTTATGGTTATTTTAAGGGTTGTTTAAAAATCTATAGCAGAATTTAAAGTGTTTTATTCACTGTCATTATAATAACACAGAATACTATATGTATGCATATGATTACATTCACCATAGAGCTTTATATATTCCCATAACTGTGTGTGACTAACATTTTACTTTTAATATAAAAAATTGACTCTCTTTAACAATTCATGTAGCGTATATTTCTTGGGTATAAATTGTGTAATTTTTTTTTTTTTTTTT
>NW_012152905.1:4962-5834 GCF_000956105.1 Propithecus coquereli | reverse complement strand
CCTCAGAGAAAATCCGAGTTTACCAAGAACATGATTTTTCCCAGATCTAGCTCAATCCCAGGCTTTATTGATGTGATCAGCTTAACAGAAAAAGGTGGGATGATCTCTGGTAGATGATAACATTATTGAAGCTTCCATGAGTTTTCTACACACAATGCCTGGAACATCGTTAGGAATTGCCAAACGTATAAAGAAGCAAAAACATATGACTGATTACCAAGTATAAAAATAGGATTTTTAGGACTACAAATGATCCAGGGAGTGGAATCAGGAAAAGTGTTTTTGAAATTACTAAAAATAATATACAGGTATCTCAGAGATATTATGGGTTTGATTCCAGATCACCTAAATAAAGCAAATACCACATAAAGCATCACAAAAATTCTTTTGGTGTCACAGTGCATATAAAAGTTACGTTTACACTATACTGTTGTATATTAAGTATGCAATAGCATTATGTCAAAAAATGTACATATCTTAATTAAAAAACACTTTACTGCTAAAAAAAATGCTATCAAGCATCTGAGCCTGCAGTAAGTCATAATTGTTTTGCTGGTGGAAGGTCTCATCTCGATGTTGATAGCTGCTGACTGATCAGGATGGTGGCTTCTGAAGGTTGAGGTGGCTGTGGCAATTTCTTAAAAAGAGTCAACAATGATGTTTTCTGCACTTATTGACTCTTTTTTAATGAAAGATTTCTCTGTAGCATTTTACCCAAAATGGTGGGTAAAATGGCGGCATACACCTGTAGTCCAGCTACTGGGAAGGCTGAGGCAGGAAGATCACTTGAGTCCAGGAGTTCAAGGCTACAGTAAGCTATGATTGTTGCACCACACTCCAGCCTGGGTGATAGAGCAAGACTCTATCTCTAA
>NW_012152905.1:2494-2827 GCF_000956105.1 Propithecus coquereli | reverse complement strand
ATTTTTAGTTGTCCAGATAATTTCTTTCTATTTTTAGTAGAGACGGGGTCTCGCTCTTGCTCAGGCTGGTCTCGAACTCCTGAGCTCAAACGATCTGCCCGCCTAGGCCTCTGAGAGTGCTAGGATTACAGGCGTGAGCCACCACGCCCGGTCTGTATGTCATATTTTAAGAAATGTCTATTGCAGTCCTTTGCCCAGTTTATTATTTTTTTGCTTGAGTTGTAGGTTGTAGAAGTGCTTTTTAATATATATTAGCCATTTATCTAATAAGTGGTTTGCAAATATTTTCTCCCATACAGTAGATTACCTTTTCACTATAATGATTGTTCCTTT
>NW_012152905.1:0-524 GCF_000956105.1 Propithecus coquereli | reverse complement strand
CCCTTCTAAGAGGTGTCAGATGATATCTCATTTTAGTTTTGATTACCATTTCTCCCATGATTAGTCATGTTGAGCATTTTTTCATGAATTTGTCATCCCTTTGTATGTCATATTTTTTTTTTTTTTTTGAGACAGAGACTGTTGCCCTGGCTAGAGTGAGTGCCATGGCGTCATCCTAGCTCACAGCAACCTCACACTCCTGGGCTCAAGCGAACCTCCTGCCTCAGCCTCTCGAGTAGCTGGGACTACAGGCATGCACCACCACGCCTGGCTAATTTTTTCTATATATTTTTAGTTGTCCAGCTAATTTCTTTCTATTTTTAGACAGAGACTGTTGCCCTGGCTAGAGTGAGTGCCATGGCGTCATCCTAGCTCACAGCAACCTCACACTCCTGGGCTCAAGTGAACCTCCTGCCTCAGCCTCTCGAGTAGCTGGGACTACAGGCATGCACCACCACGCCTGGCTAATTTTTTCTATATATTTTTAGTTGTCCAGATAATTTCTTTCTATTTTTAGTAGAGAC
>NW_012152904.1:4361-5129 GCF_000956105.1 Propithecus coquereli | reverse complement strand
TTTCATTAAACTAGAAAGGATCGTTTTGTTTTTGAAGTTTTTATTCTATTTTTGTAATAAAACACTGTGGCCCCAAAGAAAAACAATATTTTTTTCTAGCGTAGTAGTCAGTGTGTTAAATTGTGCTTCAAACTGGAGCTTTTGAAAAAGGAACAGTGTAGTTAACTCTGACATTGTGCAATTTTAGCACATTCAAGCAAATTTAGCTATTAGAAAGCAAGCAACAACGTAACCTCCAGAATACAAAGGGAAAAAAGGCCATTGTCTCCTCTGCCACTCTTTCTCTACAGATTAAGCATTTCCTTCGGTCTTGATTAACTGTTAGGTCAGTTTACCTCAAACTATCTTTTGGCCTAAGGAAATCTGTTCTCTGGCCTTTTGAAATTGTTATATTCGGAGGCCACACTTTTGGCCTCCTCTTTCAAAGAGATATGTTTCACTTCTGCAAAGGCAAGAACTTGGATGAGATTCTGGTGTGGCACCCATATTGATGACTTACCAGAAAATACACTGCAGGCATGAAACACTGCAAACATGTTTTATATGTGATGGTTTGCTCAAACTGAGAGAAAGTCTGGTTATTAGCAAATCTCCCTTTTTTCACTGAGCCAGGTTATTTTGGCACGTAAAAATATAGTAAAATAAGTCTTAAAAGGACTGCCAGAATCAGTTTTATTTAATAGTTTCTCTCACTTAAATATCACAGATTAAAAAGAAATCAGAAAAATGGAAAGATAAAAATGGAAAGTATCTAAAAGATAATACTTT
>NW_012152904.1:1998-2316 GCF_000956105.1 Propithecus coquereli | reverse complement strand
TAGATACTTATTTTGGTAAAAAAAGAATGAAGGACGTATTTGCTACAATGTGTGTTGTCACTATTATGTGATCACTTTCAGTTCTATCCACTGAACTGACTGGAAGAATGTAGTTCATAGTTCTTCATTGTGACAAAAAAAGGCCATAAATTTTGAAGGCTCCATTAATTCATTCAGAAAATGCTGGAGTATAGCCTAATAATTTATAACATTTTTATTACAATTCTGTAATCATGTTCAAATTCCTGATGGCAAAAATTAACTGTGTTTCCATTATGTGAAACAAATTGAATATATTCAAGTATGAGTCCTCTCCCC
>NW_012152904.1:0-348 GCF_000956105.1 Propithecus coquereli | reverse complement strand
ATATATGAAGTAAATTAAGTAGAGAGATCTAATCATTACCATCCCTTTTGTATTTCTTCAAACAGCAAGAACTCCTAAATTGTTAAAGGTTCCCATTTAAGATATTGGATTTATATATACTTTTTCAGAAATGTATCTCTATTAAAATAGTTAACTGCATTTACTTAATAGTTTAAAATTGTTCTTAACTTGAATTTTATTACTTTTTTCAATATGTTATCTCATAACTTACATTTTATTTTAGTAGCTGTGACTTATTAACAAACATGCTATAGATTTTCTCAACAACTGTAACCCTATTTTTATGCTTTAGAACTTGGAGAGTTTCAAATAGTTTTGTCTGTGAAA
>NW_012152903.1:6285-7575 GCF_000956105.1 Propithecus coquereli | reverse complement strand
AGTATGCTTTTTTTTAAAAATATAGTTTATTGAAACTGGCTTTCTAGTATATCTACACTAGTATTATTTGTGGTATCATAATTCTTCAGTAGTCCTATTTTACAGCTGGGGGCTTCATTGCATTTGTGTTTGTTAACAGAGTATGGCAAAGAAAGTCTAAAACTCATTTGAAACAGCATCAAGATTGTTATAATTAAAGAAATTATTTCTCTCACCAGTGTACTTCATTGTTATATTGGTCATTTCATTTTGGGTTACTGCTTTTCTATATTTCCCCTCAATTAAGTTTATATACTCAATGGATGCATTCCCTTTATTTAAAGTAGGTAGTACTTGTGCCCATATCATGAGCTGCTCAAATTAATTCAGTGATTATGAGAATTAGTTTTAAAGTGTAAAACTGTGGCAATTTCAGTAAATAATTCAGAATAATTTGGAAGAGAGAATGGATTATAATCCATTTTTAAATATGCCTTTTTTCTGACCCCCCCAAAATCATTTTTGTTCCCATGTATAGGGACTGCCTAGGCTTGTTGGAAGATTTAAAAGGGAACTCTAAAAGCAAGTACTGTAAGACACTAATGTGTCCTTGAACACATTTACTTCCTGAGTAACTGCAGTCAGGTTTTTTTTTTTGAGATTGAGTCTTGCTCTGTCGCCCCACCTAGAGTGGAGTGGCATCATCATAGCTCACTGCAACCTTGAACTCCTGGGCTCAAGCCTCTTGAGTAGCTGGGACTACAGGCATGCACCATGCCTGGCTAATTTTTCTATTTTTTTGTAGAGATGGGGTCTCATTCTTACTCAGGCTGGTCTCAAACTCCTGGCCTCAAGTGATCCTCCCACCTGAGCCTCCCAGAGTGCTAAGATTATAAGCATGAGCCACTGTGCCTGGTTCTACAGTCAGTTTTAAATAGTGACCTCTACTTACAAAGGTTCTTATTTTGTTTCTATATGTTTTTATTCTGATGTTTATGCTTAGGAAAACTGATTCATAGAGAAAGTTTATTTTTATTTTTTTAGTAAGGATAACCCTTATACTTTGTGAGAGATTTTGTACTTGTGAATATTTGAGTTTAATTAGCAAAGTGTATTTCCAATGTTATATCTATCAATTTTATGGAAACTTTAGTGAAGACAAAGGTAATGGGACTGGGCATAGTAGTGCATGCCTGGAATCCGAGCACTTTGGGAGGCTGAAGCAGGAATATCACTTGAGGCCAGGAGTTTGAGACCAGCCTGGGCAACATAGTGAGACTCCATCTCTACAAAATAATAATAATGATAATA
>NW_012152903.1:3232-3585 GCF_000956105.1 Propithecus coquereli | reverse complement strand
CCTGCCCTGATTTTTGTAATGTATGAAATCTTCAGTGAGGCAATATATTCTCTACTAACATTTATTTTTGTCCCTCACGTTTATTCCCCTGCATGCTGGAACATTGGGAGATTGCATCCCCTGTAGAGGTTGTTTGGACATAATGAGTGTTAGGAAGATGAGGGGTAGAGTGTCATAAAGGAGACTCACGACAGCAGCATGGGTAGGCTGAATCACTATACTGCCTTTGCCCTTAACCAGAAGCTTTGTATTCTTTATTTTCACTAGGACTTCTCACATCTAAGACATATTACATATAAAATTAAAGTGATTGTCTTTTTATTCAGATTTTGCTATTTGTGTGAAAACAAATA
>NW_012152903.1:0-370 GCF_000956105.1 Propithecus coquereli | reverse complement strand
GCTTTAGGCTAGGCATTCAAGACCAGCCTGGCAACATAGTGAGACCCCATATCTACAATAAATTAAACAAAAATTAGCCAGACATGAATGGTGTGTGCCTGTGGTCCCAGCTACTTGGGAGGCTGAGGCATGAGGATTGCTTGAACCCAGGAGATTGAGGCTGCAGTGAGCTATGATCACACCATTGCACTCCAGCGTGGGTGACAGAGCAAGACCCCATCTCTAAAAAAAAAAATAAGAAAGAAAGAAGTTTCCAGTGATGTTGAAGCAACTAGCCATTCACATTAACACTTGTATACACAAAACAACAAATGATTGAGTATAGGTCTAAAACATTTCCACTCATTTATAATATGAAATGAATAGCAGT
>NW_012152902.1:6947-8310 GCF_000956105.1 Propithecus coquereli | reverse complement strand
CACATTTTTATAATCTGTAACTCTACCACCATTAGCAAGATATAGAAAATTTTCATAACCCAGAAAGTTCCTTTGTGCCTTTCTTAGTTAATAATCAGTCTGCATCCCTGGCTTTAGGCAACAACTGATTTTCTTTCTGTCACTAAGGATTAGATTTGTCTTTTCTAGACTTTCATGTGAATGGAAACATACAGTATCCTTTGGTGTCTGGCTTCTTTTGCTCAACATAATGTTTTTGAAATTTACCCATGTTTTTGTGTCTGTTGGTAGTTTTGTTTCCTTTTTATTGCCGAATAATATTCTATTGTATGAATATACCTTGATTTAATTAGTCATTCACCTGGTGATGGACATTTGGGTGGTTTCTAGTTTTTGACTATTATAAGTAAAGCTGTCATGAACATTTATATACATGTCTTTGAGGGGACATCTGTTTTCACCTTTCTTTCACTTAGGATAAATACTGCTGTGGATCGAATGATGGCATCCCCTCCAAAATTCATGTTGACGCTTAATCCCAATGCAACAGTATTTTGAGGTGTGGTATTTGGGAAGTTATTAAGTCATGAGGGCTCCACCCTCATGAATGGGATTAGCCCCCTTATGAAAGGGCTTGAGGTTGAAGGGAGCATCCTTTTTGTCCTGTCCCTTCTGCCATGTGAGGACACAGTGTTCAGCCCCTCCAGAAGATGCAGCATGAGGTGCCATCTTGGGAGCAGACAGCAGCCATCACTAGACACCAAACCTGCCAGCGTCTTAATTTCGGACTTCTCAGCCTCCAGAACTGTGACACAACAAATTTCTGTCTTTTGTAAATTATCCAGTCTGTGGTATTTTGTTATATTAGCATAAATGGACTAAGACAAATACCAAAAAGTGCAATGGCTGGGTCCTTATAAAGTTAAGGAAATGTTTAACTTTATAAGATATTATCAAACTCTTTTCCAAAATGATGGTTGAACCATTTTACATCCCCACCAGCAATGCTGGAGAGTTCCTGTTACTCCACATCCTCACCAACATTTGCTATTATCAGGCTTTTAAATTTTAGTCATTCTAACAGATGGAATGGTATCTCATTATGGTTTTAATGTGCTATTTCATGATGTTGAGCACATCTTAATGTGCTTATTACCTATTACTATATTTTCTTTTGTGAATATTCTGTTCAAATCTTTGCCTATTTTTATCTTTGCCTATTATTTTTATTGATTTGTTTGGCTTCCTTTTATTGAATTGTAAAAATATTTACTTCACTGAATTGTAGGAATTCTTGTATATTCTGGATAGAAATCCTTTGTCACATATGTGTGTATATGTTTATATACTTATGTGTATACACACATATATATATATACTTACA
>NW_012152902.1:2459-2828 GCF_000956105.1 Propithecus coquereli | reverse complement strand
TGTTCATATAGGATGCTCTGACATAGTTTGGCTTTTACTTGCCTTAAAATCTTGCTAATTTCACTTCTTTTGTCATTTGCCCAAGACAGTGAAAGTGTTACTACTTGGTCCCAAGACAGTTACTGGTTCCGAATTCACCTAGCAGTATTTGACTAGAAAATGGTCATCCAGGTGATCAGTATATGCCTCTTTTTTTTTTTTCTAAAGAAGATTATTTTTGAATTGGAAAATCAATTATAATTCTTACAGAGAATTTATTAGAGAAATTACCTTAACTCTGATTTTAATGGTAGAAATAACAGGCAGTATAGGAAATATTTTTCATTGAGAATATTCTTTCAGGTTAATCTTATATCACTTAGGTTTTAA
>NW_012152902.1:0-473 GCF_000956105.1 Propithecus coquereli | reverse complement strand
GAATCCTTCAGTTTATTCTTTAAACTTTTACATATATAGCTATAGTATTGTTTTTGGTATGTATTTTTAATTTACATAAATGGTAGCATAGGTATGATTCATAGGAAGGGGATGGTTCCTCCATTTCTCCCCTTTTCCTGTTTTGCTTTTGAGCTAGTTTTTTGTATTTTGGGGTTTTTTGGGAGGGGGCATTAGGTTCATTTTAAAGAGAATCTCCTTTAAGACAAGAAGTTATAGTTTTCAGGATTTAGTGTTTTCCACAAACAGGGGTGTGAAGGAGTAGGGGACTAGGGAAGGAAGTAACTTTATTCCAACTCCTGCCAGCTAAAACCGATCCTTGTTAACATCTTGATTTACATCACTCACTGAAGCCCCCATTTCACACCACCCTGTTCCTTACCTCTGCCCAGCAAAACTCCTCGGGGGGGTCTTCTACGCTCCCTGTCTGCTACTCTTCTCCTCCCATCCTCCCT
>NW_012152901.1:5974-6254 GCF_000956105.1 Propithecus coquereli | reverse complement strand
CAATAGTCTTCATGAATACAGACATAAAAAAACCCCAACAAAATGTTAGCAAGCGAAATCCAGCAATATATATAAAAAATTAATAATATATCATGATCTAATGGAGTTTATTCTGGGAATGTAAGGCCAGTTAAATGTTTGAAAGCCAATTACTGTAATTTAGCGTATCAATAGACTAGATCAGGGGTCAGCAAACCATAAACTGGCAAACTATGACGAGCAGGCCAAATCCAATCTGCAGCCTGTTTTTGTAACTAAAGCTTACTGGATACAGCTACAT
>NW_012152901.1:2903-3999 GCF_000956105.1 Propithecus coquereli | reverse complement strand
AAAGTACCGTTAAAAATTGCACCAAAAACATGAAACACATAGCTGTAAATCTAACAAAATATGTTTAATACTTATATGCTAAAAACTACCACACACTGATAAAGAAATCAAAGCTGACTTAAAGAAATGGAGAAATACAGCTTATTTATGTACCAGCAGACTCAGTGTTGTTAAGATGTCAATTCTCCCCAAACTGATCTATAGATTCAATACAATACCCATCAATCTTTACACAGAAGCCAATGAAATGACTCTAAAATTTATATGAAAGGCCAAAAGATCTAGAACAGCCAAAACAATTTTGAAAAGGAAGAAATAAGTTGGAGGACTCACATTTCCTGATTCCAAAACTTAATGATAAAGGTACAATAATCGAGACAGTGTGGTATTGTTGAATGAATAAACACGTAAATCAGTGGAACAGAAGACACCCCCACATACATGCTCAATTGATTTTCAACAAAGATACAAAGACAATTCAATAAGAGAAGGGTAATATTTTCACTATAGTGCTAGAACAATTGGACATTCATATGCACAAAAGAACCTCTATCTATACCTTGTACCATGTACAAAAGTTAACTCAAAATGGATCAGAACTAAATGTAAAACCTAAAACTATAAAACATCTTGAAGAAAGTATTAAAGACAATCTTAACAACCTCACATTAGGTAAATATTTCCCAGACACACCACCAAAAGCACAGTATATTTTTAAAAATTGATAAATTGAACTTCATCAAAATTAGAGACTTCTGCTCTGCAATAACATTGTTAAGAGAATGAAAAGGCAAGCTACAGGCAGCAAGAAAATGTTTGCCAAACATGCACCTGATAAAAGACTTATCTCCCTAATATATAAAGAACTCTCAAATCTCAATCACAAAGAAACAAACAATCCAATAAAACGCAAGCAAAAGACTTAAACACTTCATCAAAGATGATATATGTTGGCAAATAAGTACAAAGATGCTTAACATTATTCATCACTAAGGAAATTCAAATTAAAAATACAATATGATAACACTACATCTATTAGAAGAGATAGATGTCTAAAATTTTTAAAAATCTGACAATTCCAAGTGCTGAAAAGGAT
>NW_012152901.1:0-616 GCF_000956105.1 Propithecus coquereli | reverse complement strand
TCCCTGAACAAATACTTAAGGGTGGAAGAACCTGTCCATCAAAGAGGCAAGTGAGGAATACTCCAGGGGAGGATGGGCTCATAGTCAAAGCCAGCAAGACAGGAAAATATAAAACAGGGGCAAATATGAATGGGGCAGGGTCAGGGAGCATGGGGGCCATGAGACTAGACTTGGAGCTCAGACTATGGAGGCCCTTGAACTTCGAGTTAAGGTTCGGAGGCTTCTGAAGGGGGAGTGACACAGTCAGACTATGCTGTAAGATTAACAAAGCATCGAGTGTACGATGTATTGGGACCAGAGAGATGCCAGAGTTAATGCTCCAAGTGTGAGCTGGTGAAGGTCTGGTCAGGAAAAATAGTAATATGAAAAGTAAAACCAAGGGTCTCTCTGCCTAGGATAACCAGGATGCTCACAGAGGAAGAGCTGAGCCCCTAAGTGGCTGCCCAGCTGCAACAAGAGGCCAGAGAACTCCCTAAAATATGCCATTGGGTAAAATCAGTAGCAACTGCATTAACTGTATCATGCTCACTTCTGTCTTTACAGAGATAGCCACTCACTGTAAAGACAGAAGCTTCTGGTAGTAATCTCAAACCCATTATGCTAAGTGAAGGAAGGC
>NW_012152900.1:8206-8702 GCF_000956105.1 Propithecus coquereli | reverse complement strand
TTTACTGTTGTTGCCTGTGCTTTTGGTGTCATATCCACGAAATCATTGCCAAGACCAATGCCATGAAGCTTCCCCCACCATGTTTTCTTCTAGGATTTTTACAGTTTTGGCTCTTATGTTTAAGTCTTTAATCTATTTTGTATTGTTTTTGTGTATGGTGTAAGATAAGGGTCCAATTTCATTCTTTTGTATGTGGATATCCGGATTTCCCAACACCATTTGTTGAAGAGACTATCCTTTCCCTTTGTGTATTCTCGGAACCTTTTCTGAAGATCAGTTGACTGTATGGGTTTATTTCTGGGATCTCCACCCTGTGCCATCAGTCTATATCTCTGTCTTTATGCAAGTACCATCCTGTTTTAATTATTGTAGCTTTGTAATATATTTTGAAACCAGGAAATGCGAGGCCTGCAGCTTTGTTCTTTTCTCTAAAGATTGCTTTGGCTATTCAGGGCCTTTTGTGGTTCCACATAAATTTCAGTATTGTTTTTTTGTA
>NW_012152900.1:5929-6251 GCF_000956105.1 Propithecus coquereli | reverse complement strand
GCATGCCCACTATCTTTCACCTGAGAAGCATGTACCACATATATCTGATGGTTAACACGAGTGCATGTACATTCTATAACTTGTTAATCACGAGCCATCACCTTCCACACTGAATTGTAACAATATCAGTAGATGACCCAAATTACTTAGAAATTTCAGAATATGGTTAATAGCTATCCTTATTCTTCTATTTGAAATAGCTGTTAATAACTTAAATAGTGAGGTTACACATGATAAATCTTTTAAATTAGGATTTTTCTTCTTATATTTCATTAGGAGGCAAAATTTACAAATATGATTCATAAAACATCTATAAAGAGAA
>NW_012152900.1:0-1674 GCF_000956105.1 Propithecus coquereli | reverse complement strand
TATAGATCAGGTATTTTGTAGAGTGTTCCTCAATGGGATTTCTCTAATGTTTGTCTCATGATAAACCTGGGGTTATGGGTTATGGAAAAAGACCACAGAAGTAAAGTGCCATCTTCATAACATCATATCAAGGGTATGTACTACCAACATGATTTATAACTGTCAATGCTGACTTTTCAGGGTAAAGTTTTAGATCTTTGGTTTAACTTCATGTCTTGTCTAGAATTCCACCATTTCCTGTCATAAGCCTACAGTGAAACCAAACTGACCTACAAGTAGAGTACTTCATGCTGTTTCACCTCTTCCGGACAGTGTTCCTTCTGCTTACCTTTCCATCTTCACCCAGGTCATGCATTCATATTGCTAAGAAATAGCACTTTACCTATGATGTACCTGCTCAGTCAAATTTAGATGACCTCCCTCTCTGCTAATACAGGTTGACCATCCCTAATCTGAAATCTGAAACCCAAATGCTACAAAATCTGAAACTTTTTGAGCATTGACGTGACATCACATGGGTGGCTGGGATAGTAATACCTTTGCTTTCTGATGGTTCAATGTATAAAAACTTTGTTTCATGCACAAAGTTATTAAAATATTGTATAAAGTTACCTTCAGCGTATGTGTACAAGGTGTATATGACACATATTTGAATTTTGTGTGTAGCCTTGTGTCCCATCCCCAAGACATTATTTATCTGTAAATATTCCAAAATCTGAGAAGATCTGAAATTTGAAACACTTCTTATCTGAAGCATCTCAGATAAGGGATACTCAACCTGTATAACATTGCCCATGTTCCTGTATAGTACCTAATACTTGTTTGACTTTCGCACTGCATGAGCTCCAGAAAAAGAACTATGTTTTATTTGTGTCTCTTTCCTCAACTAGCACTGTCTTGTACATTGAGGGAACATAGTAAATCCTTATTGACTGAATAAATGAATAAAGGAGTGAATGAAAGAACTATGAAGTTGAAAATGCAATTTTCAATATAAGTCCATACATTATGTATCTCATATATAGCTATGTGTCACTTAATGACAGGGTACATTCTAAGAAATTCATCCTTAGGTGATTTTGTCTTTATGTAAACATTATAGAGTGTACTTACAAAAACCTAGGTGGTGTATCCTACTACACCCTAGGAAATATGATATAGCCTATTGCTCTTAGGCTACAACCTGTACAGCATGTTACTGTACTGAATACTGTAGGCAATTGTAACATAATGGGAAATATTTGTGTATCTAAACATGTCTAAACATAGAAATGGTACAGTAAAAACACTATAAAAGATAAAAAACAATACAACTGTATAGAGCACCATGAATGGAGCCTAAAGGACTGGAAATTGCTCTGGGTTAATCAGCGAGTAAGTGCTGAGTGAATGTGAAGGCCTAGGACATTATTGTACACTAAGGTAGGCTTTATAAACACTGTACACTTAGCCTACACCAAATGTATATTGTTTTCCTTCTCTAGTGATGAATTAACCTTAGCTTACTGTACTTTTCTTTAATATTATTTATTTTTTATATTTCAGTGTATTAGAGGGGTACAAATGTTTAGGTTACATTTATTGCCTTTTCCCCAATGAGTCAGAGCTGTAAGTGTGTCCATTCCCCAGATGATGGGTACCACATCCATGAGGTATGAATATACCCATCCCCTC
>NW_012152899.1:12843-13220 GCF_000956105.1 Propithecus coquereli | reverse complement strand
TTCTTGCCTGGCATCTAGATAAGTTTCTTTAAATTCAGAGTGATGTAAACATTTTTTTCTGGTACTTATTAGTATCATCTGAAAACTCCTTTCTGCCTCTTCCTTTATGCTGTTTCAGCATTTTTTTCAGATAAAGAAATCTCTATTAACACAAACTTTATTCCTTTTTAGAATGATCGAATCAGGGAAAAATGCTGTTTATATAACTCAGACCTCCATTATGATGAACTCCCATCAGCAATTTTCAAAAGCTATCTTCATTTACTCTTCCAAGTGCTTCAGAAAACCTCTAAAATGGTCATTTATTTCTTTAGTCACTAACAGTAATATAGGCAATGTGTCTTTTCCAACTGCCTATAATAGTGATTCATATGTTC
>NW_012152899.1:1421-1758 GCF_000956105.1 Propithecus coquereli | reverse complement strand
AAAGGCCATATACTGGATGCTTTGATTTATATGACATCTAATAACAAAATACTATAAGGATGTTATCTGGCAGTGGAATGAATGGTTGACTCCAAATCAATACGGAGAATTTGGAGGATAATGAAAGTATTCTGTATTATGATTGTCATGGGAGTTACATGTCTGTATGCTTTTATTAAAACTCATAGAACTGAACAATTAAAAGACTGAATTCTAATGAATGTAAACTTTACCTCTATAAACCTGGCAAAAATAAATATATTCACGAATGTGTATTAGTTTTATTTATGCACTCACATATTCTTTCTTATTCAAAATGCTGCACTCCATATACTTT
>NW_012152899.1:0-350 GCF_000956105.1 Propithecus coquereli | reverse complement strand
GGAAGATCTGTGTTGGTTACATTAGTTTACATAAAGATTTCTTGGATATAAGACCAAAAGCACAACTCCTACAAGAAAACTTTGATAAATTTGATTTTATGGTAATTGAAATCTGCTCTATCAAAGGCATTTTTAAGAAAATGATGCAAGAAACTAGAGATTGGAAGAAAATATTTACAAACATTTCTAATAAAAAACAGGTGGGCACAATACATACAGAACTCTTAAAACAATAACAATGCACAACTCAATAAAAAGCAAAATAGACAGAAACTTTAACAAAGATGGTATACTAGAGTCATACATGCACATGAAAAAATTTAAACATCATTAAACTTTAGGGAAATATG
>NW_012152898.1:3992-4310 GCF_000956105.1 Propithecus coquereli | reverse complement strand
ACTTTTCTTCATAGTATCTTATGGTCAGGTTTTTAAACATTTGATGATTTAATCAATTAGATAATATTTAGTGTATGATGTGAAAATAAGGACATGATTTGTTTCCAAGTACCTTATTGCTTACCTCATCACTATTCAGTGAATATTTAACTCCTTTTAAATTGATTTGAAATATCATATTTATCAAATACTTAATTCATTTATATTTTGGAGTCCTTTTCTATGCTTTCTATTGTTTTCATTCATTAATCTGCTACATAGTTTTAATTATTAAAACTATAGATAACATCCTTTTAATTTGGAAGTAACCTTTATCTC
>NW_012152898.1:1893-2339 GCF_000956105.1 Propithecus coquereli | reverse complement strand
AGGAATAGAACGGCATGATGTCTACAGCTTACTATAAAATGGTTCAAAAAAAATATGTGTATGTAGTGAGAATGACGAAGCAAAGTGGGAAAATATTAACATATACAGGAAGCATACATGGGAATCCTGTGTACAATTCTTATAACTTTTCTGTTAGTTTAAAATTATTTCAAAATAAAAGACAAAAAAAAAGAAAAAGAAAATAGATTCTCCTTCTACTGCTCCACTGAAATGACCATTTCTGATGTCACTGATGATCAGTTTGTTGCTAAATCATTAGACAGTGTTCAATGATTATCTTATTTGACCTTCCAAAAAATATCTGGTAATGTTTATCTTTCTCTTCTTTTTTGACTCACTCTCCCTGTAACTTTCTTAACAACACACATTCCTTTATCCTTTCATAGCCGGGATCTTTGAGGGTCCCCCTTGTTCTCTGTGCTCTT
>NW_012152898.1:0-1843 GCF_000956105.1 Propithecus coquereli | reverse complement strand
TAGCTCACTGCAACCTCAAACTCCTGGGCTCATGCAAGGCTACTGCCTCAGCCTCCCAAGTAGCTGGGACTACAGTTGTGTGCCACCATGCTTGGCTAATTTTTGTGTTTTTTTTGTAGAGGTGGGGTCTTGCTGTGGTGTTCAGGCTGGTCTCAAACCCCTGGGCTCATGCGATCCTCCTGCCTCAGCCTCCCACAGTGTAGGTCACTTTGTTGTGTGCACTAGGGACTAGTCGCAGGGATGCCTCTCCTGAGGCAAAGACTCACCCTTGGATCACAGCATAATGGCAGTGAGAAATATTTGGATGGTGAAGCGGAGAACGTTCAGGGAAGGATTCTGTCAGGACCCTCATTCCTACTCCCTTAGGCCCTCCTTCTGTTAACTGTGTCATGGAGAGGATAAAAATGAAGTGCAGATACGCCACAAGGGACTTGTCTCTATTTTGTAGTCAGTGAAAGGTAGATTGGCTTTTCTAACATCTGGAATTCTCTTTGGATTTTGGGACATTTCACTGGTGATGTTAACAGACTTCCTGAGGAAATCCTCGGGCAGCTTTTCTGAAGAAAATTGGCCTCCAGGATAGATCTGAGTCACTGATTGATGAAAAGTCAGAGCTCTCATTTCTTATGTTCTTTTAACTTACGTGGAGTAGATCAAATTAAGTCCTCTTGACAGCTAGGCTTTTATTATTAAACAGTAAATCCTACTTATAGGGATGCTACAGTCGGAATAAAAAAAGTTAAAATTGTATCTTTTATTTTTTCCCCCTGATTCTTCCTGGAGGTAGGTGACTTCTTATGAATATGACTCTGAAGACATTTGTCCTGTTAGGTTTAAAAAAAAAAAAAAGATAGAATGGGATGGAATAGGACAGCTCAGATGACTGTCCTACTCTACGCCACATAGTTATTAACCTGGAGAAGGCAGTAAAGGGCAGTGTTGGATCTTAGCAAGACTCTCTGGTGTAGTCGGAGAATCTGTGTCAAAACAGTGCACCCTGCTGACTTCGCAAATCCTTCAAGTTTTTGGTGCTCAGCTTACTGACGCAAAAATAGAGGATGGGTTTGAGGTTGTTGAGTTCTATTCTTGGATGGTGTACAGTAATGGTACCCAGTCCCAAAGAGGTCAGTGTAAATATTCCTTGACTTTTTAATCTTTGGAATAGCCTTTTTATTCTTCAAATAACCTCAATACAAGCCTTCTGTGCCTTTTTCTTGCTTGCCCTGGATGGGTGCTTTGCACATACTGCTCTGATATGGAGCATTCCAAGGGATTAATATATAACAGCAGATGGGAGACAAATTAATGCATAGATTCCTTACATTAGAGCTCATGGTCCTGACAGTTTTTCCTAAGTCTTAGGGTGCCAACCTGGCAGGCTCTTCATCTTGACTCCAAGTCTTAATGTGTTCTAGGGCTCTCAACCCCTCCTTATCCTCTGAGCAAGCATATAAGACCTTCTGGGTTCTTTACAACTCAGGGAGGTTTCTGAAGCTGCTTTTCATTGAGGGGATGCTGGGTGGACAAGAACTTTACTTATTCTTTCTCTGATTCCTTCTTTGCCACCACCAGGATTTACTGGAGACAGGAGGGGGCTGGTTCTGGGCTTTTTTTTTTTTCTTTCTGCATAAAATGGAAAAGCGCATTAATATATTTTTAAAGGATATCCTTGTTACATATGTAACATACTTTGGAGGTGTTTTAAATGATTATTATCTTATTTGCTATCTTATTGTTTTATCTGCCTTGATGTTTACTTTTCTAGCACTCTTTGAATATTTTTTTTTTCCTGATACTATAACTAGGGGGGTAAACATTTGAGGAACAGAATGTTTACATACTC
>NW_012152897.1:6035-6337 GCF_000956105.1 Propithecus coquereli | reverse complement strand
CCTAGACCCTAACTCTGTTTCACACAAGAAAGCAAAGCATTTTTTGCACAGTTTTAATGTGTACTGGTCCTACTAGTTTGTATTCTAATATCCACTTGTCCCTATTCTCTTACATTTTTCTTTTTGCTTGTACAAAATGGCTCCTGATCTTCTTTCAAATCTAAACTTATTCACTATAAGTAGCACAAGCCTCTGGCTAATTCAACATATCTTCTAGACTGCAGTATGCAACCTGTGAATTTATGTATTGAATATATAACCATAAATTATTCTCATTTTATTTATCACTTATAGTTAGGCCC
>NW_012152897.1:2784-4450 GCF_000956105.1 Propithecus coquereli | reverse complement strand
ATTTAGAGAGGGAGTAGGGTTCCTTCATCTCTTGCCCTTGCCCAGGACTTGGCCCATAGGAATAAAAGATGAGGCACACAGCTTCCCACACCAGGATCTAACTTTCTTGCTTTATCTCCAAGTATATCTCTCTTCCACCTCCAAACTCTGTCAATACCTACCTAATTTTGATTGGAGAATGAGGAAAAATAATTCTCTCATTAACTATCTTCCCCAAAGTTTTCCTGTATTAAGTGATTTAGAACGTTTAAGAATTTTAACAACTTTGTTGATCCCTTCCTCTATTTTTAGGGGTATGAAGTAAAATTATCTCTCTCATAGATTGCTTATGGAAGTTTGGATAGTACAAACTTTTGGCTTTAGGTTTCACGAGATTTAAACAGTAATTATGATCCTGTGAATCTGGCTTAGGAATATAATCATACACCTGAAAATATTTTGACACAAAAATTCTAAGCACCACATTATTTATAATAGTAGCCCAAAATGAAGACCTTAAATGTCCAAAATACAGAGAAGTACAAAATTACAGAAATTTTCTGTGACGCAATAACATGCAAGCATCAGAAATTGTGTTGAATAAGGGGATTAGTCATATACAGAAATACTTGTGATACAGAATGCTAAATTTAAAAGTATGGATAAAACATCAGGTTTCAAAGACTTGGTATTAAAAATGAATATAAAATAACTCATCGATAATTTTTATACCAGTTACATGTTAAAATGATAATATTTTGGATATCTGGGGTCAAATAAAATATATCAAAATTAATTTCACCTGTTTCTTTTCACCTCTAGTAACCATGTTTCCTACAAGATTTTAAATTACACATGTGGCTCAAATTCTGTTTCTGTAGGACAGCGTAGCTCTAGAAACTGGCGTGAGCAGAAGGGTCAAGGAACCCTATTGTATTCTAATAATACAGATTTATGCACATAAAGTGAACCATCCCCAATACCAAGATGCTTTCAACAACTACTTCAGTCTCTCTTAAACGTGTTCTCTTTTCTAATTTTTCTATGTTCTTCTGAGCCCACAGAGTGAGGATTTCTGGTAGTTGTGAACCCCTCTTGACCTCACTACTTGAGCATGTGATGGCATTCCTTGTTGCTCCCCTATGAGAGGACACCCGTGCCCTGTCTCTCGGAGCTGGGCAGCAGCCATCCCGGGGGAGCTGCTCCTGAGGAACAGAGGGCAACTGAGTCCATGGTGAGTAGGCAGAGCAATAGGAAATATTTTAAATACTAATATTAAATAGGAATGGCCTCTGAATAAAAACTAATACACGATTATATAAAACCAATTTACCTGATTCATTGTATGGTAATCACTCGTGGCATTTTGTTCAGAAGATCTTAAAGCAAATGCCACGGATCTACAAATCTCCTTTAGAAGACAGCCTTGTCCCTCTACCTGAGGTGAGGTCGTGGACAGGAGACTCAGGCTTATCTTCAGAGGGCTCTGGCTCTGGAGGACAGAGCTGGGAGAGGAGGCACTCCCTGAGAGGCAGGCACCCAGGTACTACTGAGTCGCGGGGACTCAGACCTAGACTCAAGCCATTTGGGCTCAGTGGCAAGAGCAATACGTTGCTCAGCCAATGCTATTGTCTGGGGCTTTGATGAACTGATTTGCTGTTGCTGTTGTTTTTCTTAAGGGGAATTG
>NW_012152897.1:0-833 GCF_000956105.1 Propithecus coquereli | reverse complement strand
TTTATTTATTTCAGAATATTACGGGGATACAAATGCTTTGGTTACATAAATTGCTTTTGTACTGCCTGAGTCAAAACTACAAGCATGCCCATTCCCCGGACAGTGCACGCCACACCTGTTAGGTGTGAGCTTAGCCATCCTCTTATCCCCCCGCCCACCTGCTTGACACCTAATGAATGTTACTGCTATATGTGCACATAAGTTTTCATCGATTAGTGTCAATTTAATGGTGAGTACATGTGGTGTTTGTTTTTTTATTCTTGTGATACTTCACTTAGAAGAATGGGCTTGGCTGGGCACGGTGGCTCATGCCTGTAATCCTAGCACTCTGGGAGGCCGAGACAGGCAGATCATTTGAACTCAGGAGTTCGTGACCAACCTGAGCAAGAGTGAGACCCCATCTCTACTAAAAAAATAGAAAGAAATTAGCTAGACAACTAAAAATATATATAGACAAATTATCCGGGCATGGTGGCGCATGCCTGTAGTCCCAGCTACTTGGGAGGCTGAGGCTGTAAGATCGCTTGAGCCCAGGAGTTTGAGGTTGCTGTGAGCTGACGCCACGGCACTCGAGCTGGGGCGACAGAGTGACACTCTGTCTCAAAAAAAAAAAAAAGGAGAATGAGCTCCAGCTCCATCCAGGATAATACAAGAGGTATTAGTTCACCATTGATTTTTATGGCTGAGTAGAACTCCGTGGTATACATATACCACATTTTATTATTCTACTCATGTATCAATAGGCACTTGGGTTGTTTCCACTTCTTTGCAATTGTGAATTGTGCTGCTATAAATATTCCGGTGCACGTGTCTTTTTAATAAAATGTCCTTTT
>NW_012152896.1:404441-404950 GCF_000956105.1 Propithecus coquereli | reverse complement strand
GTCTTTATCTTTACTGAGAACATTCTGGATAAAAAAAGAAGAAATAAAAACATGCTAAATTTGTATGTCAATTCCAGTAGTCTCATGGCAGAATCTTTGGGGTTTTCTAGATATAAGATCATATCATCAGCAAAGAGTGAGAGCTTGATCTCTTCTGCCCCCATCTGGATTCCCTTGATTTCCTTCTCTTATCTGATTGCTCTGGCTAGGACTTCCAGCACTATGTTGAATAGAAGCAGTGATAGAGGGCAACCTTGTCTGGCTCCAGTTCTAAGTGGGAATTCTTTCAATTTTTCCCCATTCAGTATGATGTTGGCTGTGGGTTTGTCATATACGGCTTGTATCTTTTTAAGTAAGTCCTGTCTATGCCTATTTTGTTAAGCGTTCTTATCATAAAAGGGTGTTGAATTTTGCTGAATGCTTTTTATGTGTCTATTGAGAGGATCATATGGTCTTTGTTTTTGCTTCTATTTACGTGTTGAATTACATTTATAGATTTGTGTATGTTG
>NW_012152896.1:402147-402707 GCF_000956105.1 Propithecus coquereli | reverse complement strand
CGGGGGGAATGAGTTTATCCACACCTAATGGGTGCAGTGAGTACCATTTGGGGGATGGACACACTTGAAGATCTGACTCAGGTGGGGCAAAGGCAATATATGTAACCTAAATATTTATATCCCCATATTATGCTGAAATAAAAAAAAATAAAAGAAAACCTGCTAATAGATCTCCTGGGTATTTACTGGTGGGAGAATTCTTACACATGGAATACCTTTAACAGAAAATACTGGGTCTATGTAGGTTCTTGATTGTAAATAAACCTCAAATTTGTGACAAGTATGGCAAGGCTCCTTGGAAAATCTCAGGTAAGTTACGCAATTGAAAAGATATAAAAAAAAGATGGTATATGAATCATTTGGCTTGTTTTGTTAAAGCGAAGTATCATATGCATTGCTTAGAACTATCTTTAGCTTTCTGATTCATTCTAGAGCAAAAAAAAAAAAATCCTTTAGTTGGAAAAGGACATTTTATGAAGAATTAGTGTCTAATTGTTTAAGACCTTGCTAAGAGAGGAATACGTGGCCTGTGTTTTACTCTTGCCAGTAGCCTTCAAATC
>NW_012152896.1:398676-399005 GCF_000956105.1 Propithecus coquereli | reverse complement strand
TGTGTTATCAATTCTGAAACTACTTTCTGTACATTCTAGTACCAAGCAAATAAATATATTTGGGATATTGGGAGCAGGTTTCTCATTATTAGAGAAATAAGTTACAAATAAGAAAGATGGTGCTAGAATGAAATGGATGTTGATAGATTGAAATTGCTTGTTTCAGTGCCAATTCATAGATGTTAATAGATAAATATAAAACATACAATGAGGTGTATTTGTTTATAAATAAACATAAATGTGTATATCAATATATGAAATGTGTACGAGGGGACTTAAAGTGTCATTCTAGTAGCAATGAGCACACTTAGTGGTCACATATTGTTTTT
>NW_012152896.1:383979-385226 GCF_000956105.1 Propithecus coquereli | reverse complement strand
TTTCATTCCATTTCATTCATTTGGATTCCATAGGTATAAACATTCCTCCAACCCACTTTGATTACCGTGTTTCAATATTTATCTCTTTAATATGCCTCCATCTATGTTAAATGTGTCCTGGATTTGATATAGAACAGCATGAGAGTGTCCTTTGAGCCAATACCAAGGGGTAATGCTCCTTCCATTTCCTGTTACCTACACTTAGCCCTGCTGATAAATCCAGTCAAATCACTGGTAAGAATAAACCTACCTAGGAATTAGAAAATACACTTACCTGTGTTACAGCTAAAAGAGTAGTATATTAACTTAGGAGTTAGAAGCAATATTTAAAATATAATAATTATGTCATGGGTTTAGACAGAATGTGGACAGCATCCAGTAGTGTTTCCATGGTCCCTGACAATAATGAGTTTCCAATTAGCCCTTGCTAAAGAATTCCAGCATCATGGATATTTTTCAGTATAATTGGAAGCCATGCACAAACCAGTCCTACTGGAAACAAAATAATGTCAATTAATATTCTTTAAAAAAATAATTTGAGTGTCTTTGAGAATGGAGAATAAAATTTTATTTCTGTGCACATATAATAATTTGGTTTTCCTGTGTTACTAATTGTATATGCTCTAGGTTTTAGAGAGAAATTGAATTGTTATTACGTAGTACAGTGATATGAAAATACCAAAATAATGGCAATAATAGCAACAATATTCAATATTTCCACAATATTTAAAGGAAAGAAAGTTTGCTAGCATACCAACCACAATGTTTAAATCTAACTATAATATCCCACCTAGGCGAAGATTCTTTCCCCATCCTTGAATACCTTAAATAACACCAGAAACAAAAATACATATTATCTTCCTCTATTAAAAAATACATTCAGATTGATTTAATGTTTCAAGGGATAAATAATAAAAACATATCATCTCTTAGAGGAAACTGTCAAGTAGTTCTAAAAAAAATGGTCATGTAATTTTATACTCCCACCAGCAAGTGTAGGTGTTTTAGTTAAACCATTCTGCTGTGTAAGAACTGGTAACATATTGTGGTTTAATATGCATTTCCTTGATGACAAGTAATAGTGAGTATACATTTTGAACACATTTATAATATTGTTTGCCTTTTCACTAAAAATTTGTTAATGCATCATTCATTTTTACATGAATTATTTATATTCTGAGTTGGATTGCATATTCATGAGTTATGATATTTTTCATTCAATAACATTTTTACTCATTTTATTTGTG
>NW_012152896.1:382776-383929 GCF_000956105.1 Propithecus coquereli | reverse complement strand
TAAACATCTGTACCCCCATAATATGCTGAAATAAAAAAAAAAATAAAAAAATAAAAGTAATGATAAATACTTCTGTGATCTACTTCACAATAAGAAATTAGTGATTCATGATTGTTTCATCCACACATTTTTTTTTGAGCTATCAAAAGGAAAGTACCCCTCCAACCAATTCCTGATACCTTTATTGTCTTCTTCTTTGTTGCTGCTGTTCTTGTTAACTTTTTAAAGTTGGGCCTTTCCCGAACTTCCTCAAGGATACAGCTTTTCAAGGTGAACTACTTCAACAATTTATTATTTGTTATGGCCTGTTCATAGGCAGAGGCATGAAGACTTTTTCTACAACATCATTTTTTTAAATATTGGTTCTTTTAAGGTAAAGTATATATTAGTATATAAAGGAATCATAAAATCTGGAGATATATGTGAATATATTTTTGTTTTTCAAACAATATCAATGTGACATTAAATTTATATATGGGCCTATATTTTTGAGTTTGCAATTTATTAACTTCCCACCCAATGATGCAAGCCAAAAACTAAGAGTCATTCTTGACTCTTTTTCCTCACTCCTATAATCAATTGCAACATTTACTCTTTATTTTACCTAATATATAATTATTTTTGTCAATTTTTATATCCTTTACCACTGTGTTAGTCAAGATTAACATAGTATCTCACTTGGATAATTGTCATAGCCTTAAAATGAAAAATCTATTATAATATGTTGATCATGTTGCTTCCATCATTTCAATGGCTTACAAGTGCTCCCAGAGAAAACAGCAAAAACCCCAATTCTGCCAATTTGATCTTAACTACTTTTTCATTTTTATGTCACATCACATCTATCTCCTTTTCTGCACACTCCCAGATTTGGCATTATTTTAGTTCCTTTGTTTCTGCCATGATCTTCCTTGCCTCTGCTAGAATGCTCTTTTGTCCTCCTTTACTACCTAACTCATTGAAATGATTACATCACAGCTTAAATGCTACATCTTAAAAAAAGTTTCCTTTGACCTCTCTTGCTAGGTCTAAACCTCACCTCTAGGTACTCTTTTAGTAGGCCTTAGAATAGTCTGAAACTTACATTTGTATTTGCAATATTATGATTAATAATTCTCTACCTAAACAGAAAGTAAGCTACAGGAAAGCATGG
>NW_012152896.1:381890-382726 GCF_000956105.1 Propithecus coquereli | reverse complement strand
TAAGAAAATTTTATACTATCTACCCAAAAAGATAGTTTTAAATATATAAAGCAAGCCACTATAGACTTAAATAAAAATACACAAATCCATAATCATAGTAGATTTTAACATACATTTATGAGTTGATAGAAGAATCAGATGAAAATTTGTAGAGAAAATAGTACAATTAACAAACTTGACAAAAATAGTATGTAAAATACTGCATAAAACGATAGAATAAAGATCGTTTTAAAATGTGGCAGATGGTATCTCTCTTCGGTTCAGAAGCCTGTGATGCTGCCCATCTCTGCTAGATACTTTCATTTGACACTTTAGATTTATTCTCCACTAGTTTACTGATGCTCCTCCATTACCCTGTTAAACTGTGCCACCTGTTTCCCGCCGAGACCCTGACTCACACACCATCTCATTCAGAGAGAAAGCTGCAATGTGTTTAGGATGGTCAATAAGACCCTGCGTGATCTGGATCCTCGATCCATCTTCTCCTCCCCCACCACTCTGTCACTCACTCTGCTGTAGCTATTAGCTATTTTCAACAGGACGATTATGCTTCAAACTCAGGGACTTTGTGCTTGCTGCTTCCTCTCGCTGGTATGCTCATCCCTAGTATATCTGTGTGTCTCATTAGCACATCTGCTCACCATCTACCTCACATGCCCATCTCCTTTCCCTCCTCTGTTTTATCCCAGAAATATCTGAGAGAGATACATACGTATACACACACACATATACATAAAATATATAAATATTAACATATGCATATATATGGGTGCATGTTCTTTCACATTATCATGTATGTCCCAGGAATATAAGATTTTCTTTCTCTTTTGTTCTCT
>NW_012152896.1:379542-381840 GCF_000956105.1 Propithecus coquereli | reverse complement strand
GATGGTATTTTTATCTTGCTAAAAGAAGCTGTACGAAGAGTGATTAGCCAGCAAAACCTTGTGTTTCTAATTGATGCCCTGGCCTTTAAATCTGCCTTCACATAAGCTGCGGTGTCCTGAAGGAACACTTCACTCAAGGGGCTATTAGGCAGAAATGCTCTTTCCCGATAAACGATGTCCTGCCCTTTCAATTTGTCTTTCTCAAGATGGCTCTTTATTTAAGGGGTACTTGGAAGAAGGAGGCGTAAGGAGGAGAGTGAAGGACTAAAATATACTCCTTCCCATTATCTCATACCTCATAACCCACTTTTTACATTTTTCTTCATCAAAATGGACACTTAAAAAGGAATCCCTTTTCTTGTGAGAGATTTCAGACCAATGATGCCTGTACTCAATGCATTATCCTACAGGTTGTCTTCTTGAGGAGAAAGAGGTGCCATCTTGTACTGACCTCAAGACTAATAAGATCGGCTTCTTGGAAGCCCCTTGGTGTACTTGATACATATCCCCTGGAGATATATGGAGAAGAGGGGACTAGTATCTGCCATGGATCTGAAGAACCTAAAAATACGAATGCACGACAGTGAAACTGAGCTGGCAGAGAAGAGATCTTGTCGATTCGAGAAACAGCTGTACTTCCGATGGAAAGGAACTGATGGCAGGGGACCTATGTGTGCTTCACAGAACAGAGGTGGCACATGCTGGAGAGAAAGCCTACGTCATGCAAGATCCTGCCCCAAAGGACCAACTGTAAGGGTATTTGTGACCCATTTGAAAGAGCCTGATACAAGAGGACAAAAGAAATCCAAGAAGGACTGAGGGAGGAGTAACACAGAGAGATGTGTAAATGCCTTGCTCATTATCACAGGGGGAGCAGCTGGATGCAGCAGAGCAAGTCCTCTGCAGCACCTCTGGAGAGTCCCCTCAAGAAAAAGACTCAACTTTAAAGACTTGTCTGGCCCAAAGAAGACAAATCCACCTATAGTTTCTCAGCCAGGTGAGAGAACCTCACATTCCCCTTACATCTTCTCTCTACTCCTGCTTACACACTGATAGAATAAAAATTTTGGTTAGAAATGTGAAGGAATAGAAGAAATAATAGAGACAAGAAAGAGAGAAAAAGCAAATACATCCTCATTCCTGAATGCACTACAAGGTCTCTATGCACCAGTAACCAGCCCTAGCTGTCCTAAGTGTTATCTGTGCAGAAAGATTGAAATTGATCAATACTTTGGATGGGACAATTGTAAGTACTGGCTTGTAAATTAAAAGGATGGTAATATTTCCTAAAGGTGATGGGAAAATCATGGGTCCTCCTGAGTTTTCGTCTAGTGGCAAAATAAGAGCAAACCCAGCAGGTCAAATGTACAAGGGGAAGGGGAGCTAAAGTGAAATTGCATTTGCATATATTTCATGAGCCCTGCTGCTTTACCATGACAAGTTCATATCAGGGTTACAAATATATTTAATTTCACTTTCTCATCATCCATATCTTAGATCGACACGACCTTTTCAAAAAGATTTTCTTTTCCTGTTCACTATAGCTAAGTAGCTACTCTCCTTAACTCTCTATTACATGACCTGTTTTATAACAGCTATGGAGCTCCGAAATCATCTTTCTCATATATTTATGTGTTGCCTTTTCCATGTTTCCCAATAAAATGTAAGTTCCTATGAAGTGAATACTTTTCCTGCTCTATTCTAGGGACCAAAATGTCTGAATAAATAAATGGGGCAAATGTTTTTTAGACTGAGTGGGCAATCATAGAGGAAGACTAATTTGACAGGAGCAGCCAAGACCACCAAACAAAAGACATGCAGCTGAAGGAACAACAATAAAACTAACCAACGAGCACAGGTGCGCAGAGGGAAGTAAAACTCAGTGGAAATCAACCAGGAGGGAGAGGGGAGGAAGAGTGGGGCAAAAATCTACCTAATGGGTAATATGAACGCTATTTGGGTGACGGGCACACCTTTAGGCAGGACTCAAGCACTGCAAAAGTGATCCATGTAACCTAAAACATTTGTACCCTGTTAATATTTTGAAAAACAACTAATTAATTAATTAATCCACTATGGATCAAAGGTCTAGCTGTTCTAATTTTGCTTATATTTGCTTTGTTTTGTATTTTTCTGTAATGCTAGGATTTTTGTATATTAGACAGAGAAGGAAGAGAGCGTATAAAATAATTTAGATTGCATTTCTGACCACCCACATACATGGAAAGACAGAGATATTTAACTCTTCTATGGAAAAAAAGTGGAATGTGTAAATTATTGCACCCTATTTTACAAAAG
>NW_012152896.1:377896-379492 GCF_000956105.1 Propithecus coquereli | reverse complement strand
CCTCTAGCTGTTTTTAAGAAATGTTCTTTCTCTATGGATTTAGCAGAATGACTAGTATGTGCCAAGGTATACTTATTCTCCCTCCCTCAGACATAATCTCTTCAAACATTTCTTCTGTTTTATTCTTTCTCTCTTATTCTTTTGAAAATTCAACTAAGTGTGCATATGTTAGGGCATTTGATACTGTGCCATATGCATTGAAGGCTCTATTGATTTTTCAGTCTTTTCCTTTCTGTATATACTAATTTCCCTTCAGGTTTACTCATCTTTTCCCATGCTGAATAAACTCTTTCATTAAGCCTTTCAAGTGAGATTGTTATTTTTATATCATATTTTTCCATCATTTCAATTTTGTTCTATTTTTAAGCATCTACCTCTCTGCTGAATATTTCTACAAGTCCATTATTATTTTCTCCTTTTAAAGTAGATCTTTTGACATAGTTTTCAGAGTTACCTTAAAATCTTGATAATTAGAACATCTGTGTCTGTTCTCTTCTTTCTTGATTGGTCCTATTTTATTGCTTCATGAAATGTCTTGTAGTTTTGTTTTTTTATTTTTTATAGTACTATATGCTAGACATTACGGGGAAAAGAACATTAGAGACTGAAGAAAGTCTTTAGCCCTACTAAAGCCAAGTTGTCTCTGTAGCGCTGCAAGTTTCAAGTCCTGGGATGACATAGACTATGGTTGACATGAGTCTCTGTTTTGTGGCATATTTTGTTTAAATTTATTTTACTCTTAAATTCAAATATTCTGTAGCAGAATCAGAACTTTTCTTTTAGTAGATCTTCAGATGCTAGCATGAACAACATTCTGGAGATTTTATTTTTTAAATTAGTAACCTAGCTCTCAACGTTTCAAAGCATAGAGGATTTCCCTCTGTTTTTCAGCTTGACTGCTAGTTTTGCTGGATTTCTGCAAAGTTCCTTTTGTGTTTCATACCATCTATGACTTTCTGTACCTAAAGAAATTACTTTTGGCCTTGCTGCTTTACCTAAGCTTCATAAGGGTGTTGCAGTTTAGTGGCTAGGCCCAGAATATTTCAGAAATATTTCTCTGAGCTCTTCTGTCCTGAATCCTACTTTAAGAAGGGCTTTGATTCTCACTGAGAAAAACCTAATTTTTTTGGAACAAACTCTCTCAGCTCTTTTAATATTCATCTAGTCTTCATCATATTATATCATGCATGTGAAAAGGCATATGAGAAAAGGTTGGTAGATAAACATAAACTCCTTCTTTGGTTAAAGTGTCCCAAAATATTATTCCTTCATGTTAACTCACATACAACTATTAAACTTTATTAAATATTTGGCTAGTTTTTGTTTATTTCTGTTTATGGTGAATTTTTTTTTTTTTCTTTATAGCCCTCTAACAAGGGTGGAAGAATCCATGGGTCTCTTTTCTCTAAGATGGGTCTTGTTTGTTGTAATGTACTTAATTTAGGTTTCTTTCATCCTCAGTCTTCTGATTTTTTAAAAATATATGATTTTGTAGCTTATCTGTTTATTTCTGTTTATGGTGAATTTTTTTTTTTCTTTATAGCCCTCTGACAAGGGTGGAAGAATCCATGGGTCTCTTTTCTCTAAGATGGGACT
>NW_012152896.1:365812-366436 GCF_000956105.1 Propithecus coquereli | reverse complement strand
TTCAAAAAGATTTTCTTTTCCTGTTCACTATAGCTAAGTAGCTACTCTCCTTAACTCTCTATTACATGACCTGTTTTATAACAGCTATGGAGCTCTGAAATCATCTTTCTCATATATTTATGTGTTGCCTTTTCCATGTTTCCTAATAAAATGTAAGTTCCTATGAAGTGAATACTTTTCCTGCTCTATTCTAGAGACCAAAATGTCTGAATAAATAAATGGGGCAAATGTTTTTTAGACTGAGTGGGCAATCATAGAGGAAGACTAATTTGACAGGAGCAGCCAAGACCCCCAAACAAAAGACATGCAGCTGAAGGAACAACAATAAAACTAACCAACGAGCACAGGTGCGCAGAGGGAAGTAAAACTCAGTGGAAATGAACCAGGAGGGAGAGGGGAGGAAGGGTGGGGCAAAAATCTACCTCACGGGTAATATGAACGCTATTTGGGTGACGGGCACACCTTTAGGCAGGACTCAAGCACTGCAAAAGTGATCCATGTAACCTAAAACATTTGTACCCCGTTAATATTTTGAAAAACAACTAATTAATTAATTAATCCACTATGGATCAAAGGTCTAGCTGTTCTAATTTTGTTTATATTTGCTTTGTTTTGTATTTTCCT
>NW_012152896.1:364342-365762 GCF_000956105.1 Propithecus coquereli | reverse complement strand
TTCCCTCCACCCCCCTCCCACCTGCCTGACACCCAATGAATGTTACTACTATATGTGCACAAAAGTGTTGATCAGTTAATACCAATTTGATGGTTAGTACATGTTGTGCTTGTTTTTCCATTCTTGGAAAAACCATACTTGGAATGGGCTCCAGCTCTATCCAGGGTAATAAAAGAGGTGCTAGATCCTAAAGGCTCTCAGAAGAGGATCAGCAATAAGTACTTGATTCAGTGATCACTATACAATGCTATTCTGGGTTCTCAGTCTTCTGCAGATCCTTCCTGTTACTACTATTGCTCTAAGGAACTTTGTGCCACTATTCAGTGTCAGTAAGAAACTGTAAAATCAGTAGAAATGCTGTCTCTTTCTTGCAGTTGATTTGCTTGTCTAGTTAGTTATAACTCACTGGTTAAATTTATGAAAGATATTATCCTGTTATGGAACAATGATAGCCTATAATTATACGACATAGTTCAAGTGGTTGAGTGGTTTTACTAAAGCTTATCAGTATTCTCTGAAATTATAGTGAATGACCTAAAGTAGGGACTGTGGCCCTTAGTGGAACAGTTCCAACTAATGCCTTTTACATGTACTCTACCTTCATAAATGTTCAGAGAAATGAGATGGAAAGCAAAAACAAAAAAAAAAAAAGGAAAGAAAATTCCAGAAACAGTTAGTGCAGAAACACAAAATCATCCATAGATACGTATTGTTCACATCTAGAGAAAAGATAAGCACTGGATAATTAAATTAAAAAGCAACTTTTTTCTGTATGCTTTACTCAGATAATAATTTTGTTCATCTTGCTCCTAGAAACTTTGAATCAAGGGATTTGACTGGAGACTTAGATACTGATGAAACCGCACAAATCAAAAAAAAGTAGAAACCAAAAAATTAGTCTTGTGGAAATGCCCAAACACACAGTCAGCTTTTAAGAGATAAAGGAGTTAGAGAAGGAGATGAGGGCAGGCTGTGATATTGTCAGAACAGTCAACAAGTAAGAGTTCCTCTGGCCTGTGGGAGAAGCTTCATGCAAGAGCAGAAGGGAAAAAAAACCCTCCGCCCTCAAAAGCAGTTATACAGAGGCAGTTGGACGTTTGTGGTCATGACCACAGGAAGCCAGAACATTGTTTATTTGACCACACCTAGGAGTTTGGAGCAGGCAGAAGAGATGACAAATGAAAATTTTTAGTTAATTGTAAAGCGCATCTATTGAATATTAAGAGATTTTTGTGAACCCAACCAAATGAGTGTGATGAGTCAGAATTATTAGGTCAAATGCAAGGAAGGTTATCAGAGAAAATAATAATAATTGAGAGATAAAATGTGTTACTTATTGTTTCAAGTTCCTGTAGGTTTCAAGGGATGAATAACATATCTTCCATAGTCTTAAAATACAACCCTTAGACTTCTATTTGAT
>NW_012152896.1:363298-364292 GCF_000956105.1 Propithecus coquereli | reverse complement strand
ATTATATCATGCATGTGAAAAGGCATATGAGAAAAGGTTGGTAGATAAACATAAACTCCTTCTTTGGTTAAAGTGTCTCAAAATATTATTCCATCATGTTAACTCACATACAACTATTAAACTTTATTAAATATTTGGCTAGTTTTTGTTTATTTCTGTTTATGGTGAATTTTTTTTTTTCTTTATAGCCCTCTGACAAGGGTGGAAGAATCCATGGGTCTCTTTTCTCTAAGATGGGACTTGTTTGTTGTAATGTACTTAATTTAGGTTTCTTTCATCCTCAGTCTTCTGATTTTTTAAAAATATATGATTTTGTAGCTTATCTGGTTATAATGAGAAGGATGTGCTCTTGTGACTTCCCTTTTTATAATCAATGGTGAAAGTTTAACCTCCTACATTGTTGCTTCCTCTCTGGTTTCTTTTATTTCAACTTATTTTTAGATAACAAACGTTTTTCATGATTTTTTCCTGTTCTTGAACTACAGCCTTGGTTTCTCTGCATTGAATCTCAACAATTCTTAGAGAATTTAATTTCTATCTGCCTTTGCATCTTTGTAGTTTTGCCACACTAGTATTGGTCCCCTAGATACCTGTCCTGTGAGCTCCCAATTCTTCTTGCTGGGAGAAATTTGAATGGTTTCTGAGATCCAGTAGCTTTTCGTTTGGACACATCATACTTTTTATTTATGTGTGCTTAGACTTGTAAGTCATCCTGAAGGTGAGTTCTAATACTGCTCTGAAAAGAAAAATTAGTATTGGTACATTAAATTTTCTTGAATATTATTGCTTTTGGCTGTTCGGCCATATATAGTATATTTGCTTATCAAATCTAATCAAAACTCTGATGCTGTGACTTCTAGGTGAGTAATTTTGGTTAAATTGAGCATTTCCTTTTGCATTTCAAACTAAGACCTCAAAAATATCTGTAGTTTTATTATTATAGTAGTAAATATTCTATTTTTGAGTGAAATATAAAACAAGATTATAATATTGT
>NW_012152896.1:360750-361076 GCF_000956105.1 Propithecus coquereli | reverse complement strand
GATAGTACCAAAAAATTCTTTTAAAGTTCCCGTTAAGTGTATTTGCTATTGAATTTCAATAGATTCTCTTCATGATGTTTCTTAATAAAGTTCCTGTCTATTAATATTTACAGTTTGGTAGAGGTATTCTTTCAATTGATAATAAGAATTCAACTTGATTAAATATTTTCCCACATTTATTGATACTTTTATTCCCCGCCTTTAATTTATTAATGTGACAAATCTTGTAAGTGCTAGGATAAACCCTATGTGGTTTTATTATATGATTATATTTTTTTGTTCACTGATGGTATCAATTTTTTTAACATTTTTATCACTTAATTTTT
>NW_012152896.1:352476-360680 GCF_000956105.1 Propithecus coquereli | reverse complement strand
TTCTAGGATAAATTCTCATAGTCTGTGTATGTGTAAAAAATTTTTGTAGTATTTTTCTTTAAAGTTAGTTAATTGTAGAAGTCTAGGGTAACAGATACATTGCCCTAGGAATTTAAAGATATTTATCTTTTATTACTCGTTAGACGTCTGTTTTCAATTTAAATTTTATCATAGGCATTCTCCATTTCTAGACAGTTTTCATATTTTCTCTTTATTCTTGATATTCTAAAGTTTCACTCTTGTGAGTCTAGATGTGAATCTATTTTCTTTAACCTCATAGGTATTTACTTGGTAGATTTTTCAATTTCAAAGCTTTGATCTTCCGTTTAGAAATCCCCTTTACCATCCTCCACCAGAGTGGGACGTTTGTTCTAATCGAGGATGTTGACAATGCGGACGCAATGCGTGTGAGGGGCAGGGGTATATGGGAACTCTCCGGACCTCCTGCTCAAGTTTGCCATGAATCTAAAGTTGTTCTAAAAAGTAAAGTCTATTTTTTAAAACGGCACAACTACTTTGGAAAACTAATATACATTTTCGCTTGATGCAGCAATTCCATATCTAGGTATTTATTTAAGCAAAAGGAAGACGTGTCCACGGAAATGCTCACAAGTATGTTCATAACTGCTTTCTTGAAGGTAACCCCAAATTGGAAATACCCCGGGGACTCATTAGCAGGGACGGGCAAACGAGCTGCGGTATATTCATACAAAACGGCACACCACCCACCCGCTAACACGCACAGCAACCAGGATGGCCTCAGAAACACTTTTTGAGTAAAAAATGCCAGACATACAAGAAAGTACATATGCACATTTTATACACACACACACATACACATATGCACATGGCATATACTGTATAATTCTTTGGTGGAAAAATCAAAACAGTGTTTGTTGGGGGCAGTGGGGTTCACAGGAAAGGGGCACGGGGGAATGTTCTGGAGTAATGGGGGTACGCTTATCTTGATGATGTGCGGGTTATAGAGGTGCACGCATTTGTCAAAATAGATTGAACTCTACACTTACGATCTGTGCATTTGTACCTCAATAAACAAAATTCTTTTTAAAAAAAAAAAAAAAAGAAATCCTCTTTACCTAACGGTTCTCTACTTTTCCTTTTCCTTTAGTCTTTGGAACTCATATTTGACAAGTGGTGGGCTTTTCAATCTTTTTATTCTTTATATCTCTGATCTTCCGTTTAGAAATCCTCTTTACCTAATGGTTCTCTACTTTTACTTTTCCTTTAGTCTTTGGAATTCATATTTGACAAGTGGTGGGCTTTTCAATCTTTTTATTCTTTATATCTCTAAACTTTTCTTTCACACTTTGTTTAATTTTATCCTTCTATCCTTTCTGTTTAATTTTATCAATTCACAAAATGTCCTTTTGATGTGTCTAGTCTAGAATCAATCAGGTGTAATCACAATCTTTTTATTTAAATGAAAATATTTTTCACTTTGAAATGTAATAGTTGGTTCTTTATCATAGCAACTTGCTCATGTGCTACCAATGTCTAATTTTAAAAGACATTTATATTTTGTTATTGCTGAGCATTCTTTCTAAATTAAATCTTTTGAAAATTGTTTTAAAACTTATTTTAGGGTATTTTCCTTCTGTGTTATTATTTTAATTTTATGACCAAGTTAAGATTGTTGATCTGCAGCTGTATATTTTAGTAATGCTGTTATATTTGTTACTATTAAATTTTATCACGTGTTTCTTTCCATTTTGATCTGAGAGGCCATGTTATACAGGAGGTGTTTTGTTTGATTTCTCTCTCTCTCTCTCTCTCTCTGCATTCATCCCACATTTTCTAACAAATTTTTGTGGCCCCCTCCAGTGTCTTGGCCACCATTCCAGAAATAAATCATATATTGATATTTTGGATTTACAGCCCATTGTTGGATCACTGATATTGCAATATTACCCCATAGCTAGAGTAAAGTATGTTTCAGTTTCTGGTCACCAGCTGTGTTGTGTTTTCCCACCTTCCTATACCTGAGAATTGCTTTTAAGTCATTGCTCTAACAATGGTAAGTTGTAAGGTTTTTCTTTCTTTCTTTCTTTCTTTTTTTAATATCTTTCCAAGACCACGGAATGCCACTCCAGTTTTTAGCCTATAAAATAGAGTCTGTTCTGGCCCCCACGGATGAGAAGTACTTTGGGGATGTTGAACACCTGGTCAATACTATTTGTTTCCATGGTTCTTATTCTTGCTTTAAAGTGATAGTATCTGGAAAAGCTTTTGAAAAATTAATGCTCACACTCCATACCTATCCCCCAGTTGTTATTTAAATTTGTCTGGGGTGGCAACTACCAAGGGTATTTGAGAATTACTGCTGATTCTAGTGCAGCCTGAGTTGAAAAACATTGGCCAATTTGAGACCTGAAGTACAGCCTATCTTGACTTTAGCCCCATCCAACATTTTGTGTTTGTCTTTGTTTCTGTTCACAGTCCTGAACTGTTCAACAAGCTGTCCTTTAGTCAGTGCCGAGGATACAGTAGGTATCCATTAAATACTTGATGGTCAGCTTCTTAAGAAAGTTGCTCATTCTCATATTCCCTTCCAAAAATTTTCCTAAAGTACTCATTAATGTGATATCATTTATTTACTGTCTAAGGTGTGCTGGGCATTATATTAGGAACAACAGATCATTGAATAAACTTTAAAATTGGAAAGAGGGAGAGACAGGCAAACATGTAAACATGATAAAGTTGAAAAAAATACTTAAACCCTGGAAACTGTGATAAGACAAATTCAAGTGCTCTGTTAATCATGACTTAACAAAAACTGGAGAAGGAGGAGGTAGGCATGGGAAAATTCAGGGTAGGTTCTAGGAAATAAAATAATGTATTTTTAAAAAATGAAAGCTTGAGAAAGCACAGGAGAAATACATGTACCTTGGTTCAATTTTTAGGAGCTTTGAATGCAGGCATGGGTGACAACAAGTAAAATCTTTATGAGTTGATAAATCGTTCAAACTTATAAGAACAAAGCATTTAGAGATTTTGAAAGAAAAGTTTATAGAGTCAATATTTGGATCATTGGTTTTCAAAACTGGTTTGGTCATAGAAATATCTAATTCTAATGAAATCGTATGTGAAATTACAGTATTTAAAACAGGTCAAATCCAACATTCTCTGCTTTAAACTGGAAACGGCTGCCACTGATTCTCTCCAGGATAAAGCCTTTACTGAGGTTACACCAAGGAAGTCCCACACTCACATGGAGATCAGATTAAAAACTTCTGATGTGAAGAAATTTTGAGATAATTATTTATTTGGCTTCTAATTAAAGTTAATTTTACTTGGTTTTCTGTAAATCCTTATATTATTATCCAACAACAGCATCTTACATATTTCTACTGCCATGTGACCCAGTTTATGGGGTAGCTAATGCATAATAAAACAATTATCATAAAATATTTTCTAATATTTAGCATAACATTGACCTTGCTAGTGATTAAGTACATTATTCAAAATGGCTTTTCTGACTTATGAGAATAATTAGTTGCAAGTCTATTTTTTGCATATTTTTATAGGTCACATATTAGTTTGTTCCAAAAAAGTCTTCATAGTATTATTTATCATATTATCATTATCCTTTGGCTAAGACATTCTATTTTTATAAACAAATGATCATTTTTATATATATGTAGGTACACACATTTATATATGTACACATATACATAATATATATTTTTAAAACTGATTTCTGTTAGTAGATGTCATTTAATTATAGAGGTCACTTTTGAAATTAGTTCTGCATTTGTTTAAATGTATATAAAATTGTACTTCTCATTGATACAGTAAAAAACACTTCAAAAGACTGCATGCAAAATTGAAGAGAAATGATCCTCTATATCAAAAAAAAAAATAAACAGCATAAATATCCTTTTAAGGGAATATGTATGTTGCATATGTGTTTGTTGTGGGTGTGAATAAAAGAAGCTCACAGTTATTTCCTGAAAATTTTATTAATAACACAGAAATTTAAAATTACCAAGGGTTATTGGGTCAAGTTTGCAAATGCTTTCTTTCAAATCAAGTAATTCAGAAGTTATGTAGGAGGTAACTAGGTATTCAATCCTACATAATAGATTTCAGACCTTTGATTCTGAATAATCTGAACAGTCACAGCCTAAACTTCACTAGTCATTGCCCAGGGACATTCTGAAATTTCTTCTTTCTTATTAAGTTAAAAATAAAGAGAGAGAGGAGAGAGAGACAGACAGACAGACAAGGAAAGAAGGGAGAAAGGGAAGGTTAAGAGATCAGCTTATCAAACCAAAATGACAAAAAAATTTCAGTAGTGTTTCCCCCACTGTGTCTGGCAGTTCTAATATATAAACTAAGCAATTAAACTTAAAATGGTTGTATGAATTTCCCTGGAGAAATGAAATCCCAATCCTGATCTGTCAAAAATAATAAAAATAGAACTTTGTCATTCAGTCAGCAAAGGCCCCAGAGGAAGTTAAATTAAAGCAACAGAAGAATGAGGTGCTTATGGCTGAGAACATTTTTGATGGTGCTAATTATCGTCTTGAATGTAGGAATGGCTCGGTGGTAAAAGAGTGGTGGAAAGGCTGCCAGGTTTTGAGACTGTGTCTATACAAGTCCCTGGAATTTGACATGGTCCCTTCCAATTTGCTACAGGCCATTTACGCGACTAACAGTGGAGTCCCACAAAATATGTTCTTCCTCTTACTTGATCATAGGAAGCACAATGCTCACTATTGTTTTCCCTACTCAAAACCTGCACTGAGATTTGGATTTTATAATGAGATAAATGCTCTATCTGGGAATCTTCCACCTTAACTACCCTCATTAAATTTGTTTCAAGAGCAAACTCTCCAACAAGTTGAATGTCTGAATGCGTGCGTGCATTTACCATACTTGCGTTTGTGTGGGTAGATACAGACATTGTATATATATGTGTGTTACCTGTGTGTGAAGCACCTTTTTTTGCAGGAACAAGAAAAAGAAAACACACACACACATATTTAAAATGAGGCATATTATAAAGAGGCCTATACTCAAGTCAGGGAGCTTACCCTGTAGTCCTCATTCTATTACCAAGCAATTATAATTTATCTGATAAGACTTGAGTAATAGAGTTTGGACCCCAGATGTTCTGACTGCAGGCTATTAAGAGGCCTTATACTAATTGCCTGACAATTCTGTATCTCAGAAATGAAGGGCGAAATGACACAGAAGAAACTATGTAAGCTTGTGGATTAGGAGTAGTTCAGATCCTGTATCTACTTCTCAGTATATATGATCTCAGATCAATCATATAGCCCCATTGAGTCTATGTGCTAATGTTTAAAATGGTGATGATAAATGCTAAATGCACCCCGAAGAACTTTTAATTGCGGCCATGGCCAGACAATGAAACACCAGTGTAGAAAAACACTCATTGGCTATTATCTTCCCATGTGGGACAGGCTTTTAGATAGAATTTACAAAATATCTTGCAAACCAAAGTGTAGCAGTACATTGTAGAAAGCTGCTTCCTCTCTTTGAACATAAACTTGGCCTTTTTCACTGGTGATGCTGAAGACTAGCAAAATAGAGTTAGATTGCAATAGCCCATTATTTCAACTTCTGTGAACCGGGACCACTCTAAGAGCTTTACACGTACTAACTCATTTTATCCACACAACAACCTATCATACAGCTACGATTATTATCATCCCCAATTTACAGATGAGGAAACTGCAACACATGAGACATGGCTTACCCAAGATCCCCCAGATAGCAAATAGTGGGGTAGGAATTAAAATTCAGTCAGTCTGGCTCACAGTAATCACAACCTTAAACCTTGGAATCACATTTAATTCTAAGTCATGCATTATTGCTTTTTAACCTGTATAATGCTCTCTATTTATTAACTTGGTTCACACTTACTGAAGTTGCCTGACTTTAGGACCTCTGACAGCTCACTTTCAGCTGAGATCTACCTGAGCTCCCTCCTCATCATCATTGTCTCTCTTGAAGTCAATTTTACACAAAGCAACAAAGTTGATCTTTTAAGGATCAGGTCTTCTCTACCCAAAACCTTTGAGAATTCCTTTTGTCTTTCAAATAAAATCTGAACTTTTTAATCTAGTGCTCAAAGCTTCCCCTTATGTACTCAACCTATATTTTTTCCTCTTCTGTAAATTAAGCAAATTATACTTCTGAAATGGAAATGCTTAACAGTCCCTAAAAATGTCTTTTTCTTTCCCACAGTATGTCTTTGATAGTGCCATAGAAATATTCTCTTTTCTCAAACCCAATTTCTGTCACTTGGACCCTATCTCTGATTTAGGGTACAACTTAGCTGTCATTTTAACCTTCTGACTCCCCCTGTTCTTCTCAGGCTAGAAGTTGCTTCCCCTCCTCTGTGGAAATGGGTAGAAAGTTCATGCTTTTCATAGTGTTGTTATACAAAGCCATGGTACATTTATGTCACTATGATCGCGTGTGTGTATATGTATTTTAATGAGTCATTTCTCTGATTTTAAGATTTATATATCATTGCTGCATATCAATATATTTGAATCAACTAATTCTCAATAATTATTTGCAGAATCATCAGCTGAATGAATGAATAACTCAGTAAACTGTGCTGGCATTGATGGTTTTCTGCCAAGTTAATTTAATTGTCTGTTCATTTAATAGATCTTCAAAGGATCTGTTAGTGCATTGTATATGTGTTAAAAAAGAAAAAGAGACCTTGAGAAGCAGAGTAAACTAAAGTGACATTTATCATTGATAGTTACTGCAGAAGTCATATATCTGCAGAAAAATATTCTTATCTCAGCTCTACCAAAACATTTTTGACATATTAACAGACTTTAATAAAGACAGTAGCCATCCATGAAACAATCAACTCTAACACTGAAAATAAAAATTCCAGGTACAATCAATAAAACACTTAATCTTTAAATGAAACCTGTCACTTAATAAACATACCTGTTAAATTTCAGGAGATTGAAATTTAGAATTCTGTGACCTTTAAGAAAGTCAAGATCTGACAGTAATTAAATATTTAATAATTAATTCAATGATGTATTACATTTTAAAGTGACATAAAATATGCATCAATATGTATTTTAATTTTGTTCAAATACTAAAAGTAAATAAACACCCACTCTGTTGCATGCAGACAAGATGAAAATGTCTGAGAAGTACAAAGAGAAACTCAAGAGTCAGCTCCACACTGGCACCTGACTCTTCCTTGTATTGTTCTGAATACTGTGTGACAGATACTTTGTCTAAGGATGACAGCATTTCATCACCTTCATGAGATTAAAGCTCCCTTTCCAATATTGGTGCCAACACTGTTCAAATATGTCAGCAGAGTAGAAAATTCAATAAAAATCCCTGAGGGTGAGATGCCAATTAGGGCTAAAGATGCCAAGGTTTGCTCTGAGGTTGGGGAGAACAGGGAGCCTGCGGGGCTTGAAGTAAATAGCAGTTTTCCAAACACTCATTTATTTTCTAGTCCTACTAAACTTTGGAGATTTTTGAATTCCCTTGCTCTTTTTTTCTGTGGATTGTGGTGGGTGGATGGGATTGGGTTCAGTGGTGATGTTTAATGCATTGTACTAGGTTATTAATTATGGAATGTCCAATATCCTTAAGTACTAAGTTTTTCAGTTGATATCTCTGACATTTCACTTTGACATTTCTTGGTTTTTTGTTTGTTTGTTTTTATTGTCAAGGTACATCCTCATTTTTTCAAACACATATTTGGCTTGTAATTATCTTTCAAAAAAATTTTTAGAGCAATTTTTGTGAAACCGTAGGCAAGTCAAAAATTCAGGTTATTTTCAAATATGAGTTCCATAGTGGAACAAATGAAGTGCAGACAGCTTGAAATATCAATGAAGTGTTTGGGAAGGATGTGGCTAATCAATACACAGAACAGTGATGGTTTGAGAAGTTCTGTTGTGTTCTGCATGATCTTGAATATGAGCCACGTGGGTGACCTGAGATCAAGGTGGATAATGATGAGCTGAAAGCAATAGTGGAAGTGAATTCATCTTTTTTTTTTTTTTATTTCAGCATGTTATAGGGGTACAGATGATTAGGTTACGTATGATGCCCTTACCCTCCCTCTCCCCCAAGTCTGAGCTTCAAGTGTGTTCATTCCCCTGGAGGTGCGCATCGCACTGTTTGTGCATATGCCCGTCCCCTCCTCCCCCTCCCCC
>NW_012152896.1:342947-351127 GCF_000956105.1 Propithecus coquereli | reverse complement strand
TCGTGAAACGGCACAGCAAAATGTACTGAAAACTGGGGAGCATCTTCACAGTTGTGAGGACAGCTGAGATGCAGGAAGGAAAATGAATGTATACAAAACCAACTTAATCTGTTTCTCAACTAAACACAATTATAACACACACACACACACACACACACACACACACGCACACACACGCACACATCTTACAGTATGAGAGAAAACAACATTTAACAAGTCCCCATTTTAAGCCTGACAGTGTGTCTTGGGTCTTTACATATAGTATCTAATTGAAGACTCACAAATACAATGAGAGATAGTATTACATTCCCTATTTTACAAGTACTCCGAAACACGGAAAACAATTCCCAAATTCATGTAGTTTCTAAGACAGTGAGACAATGAACTAGAAATCTAAATGGAAAACACTCTCTCCTCCCCTTTCTCTCTCTCTCTCTCTCTCTCTCTCTCTCTCTCTCTCTCATCTCACACGCACGCAGAGCTTGGAGAATTGGACAAATATTAGATGACAGAATCGGAATTTAGCTACTTCATGTCAGTTTAAACTTGCAGAGTGATATTCATAGCACCATTGTTGATTAGGAACTCAATGGAAACGACCTAAGTGCACAGTGATTGTGAAATAGAGACATGGTATAACCATACATCATCTTATTTACACTACTGCATATGAGTTTCAATGAGTAAATGAACTAGATCCATGAGCCAACATTGATAAATATCAAAGCAAAAACAAACCAGAGTTGCAAAAATATAGCTATGGTGTGAGAGAATGCACATTAAAAAACAAAATAAAACTGTATTTTTATGGATTCATCTATGTGTTAAAGTACAATAATATGAACTAAAATAATATACATCAAATTTATAGTAATACTTTCATCTGGGAAGGAATAGAGGAAATGGGCTTAGGGAAGACTATAAAGAGAATGTCAACTTTTTCTATTTCTTTTTATGTTAAAATTAATTTGAAGCAAATATAATTTATTAATGTCAGGTACTTCTGATTGATGAATACAAAGGTGTTTGCCATGCTATTTTGTTGACTCATTTAAATTTTTTCATAAATCAAAAAGAAAAACATATAATGTAGAAATGATGTCTCATCTCAAATAAATGACATTTAATAGAAATTTTCTCAAATATTGAAAGAACAGCAAAAAGGGATCATGAATCCTTATCTTGAAGATTTTCAAAGCAAGTTTGAATGACAACTTTTTGCCAAAGTGGAATTGGATGACAAGTTAGATTAAATGAACTTTGAGGGCTCAACTAACTCTGAGAATACATAATCAAAATGTATTATAGATTTTTAATATATTATTTAAATTATTTATTGCTTATTGTTCTTATCTTGCATTGATAATTATAGATAATATTTAACTTAAAATTTTGAAATTTTAAAAGTGACAATTAAATCTGTATTCCAATATAAGAAAATGATGAGATTTCAAATTTCAAAGAACTACTAACTGTCTTGGCCTTTTTATTTCCAGCCACGATGTGACTCTTATATTCAGCTTCATCAACTGCATTTGAATTTATGGGTCTCGGGAAGGTAGCTGCATTGTTGCAGAACTGAGAATTTTCCATTTCAACATTTAAATATGGGTAAGCAACAAACCCGGGATTACTTGTCTGTCACTCTTCACTGATTTTATTTGCTTTTTCCTACTCTGAGTCCTTTCAATTACTCTCTGAACATCTTTGGGAAATATTGCTGTGGCATTCAGTCAACCAGGAGAGCTTAACTAACAAAGACTTGGCTGATTTTATCCACAGAGACGAAAGCAGGGAACTGCTTCAATGACCATGATGCGAACCAGCTAGCTAGAGTGCGTGGCTACCCTGGCCTCATTTCTCACATGGCCCCGGGGAAGGCTGTGAGATTTCCTAGGCTTGGTGATAGAAAGTCAATGTCAGTTCAGCTACTGGGTGAAATAAAAAAACAAGAAAAAGGAGAAAAGGCCAATTAAGATGTTCTTTAAAATATTTTATCTCTTTCATCCCAAATGCTGCTTTTTCAAGCATTGTCTACCTATAGCAATGTGGGTAGAAATGAACAAAGAATAAATGAGAAAATATGCTGATTGAAGACGTGTGTTCAAGCCCTGGACATAAGAAAGCAGGAGACAAGGGTCATATATTTGATGCTGCATCAGAGCCCAGCTGGAGAGAAAACCTAGAAGGGGAAGGGACAGCACTTCGCATTCTAGGGAGCACTGGCATTTGTCCTTGGAAACACTCATGTAGTGTATTTCACCTCCACATGAGGTAGAGGCAAAATACTTGTCAACAGCTCGTCTTTTGTTCATTTGATGGGGAAATGGTCTTACTGGAAAATGAAGTCAGTGAGGAAAACCCTATAATCAATAAAATGCATACTCTCAGAGGGAAAAATATTAGTGGATTCATTTTTTAGTTTTCTGTATCCTTGTTTTGGTCACCAAGTATCAGACTCAGTATTTATGCAGAAAGATGGAAATCTCATTACATTTGTATTTTATCATCTAGAAATATTTCTTGAGTTCTGTGAGAATAGGATGGTATGTATGATTTGTGTGGGGCTTTATTGTCACGTTTCCAATAATCTGAATACACTGGAAAAATTAAGTGCTATTATTATCATTTTCTTGAAGAAGAAACTGAGACACTCATGCAAGAAATGTCATTTCCGTGCTTATCAAACTAATTGTTAGTGAAATCTGGTAACCATGGGATCAGCCCAAGCTGAGTCTCCTCTGTTGATAACAAAACGTCCATTTACCTTGCAATTATAACAAAGCCAAAAACTGCAAGTCATGTAGCCTGAGCATGCATAATAGAAAAAGCTTTAACCTCTAACAACACCCAGAACCAACAATTCCTGTTGGAACCAAGAAGACCAGGACATGATCAGAACCTGAATGCTGACACTCTTTTAGAAGTGTACAGTCCATTGGCCTGGAAAATCTGGGGCTAGGAGCTGCCTCAACATATCTTACCATAAATGGCCAAATTTGATGCCCTCTAATCAGACCCTGCCAAGCCAACATTCCCAAATTCTTTGTCTTAACCTCCAAGCTCATAAACTTACCCCAGACCCCAAATGGGGGAGACAAATCTTAGCCCGCTCCTGTTCAATTTTGCAGTAAAGCCTTTCATTTCTCAAAAGCCAGTGCCAAATAGTATTGGCTTCTATGTATATTGGGAAATGAGTCCAGGTGTTCCATAAAGTCTGGTATATAATATAGATTTTCCTGACTGTAGTCTGGGGCTTTTTTTCCCCTTTTATTATACTGAGCTGTTATTACTAATTTAAATATTAAATATTTGTTACAAATATTTACAGGGACCAAGCAGATAATATAAATGTCTTCATTGTGCATAGAGTGATAAGGGGAGGTGCATGAACTGTAGTGTGTGCACACCACATAATTCACTCGTATTATAATATTTTTAAACAATGCATGAGCTAAATATATCTTATCTATGCTACATCTTATATAGTAAGCTGAAAAATATTTGATTATCATTATAAATTGTATTTTTTCTTAGTATATTATGGGAAATTAGACCTGAATCAGTGATGATGACCAAAAACAAAGAAACATTATCATTAACAGCAACAAAAATATGTCACAGACTTGATGTGTCAAAATGTTGAAAAAATTGGAAGTCTTTCTACATTATAGTAACATAAACATTTTTCACTGAATGTACATTTTTATTTAACAAATGTTTACTATGAATCTCTCTTGGGCAGTATGACCTAGGAACAAGAAACAGAATATAGAAAAACCATGGGGAAATTTTGAGTGTGGCCTGTATTTGGAAATGCCAACCTCAGGGCTCCTAAATGTATAGTAACCTTATTTTCCAATTGGAATATGTTTGAGAATGAATGAGGAGCTCTTAATTAGATATTCTGAGACCACAAATGTGACTTGAAAAGTATGGTTCACGCCATCTAAATAGACCATTACTATTGTCTTGAAACAACAACACTTTCCCATTTAAATCTGTGGGCTAGCGATGTAGGAATAGTCCTTTCTGCCTCAGTGCTAGAATAATAGGTCACAAAAAGTCCTGTGGCAAGAATGAGTGTTGAATGTCACCTTTATTTTTATTTCAATTTCACTTAAGTTGGCAGACTAAAGAAATACTGTGCTTGAATTTTTGCATCAAAATCAGTTCTTGAATACAATATTATTCATTCAAAGATTTTTCCCAATTTATTTTTTTAGGTGCCTTAAAATGTTCATTATTCCCTTTATCAAGTGTCCATTGTCATGTTGACAACCTTCAAAGCATTCTACATTGGTCCTGCTCCTGGTTTGCTATATTCCTTCTTAGCTCCAAATCACTTCTCTCTCCATTTCACACGACTTTTTTGATTTGATGAGAAAAACGTTTCTTACCTTTTCCAGAATTTGAGCTAATATATTTTCCAGACACCTTACTACACTGTTTGCGAATGAGTTTCATTTATCAACAGAAGACAGTCTACCAACACAATACAAGGTCAAAAATTCCCTAACTCTCCACATTCAACCTAAACACAACTTTATAAAAATAGATATTAAATATCATCTTTTTTGTTATCATAATGAAATTGACAGTCATGGATCATGAGTGAAAGTTTTTATGTCTTTTGCAAGAGTATTTCATACTTTGAATAGAACATCATTTCACAGCATGACAAAAAGTCCTATTCTGACTTTCCATAATCCAAGACAGCACATTGTTGGGAATTGCTGAGATAGAATATACCTTTCACTTTACACTGATAAATTTGATTAAGGATTCATCTTATTTCCATTTTCATGAGCTATGATACCACATGTAGTATATGTATTCATAACAGCCTAAACAGTTTCATTCATAGTTTTGCTCCTTTTGTAAAGACATTATTTTCAAAAAATTTAGGAGTATTTTTAGAATGGGACTCCATTTGTCTGATATTCTCCTTAGCATATGTCTTTGCTATTATGTCAATATGGGAAAGAACAAATTGAAGGCAAATATTCTCATTTTACTTTCTTTGATTTCATGAGTTTTTTTTTTTAACAGGAAGTCATTTGTGTTATTTTTTCCTGATTAACACATTTCTTCATCAACTATAATTGCAAACCATTAAATTAGATTGCCTCCTTTTAATCTTTGCTGACTTCAATTCTCTTATGAAGGGGAATAATGTAGACTTTCAGATTTAAACTATATATGTCATTGTTAGTGCTCAAAATTTCTTTAATAAAATGGCTTCATCGTAATGTACCTTAATGTTACACAATTATGATAATTTAAAACTTTAGACATGCATAATAAATGAAAAATGTTGTCATTAAGGAAGAAAAGCTAAACATCATATTAAAGCAGATAGCATTTTCATATGCAGCCTAAGTCTCTACAGAGACTTTAGATTTAAAGAAGGCCTCAGGCAAGAATGCTGCAAAGCAAATAGTAGTACTTGAAAGACCACTTTATATTCCAATATAAAGATTATAGAGATACATTTCAAAAGTAGGTTGTGGTTCATCATGGATTGATTGTATCACTTGACAACTAATGTAGATAATGACAATTCTTGTGCTAAATTTTTAAAAAAGGAAAAAAAGGGAACAATATTAGTAATTCTTGTGCTCCAGGTGGATTTACTATGGTAAGGAATTTGCAATGGTTGTTGACTAGGAAAAAAGTATCCTATGTTGTTGTACTGTTATTTTTATTTATAGCATTTCCCCTGCTGGAACTAATATCTGGGCACTTAGTATCACATAGATAAAACATCTGGAAATGTTAACTAAATATTTTCCATTTATTTTGATGTTGTATTCTCACATGGAGCCAATATAAGAGACACATCCGTAAATCTTTGCTGGCTTTAGAGAAAGCCACAGGAGGCCTAGATTAATAAAAGGGCTTGAACAAAAGAAGATGATCATCTCGCTGCATTTTTCTAGTTACATTTGTTTGTATGCATAGTTGTCAGTCATTCATATTATCTTCAAAGGTAAAATAAAATAATCCACCTCATGAAATATACCTTCTCACTTTTTCTTACATGCATCTCTTTTCCACCACTTGTCAAAGCTGTACTGTCCTTTCAAGTCCTCATTCAAAACAAACAGCCTCCATGAAGCTTTCCCAAACTAAACCATCCCTTCTACAAAAGTCCTACTGGTGTTATCTTTGGTATCTAGGATTACTGACTTGTAGAGTTTTTAATTATTAATATATGTGTATGTAGCCCAAGTGTCAGCACGCTTCCTTCCTGACCCGCACTACCCCAGCCTGGCCAGGGTAATCTTCTTCTAATGTGTTCAAGAAAGAAGAGCATTGTCTCAAATCTATTACTGATCTGTTACCCAGTCATTGTTCCTCACTACTCTTCAGAGTTTAGTTTCAGGATACTTTTCATTTTAAGGCATAGCACATCCCCAAACTATTGGGCTTCAGTCCCCTGTAAAGATTCTTGATCCTTATACATGAATATCAAGGGTTGGGAGTAAATTAAAGGAATCTGTGCAGTATGGACAAAATACAGAACTGTATACTTCTCATGACGGTCCCCGCAGACTAAAGAAAAACATAAAGACAAGTCAAGTATACACAGACATCTGTGTATTCACACCTCAGTACATACTCAGTGACCTCTGAGATTTTTACTCCTGTTAGAGTGACTCTTTCAAACCACCCAATAAGTATCACCATATTTTAGAAAACCCTACTTCTTACCTTAAGTGCTGGTCATACAAATGATCCAACCATTTCCTTCATTTTAAGATACTTGAAATGCAATAATCTCCAGCAGCATATTTTGTGAACCAAAACTGTTCACTGTAGTTTGTCATCTGAAAAGGTGGGGTGGGCATAGAGCAGAAAAGTTCAGGACAATTGTTGTCACCTTAGGCATTTCCTCACTGTGAGGGGTATTACATATTCTTTTTGGTCATTTAATTGGAAACCTAAGTATTGATTCAAAGCACATGTGTGCATGTGTGCATGCACACACACAGATATACACACAAGAGATCTCAAATACTGACCACATTAAAATGTTCAGAGACAGTCAAAAGAAGAAATCACTTTCCTAAATATAGTGTCCTGTTTATTACCTTGTTAAAACAATAAGAATATTTAAAAATAACTAGGATCAAAAATTTCTTCCTTTTTGCTCTCAATACAAAACAAATGCTTATTATAATTATATCAATGGTTCTACTTTGTAAAGATCTGGTAGAAGATTTGAAATTAATACTTTTCTGTACCTAAAGCTGGATATCAATGTTAGAGTGGGTTTACCCTAAATTATAATTTGTAATAATGGAAGCGAATGAGAAATTACTAACATCATATAAAAACAATCCTCCAGATGTTAGAAGAGCTTGAATGTTGACTTTCCATTCTATGAAATGTGTTATTTCCTTTACAAAATAATCTTCATCAGACTTTTCTTATTCATCTGGTATCTCTGATGCTTATTACACAGTTGCCATTTAGTAAGTACTTCTGTGAATAGTGACCATACACACACACACACCCCAATTGGTAGCACAGGACAGAATGACAATGGAGACTGTATTGTAAATCACGCCCCTCTACCTCATGGAATGATCACCCTCTCTCTACTCATCCACTAATCTTTTGTCAAACACCAGTTGAACAAAATTATTTGTCATCTAGTGAAGAAGTCATATATTAAGAAGCTCTTACATGATAATTGGAGAGGCATTGCCATAGCACTAAGTACTATGGGATTATGAGCAACAAATCTGCCTGGACTGGAGGGAATTTCTATGAAGAGAATTTTTGTGCCAAAATATTTCTGCATATCTCAAATGCAACAAAACATAAAAATGTAATAAACAAACAGAAAGCACTTTTGTAGAATAGACTAGTCAAGGCATACCATTCAGGCGTCTGTTCTATCCATTGGGTAAATAGGTTTGTATACTTGAAACATTGGTGATAATAGAGGTGGCCATAGGATACTTGTGCATGATTATTTAGAAGCTGTCGTTCCATGCTAAGACTGTGGTTACATCTCACTATATTTATTTTAAATAAGAAATAAAATTTGTTTCTGGATAATGTTTCTTGATGAGGAAATTATAGCAGACTCAACTGTTATAATGACATCTGTTTTAACAGATTATCTAATGCAGTAAACAGCAGACCTGTGCTCACATCTAAGACAG
>NW_012152896.1:339422-340527 GCF_000956105.1 Propithecus coquereli | reverse complement strand
TGCAATGCATTAAAAAATTAAAACCTTTAACATAAATCAAACAAAGAAGAGCAATTAATGTTCTAGTCACAGTCTTGGACCATTGATACCCTTCACGAGTAATTACATAATTTGTCCTTCACCATGAGAATTGTTCAGGAAGACATGTATGAAATCTGCTTGTGGCACACACTGGTTGAAAGAGATAATGAACTAATAAAAGACAATAAAATTAAGAGTTTTGTTGTGCCAGTGACAAGACTCATTCTGGTTACTGAGTTTTGTATTGTTATCTGATTAGGAAATATTTTATTTTTTTCTTTCTAATTACTATATGGTTTTCTTAGAGGATATTTTTATTTTTATTCTTTTTGACTGATATGCTAAAAAGAATTAAAGACAGCTATTCTGAAGTATGATGTTCTAAAAAAGATTAATTTCACTGTTTTTACTCCATTAAGACTACTAAACGGGCAAACACAACGCAACTGGACAGACAGAATGAGAGTCAGGTTACCTCTGTTCAATTCACAGTTTTCAAGCACCAACAATATGGTGGCCTTTGTTCTCATTCCTGTGGAATATATCAAGAGAGAGATTTAGAATTAGTGTCACTTTCCTAAAAAGCTGATTATCACTTCAGAGAAGCAGATAAGTGCTGACACTCCTGCAACATGAGATAGAACATGATAATAGAGATATACGTGTGTCATGGGAGAGGGATATGGTTATGCATCATGGATAATTTGTTGGTGAGCAAGGCATTCTGGCCAGACCTTAACAGATCAGTAGGATTTTTGTCAAAGATAGGAACAAAAAGAGCTGAGTGTGTTCCATGAACTATTATTCTATTTATGGACGAATCATAGAGTAATTATTTTGGAATGAATAATGAAGGGTATTATAATTTCAGATAGGTCTAGAAAATTAAATTGGTACAGAAAAGACAATTGAAGACAGAGATTCTAGTGACCCCTTGGCTATTAACTAATAAAGTTAAGCAGATCAACATTGATGACATCTGTGTTCCCTTTCAATTCCATGAGTGTTTTTTTTTTTTAACACTCCCTAGTTTTTTACATTGCCTGGTTTCTTTGATCAGATAAGGGTTTATTGCAAAGAATCA
>NW_012152896.1:333883-338445 GCF_000956105.1 Propithecus coquereli | reverse complement strand
AAATGGCTCATGGAGACACCTTTGCACGATCCCAGGTGGTTTCTGGAGGAGATCCTCTTAGAATGAGGTGCCAGGTTTTAGATTTGTATTTATTTATTGACATCTTGTCCAATACGTGATTTGAGATCTATTACTGTTCCTGTTTCTCAACAAAGTACTATTCCGAAGTTAGTTTATGCAGACTGAAGACAACATCTAGACATATAAACCATGGGAAATAAGGCAGATTATCATTTTGAAAGACTATGTTAAGGCTTTTATATGCCAAAAAAAAAAGAGAGTACATTACCACAAGTCAAGAATGTCATAGTCTGAGTGGTGTAAACCATCTTGATAAGTAGAAAATGAAAATCTTGTGCTAGAGAAATGGATTTTCCCACGTTTTTCTGTAGGACAGTGTTACTGCCAACTATGAAGTCTAAGGTAACTGGTGATGTGTGCAGATAATTTTTGTGACATATAATTACCTCTTAATTTCCACAACATCTAAATCAGTGCATAATGCAATTAATCATACCCTGTGGCCATATAGTTACAAAATACACCATTTGATTGTCTGTGAAATGAAAACTGTTGATATAATCTTTCATGCAGAAACTAGCAGCCTCAGTGGGAGTTCAGTGAATAGAACAGCAGAGAAGGTGCTCAAACCCTTACCTGCAGCATGACTTTGAGCAAATCACCTCTCAGATCTAACCTTCAATTTCGTTAGCTGCCATGTGTAAATAATGGTGCCTTTCTCTTCCAGTCAGACTCAGTTCATTCTCATCCAATTCTTATCAAAGAGCTATAAAATGGTTGAAATCTTCTTTGGGGGGATTCATATCATATAAGGACAGTGGTGTGTTTTCTGATCAGGAATGGGGACAAAGGTATCTCTTCCTAGTCTGCCCACTGGCTAGCTGTTTGACTTTGGACATATTGCCTTATTTTCTCTTCCCCCAACTGTGAAATAAGCACATTTGACCAGATATTCCTTAAAATATTTTCTGTCTCTAAAAATCTATTACTTTAAATATAAGGTAGTAGTCTGATTTCTTAAACACTGAAACATCTAATTATCTCTTTGCTCCTGAATTCTTCAGGTATCAGAAATATACTTTTGATATGTGCAAAGCTAAGAAAACATATCTTGGCTACATGATTGAAGTAAATATGTTATTCCCATAAGCAAATGAAGAACTAAACCCCCTTACTTGTAAGTAAACTACTATGAGTATGTGCTGCAAGAATTCAAAAATAGGCTGACTTTAATCTTACAGATTGGATGTTCTGGATGTGACTGAAAATGTAATGATCCTGAACTCATTCGGCATCATCCACAAAGCTATTAATCTTAAAATGTTCCAAAACATACAGGTTTTACTTTGCTCTCTGAACACATTTTTGCATTTAAAAATCATTCACTTATAACTGATAAAAAGACTGGAGTGTCCATAGAGTTTTCAGTGTGCCCCAAGGTGCTTTTTATGATAAGGCTGAATTGGAATGTGCTTTAGGAGACTATCCTTATATTAGGTCTTACGGGTGAGTGCACTGTGTCACTATGATTTATAGTGCTCAACTCTGCCTGGGGAGAACAAGGTCTTTTGAGGAGCTGCAGTCATATTCTGGAGAATCAGTTTGAGGCTGCTAATTGGAAATTGTCAAAATGTGTTGCTCTGGTCCTATGAGAACTTACCAAGTTTACTCTACAAAACCAGCAGCAAATCTGATAACATCTCTAATTCATGCATAACTGCTCATAATTCTCCAACTGGGTTTTAAACTTGACTGAAGATAGTTTGAATATGAGTGACATCCCTGGTCAAAGTATCCTCAGGGTAATTATAGATGATTGAATAAATTCACTATAAAAATATCAGATGGTATTAAACCTGAAACAACTCATTCATCAAGTGTTTAAAAAAACTTACTAAATCTCTGGTGGCATTGAACAATTTAGAATCTCGTACAAGGGTCTGTAAAGACTCAGGATTAAAACTTTCTTTTTTTTTTTTTTTTGGTTTTCTGGACTACGTGGTCTCTGTAGCAACTATTCAACTCAGCCATGATTGACCTGAATAATACATATTATGAAATAAAAAACAACTAGATGTGGTTTTATTCTAATAAAACATCATTTTAAAAAATAGGCAGTAGGCTGGATAGAGCCGATGGGCCATGGCTTGCCCTAGTAATTTGCCTTAAGAAAAAAGGTGACATGACTATAAGTCAAATAAAGAAGAAAAGCTAAGCCAAGCACAGAAATTGAGACACAATTGGCATACATGAGAAATGACACAGGAATTTAAGAGGACAAGACTTCCATGGGTGGAGGGGTTCCTGCAGACATCAGGAAGTAAGTAGACATTCTGAAGGATGTTCCCAAGCAGGCAACACCTTTCCTTAGCCATGTCAGAGTAAGTGGGTACCTATATCTTGTAATATAAGCTGTCCTTCAAATACTACCTTAACCTGTTCCTGACATTTGACTTACCCTGGGGTAAGGTAAAGACTCTTAGAATTGGGATGCTAAAAATTCAGACTCTGCTATTTCATGTACTGCTCTGAGACCCTATCAGGTCAGTTAAATTTCGTGACTCTAAGCAAGTGAACAAAGTATGCCAGAAAAATATGGGCTTTCTGATTTACCAGAATGCACATTGAATCTCAAATTATTATAAACAGTCCGTGACTATAAATTATCAACTTGTAAAATTTGGCTTCTGTTCTCCTCCTGCTTCCTTTTCTAATGCACCCCAATAATCCAGGTCCTCTCCTTAGCACATTCTTTGTTCTCCTGTTTTTGTCTTCATCCAAGCCTGTCAAAAACTGACTTTAGGAAATAATTGTAGCATTAATATAAATCCATCTGACTTATCTCCTAAATATTTCTGTAACATGGCTTTGTTTTACTGCATTTGTGGACCCAATTTTGTACCCCTTCCTTCTACCCATAATTTTTGACATGTGACCTTATCGTTTCTCAAAGTCTATGTCCCCATTTCTTGAATATGGGCTTGACCTTATGACTCCTGGAACATTAGCATTACATAAAAAGAAGTTTGATAACATATTTTCAAATTTTTGCGTACCGATTTTACCTCAGCTATCATCACGTGATCACACCTAAGTTAGCCTGTTGGAGAAAGAGAAATAGATGGAGCACAGCCATGTTTCCCCAATTGTCAAAGCAGTTCTAATTGACCAAAAGCCAACTGACACCCAGAAATGTAAGCAAGTTCAGTGCAAATCAGCAGAATGATCCAGATAAACCACAGATTAGTAAGTAAGTAAATGCTCTCTGTTTTATACCACTGAGGGTTGTTGTGGAGGTTTGTTGGACAGCATGGACATGGTATTAGATCAACAATAGAGGCAGAAATTATTATGCAAAAATGCAAGACAGTAATTGCATAGTACTCTAAGTAATACATGATTTCAGATCCGGTGCATTTGTGGCAGCCAGAGAAGGCAATTGATATGAAAATCAGGTAAGGACTGAACTACATAGAACAATTATTGTTAATAATCTCACTTATTATTCTTGCTCATGAATAGAGATTTTTCAAAACTCCAAAATGCAAAATTGATCAACCATTTTCAGCAGCATAAGGGATATTATCACAAAGGTAATGTCAGCACAAATAGTAGAGTAGGGAACTCCAGGGGACCATGTTTCCTTCAAAACATGGAATAACCTGGTGAGACTATCAGAATCAATCTTACAGGAACTTTGGAAGATAGTCAAGGCATTACAGAAGCCAAGCAAATGCTTAATCAGAATAAAGCCTCCTGTAACAGAGTAGCAAAGCTTTGTGGTATTTTAACTTACCCTTGCCTCCTCACCCCTCTTGCCAGATTGGGAGCAGTTTTGAAGATAGCAATCCGTGTACCCCATGGAGACGTCTGGTTAAGAAGGAAGAAGAGTGAACCATGTTTCCAAGGAATTTGTTGGTCTGTTTGACCTGTCTGAGAGAATCCCTGAAGGAGCAACACAAGAGCTGACTTGTTTCACCTAATTTGGCACTCTCTCAGGGTGGTAAAATGGCTTTGCAAAAAATATTCTTTTAAAAATATTGGAAGCCAAGTTAATGTTACTCCTGCATAGAACAAAAAATAACTGTCAGGGTGAAGAATAGACATGCAGGAATCTTGGGTGGAAAATTTACATAACATGTATGTATATGATGTCAATTTTGAAACTCTGGGTAATCACCAAGAAAATTGCTACAAAATATACATGAAATAAAATCAGAGAAAAGTGATACATAAGTAAAAAATCAATTAAATACAAGATTACACAGTAATAAAACAATTAAAGACTAAAAATGATACAAAACATAAAGAAAACAAAGAACAAAATGAAAGAATTCCTTCTTTATCATCACTTTTAATGTAAGTGGCTTAAGCTTTTCAATTAAAAGGCAGGACGAACAAATGGATATATTTTAAAATCTCTCTGTAGACTGCAAGAGACTCACTCACTTTAGATTTGAGACACAAATTTGAGGTTGAAAGTGAAATGGTGGAAAATACATTTCAATGCAAATATTAAGAAAAAGAGAACTATATTGTTA
>NW_012152896.1:332906-333357 GCF_000956105.1 Propithecus coquereli | reverse complement strand
TTACAGGATGTAGTGAAAAACAGTCCTAAGAGGGAAACTTATATCTGTAAACAATTATATTTAAAAAGAAGAAAGCTCTTAAATCAATAACCTGACATTTTAAGGAACCAGAAAACCTAGAAAAAGAAGAGCAAAGTAAACCTAAAGCTAGAAGAAGGAAAGAAATAATAAAGATTGGAGTGGAGGTAAGTAGAATAAAGAATAGACAAGAAAAAGAGCAAAATTAATGAAACTGAAAGCTATTTTTTTTTTAAAAAGGAACCAAATTGACAACAATTTAGCTAGACTGACGAAGAAAACAAAAGACTAGACTCATTACTAAAATCAGAAATGAATATGGAGATATCATTACCATCCTTATAGAAATGAAACACATTATAAATTAATATTTTGAATTATAGTGTACGACAAATTAGATAATCTTGATGAAGTGCATAACTTCCTAGAAACA
>NW_012152896.1:332124-332856 GCF_000956105.1 Propithecus coquereli | reverse complement strand
TAGCAAACTAAATCCAGTAGTAAAAGGATTAAGCACAATGAAAAATCGGGATGACTTAGAAGGATGAAAGGATTGTTCAACATATTTAAATTACCAATGTAATATATCATGTTAATAGAAGGAAGAAAAAGCCACCTGATTATCTTAATTGATGCAGAAAATGCATTTGATAAAATAAAACACCCTGTCATATTAAAAATTCTCAAAACCTAGGAACAGAAGGAAACATCCTCAAAATGACAAAGGTCATATATAAATAACCCATAGCTAATATCATACTTAAGGGAGACTTGCATGTTTTTCCCTCTACGATCAAGAATAAGACAAGGGTGCCTCCTTTAACAACTTCTATTCAGCACTAAATTCAAAAGTTCCAGCTTAAGAAATTAGGCAAATAATAATAATAATGATAATGATAAATAAATTGGAAAGGAAGAAGTAAAATTGTATGTATTGTTAGATGATATGATTTTATACATAGAAGATTCTGAAAAATAGACACACACAAAGTATTTTAGAGCTAATAAATTCAGCAAAGTTTCAGGATACAAGGTCAACTTTTTATACACTTGTAATGATAAATTCAAACAGAAATTACATATCAATTCCATTTACAATGACATACAAAAAATAACAAAATTAACCAAGGACATGAAAGACTTGTACACAGAAAATTACAAAATATTGCTAAAATAAATTAAAGAAGACCTAAATAAGTTGAAGGGCATTCTT
>NW_012152896.1:327667-331664 GCF_000956105.1 Propithecus coquereli | reverse complement strand
AGAAAGAGAAATCAGACTATAAATTTTTAAAAATTGTTCTTAAAAGGACATTATGAAGGAAATGAAAAAATCCATAGAATGGAAGAAAATATTTGTAATCATATATCTGATAAATTTCTAGTGTCTAGAATACACGAAATACCTTACAACTCAACAACAGAAACACAAACAACCCAATTAAAAAACCAGCAAAAGACTTGAATAGACAATTCTCCAAAGATTAATCACGAGTGGCCAAAAGCAAATGAAAAGACACTCAATGTTGTTTGTTATCAGGTAAATTCAAATCAAAACCATGATAAAATATCAACTCACAATCAGTAAAAAGATCATTTTAATTACAAAAGAAAAAAGAAAATACCAAATGTTGGTGAAGATGTGCAGAAATTGGAACCATCATACATTGCTGGTGGACATGTGAAATGGTTTAGCTGCTATGGAAACAGATTAACAGTTCTTCAAAAAGTAAAACATAGAATTACTCTATGACCCAGAACACCAATTCTAGCTATATACCCAAAGGAATGTAAAACAGTTATTCAAATACAACCTGTATACAAATGTTCATAGCAGAACTATAAATAATACCCTAAGATGAAAACAACCAAACATCCTTCTACAGAGTAATAGATAAAAAGCATGATATATTGGTACAGTGGAATATTATTCAACCAGAAAAAGGAATAAAGTATTGCGACATATCACAACTTGGATGAACCTTGATAACATTATGCTAAGTGAAAAAAGATAGATATAAAGGATATGTATTGTATTATTCTATTCACATGGACTATTCATAATAGGCAAATCCATAGAGACAGAGACATAATTTGTTATAGTCAGAGACTGAGTAGAGGTGGGAATAGAGAGTAACTTCTGGGGTGTTAAAAGACATTTTTTTTTTTACTGATAAGTTCTTTCTGGTATAAAGACATATGCCTTTTGGGGTTGAGTACTCTGATTTTTATAGAATTTATATTCTGTTGAGGCATCTCTTTTCTGGTGAATTCACTTTTGCTCTATGCACCTAGTTAATATTTTGTTTGATCTACGTGCCTGGGTTAAAATTTTTGTGAACACTCTCATCTTGGTTTCTTTTGATTTGTTTTGACTCCTTTCCCTTTCTTGTTTCTAAAAATCTTTCAAGGGCAAAAATAAACTTTCTAAATAGTGGGCACAGAATAGTTAATTAAAAGCCACTAGGTTAGTTACCATCATCTAAACCACTGGTCCAAATTCTTGACATTCTCTGACAGAATAAGATTTTCTTTGCTTTTGAGAGATTAATAAGAAAAAGAATGGGATTCTGAAACATTAAAGCAATTTTCTGGGTCTGTAGTTGTTTTGCATATTACGGCTCATTCTTGTGGACTTTTGAAACTGATAGGAAATGTGCATCAAGGAAAGTTCAGACCTTAAATGGTCATTATTTGAGCTCTCTAAAAAAACCCTTCAGCTACAGAGTTACATGTAGAGCCTTCCAAAATCGCTATTCCTCTATTTTTTCCCACTTTGAATCTGCTGACTTTTCTATTATTTTGTGCTAAAACTCACTGCTTATGGCATTCTAGCCAAGACAAAAAATAAGTCTTAAAGGGCTTTCAAATAAATGGCTCTACAAATTACAAGAGCTCCGTGGTAACCAACAATCTAGACACCTTTTGGAAATATAAATCTAGGTTTGCATAACTAACAATCACTTAGGATGGTAGAATAGTTAATCAAAAGACTAATAGTTTAAAAGAAAAGAACTGGATAAATTTTTTTAAGAGTTAGGCTCTCAAATCAAACAGGTCAAAATCTTGAGCTTGGAGGAATAATAAAAGGTATCTCCATCTGGCATAAAAGTTTCGCTTTGTCTATAACCCAGGGGCCAAAAAGTAAAAGCCATAAAATGCTAAAATACTTCCCTGTCCTCATTTGACTAGTCAAACAACCCAGATCCATAAATAAGAGATAGATTCCAAGCTACGTGGAGAATTTTTGTCTTATACAATTCAGCCAGTCCTACCTAAAATATGAAAATTGAAAAATTAACCCTAAATTCATTAGAAACTAAAGAACAAACAAACAAACAAAAAAAACAACAAGGTGAAAGATGTTTTTAAAATCAAACAACAATGGAAATTGCTTTACCCAAAATTTCGATCCACAGTCTATTGGAACAAATAACATTTAGGTAGGTGAACAAGACCCAATTTTGTGAGAAATATGATTTCAAGCCAACTATCTTTTTGAAACCAGAAATTTTTTGTTTTACTCTTCATGACTTAAATTCTAAAATACAAGCTATAAGATCTTTGTGTGTGTCCATATATGTTTAGGTATGTTTATGTACATATATTGTGTGGTGTGCTATGTCTACATGGTAAAATCTTGTATAGTCAGTCAGAAATTCACCCAGGAACCTTAAAAATATAAGTACAATCTAAAGCTACCTTGGTTTATCTTCCTAGCCTCAAGAGGTTTTTAAATGAGATTCCTATGTGATCAATGTATACAGAAATAGTTTTGTGTTTATATAAAGACTATAATATACTTGTTATTAGATTGTAGTCCTGGGCATTGTTTTCAAGTTCTCATTAACTGCCTGTAGAATAGACTAGGTCCTGAATTCTTCTAGATTCCTCCAATCCAACTTTCTTCCAGGGAATTACTAAAAACAAAAACTGCTCTGTTCCTAACGCCTGATAAGCTGAAAGTAGATGAATTTTAAGGAACAAATATTGTGTCTGATGTATGGGACACACACACACACACGAAGTTCAACAAACTGTCCCTGCTATAACCAGAAATATTCAAACTGCAAACCAAGATGAGAAGATGGTGTTTTCATGCTATAGACATCTTTTTCCAAGACATTTGGGCAAGATTCATATCATAATGAGATTATTATTGCCTCTTAATAATACCTTTTTCATTTGGTAGGATAATGGTGAAATTGAAGTTTCCCAATCAGCAGTATCTGCTGATAATTTGATAGAGCCCGACCTAAATGATTCTTCATTATCTATTGGTTAAATAAGGAAATGTCTGTGCTGTTGCTAATACTACATGCTGTATCTAGATAAATTCCACTGGGAAAGTTGAGACCCATATACACAAAATATGGGTTGAAAAGGGTGTCACTTAATTCCCTATGGTCATTTGATTGATTCAGTTAGTTGCCTTTAAGCCTAGGTTCATGGCTCAAAACTCATGAAAACTGGGATTGTCATATTACTATTAATTTTACTTTGTATTCTTCCTTTTCAAACTTCGTATCCTTACTTCTTAATTATTTGCAGAGGTAAAACTCCTAACGAAATAATGCTAGCCCAGCACTTTGAAATTTTAGTAAAAGACTACAGAACAGATAAGATTAAACTTAATAATGGACTCCAGATACACTTACCCTGAGAGCGACTCCCTTCAAACCTCCCTTTTGGCTCAAATGTTGCTAACAGAGTTCTGACACTGAATCCTAGTTGCCAACCATTCCCTCAACATGGGAGAAGACCAGCAACCAGGACCCATCCACCCTGGCACCAAGGGACATAAAAACCTAACTACAGGAAGATTGATCAGTGATGCCGTTAGATAAATATCTTAACCAACAAGAGGAAAATGTGAAAATTCTCAGAATCAAAATGAAGTCTTTATGTTAATTTTAAAAAAACAAAACAAAACTGACAAATAGAGCCAAAGAAGGCCACTAAGCGTTCTCACGCTTGTGTGCTTGATAACAAAAGTCATCACAAAAGACTTTTCAGAAACCACAACTTTGCATGAAGGTCTTAGGAATCCTTACCAAAAAAAATACTTCTGCAAGGAAATCTGCCCAGCAACTGCCTATCCAACTTCAAACTGTCATCGCCAATATTATTGAGCCTTAGGGCAAGGATAATTATTTCAAAACATTATGTAATCCTCCTAATTTTTCTTTAAAACCATTTATCTTGGCTGGGCGTAGTGGCTCACGTCTGTAATCCTAGCACTCTGGGAGGCCGAGGCAGGA
>NW_012152896.1:322588-326792 GCF_000956105.1 Propithecus coquereli | reverse complement strand
CTCCAGGACCTACTCCAAACTCTTTTTGTCTAGATTTACCTTCCTGCAACACACACAAAGCTGAGAGAAGAATATTATCAATAATTAATTGCACATAGTTTCAATTCCCAAATGTCAAGATGAAGACTCCACAGAACCATTCCCGAGTGAAACAAATACATGGTAAAAACAATAAAAAATCAACCATTTATAGCTACTTTAAAATACAGTTTGGCATTTTCTTACAAAGCAATTGCCATATGATTTACCAATTATACTCCAAAAACTTGAAAGAAGATTTATGTTCATACAAAAAACTGCACATGAACATTTATAGCAGCTTTATTCATAATTGCCAAAAATGGAAGTGATCAAGATGTCTTTCAATAGGTGAATGCATAAAAAAAAAACTGAGCTATATCCTTTCAATAGAATGTTATTTAGTAAAAAAAATAAATTATCTAGCAACAAAAAGACAAGGAGTAATCATACATAAACATTCCTAAGTGAAAGAAACTAGTCTGGAAAGGCTGTACACTGTGTAACTTCAAATGTGTGACATCCTGGAAGAGGCAAAATTGTAGAGACAGTAAAAACATCAGTAGTTGTCAGGGGTTCAGGTGGAGGAAAGAAAGAATAAATATGTAGAGCATGAGGGATTTTTAGAGTAATTAAACTATAATTTATGACATTGTAATGGTGGATACCTGCCATCTGAGCACAGCCATACCTTGTTTTATTGTGCTTTGCTCTATTGCACTTCACAGATATTGTGTTTTTTACAAATTGAAGATTTGTGGCCACCCTTTGTCAAGCAAGTCTATTAGTGCAATTTTTAAAACATCATGTGCTCATTTCATGTCTCCATGTCACCTATTAGTAGTTCTCAGAATATTTTTAACTTTTTCATTATTATTGTGTTCGTTATGGTGATCTGTGATCAGTGGACTTTAATGTTACTATTTTCGGGGCCCCACAAATCCTGATCACGTAAGACAGTGAATTTAGTAAATAAATGTTGTTATGTTCAGACTGCAGCAATTATTGCCTGTTCCCCAATCTCTCTCCCTCTCCTTGGGCCACCCCATTCCCTGAGACACAGTGATATTGAAATTAGACCAACTAATAACCCTATAATGGTCTCAACTGCACACATCTCATTTTAAATCAAAAGCTAGAAATGATTAAACATAGTGAGAAAGACATGTTGAAAACCAAAATAAGCTAAAAGCCAGGCCTCTTGCACCAAACAGGTAGCCAAGTTGAGAATGTAAAGTTTTTGAAGGAAATTAAAAGTGCCACTTCATTGAATACATGAATGATAAGAAAGTAAAACAGCCTTATTGTTGATATAGAGAAAGTTTTATTGGTCTAGATAGAAGAGCAAATCAGCCACAATATTCTCTTAAGCCAAAGCCTAATCCAGACCAAGGCCCTAACTTTTTTTCAATTCTATGTGAGCTGAGAGAGGTGAGAAAGCTGCAAAAGAAAAGTTTGGAGATAGTAGAGCTTGGTTCATGCGATTTAAGGAAAGAAGTTGTCTCCATAACATGAAAACACAAGGTGAAGCAGCAAGTGCTGGTGATAAAACCACAACAAGTTAACCAGAAGATCAAGCTAAGATCAGTAATGAAGGTGACTGCACTAAACAGATTTATAATGTAGATGAATCATGTCTTTATGAGAAGAAGATGCCATCTAGGACTTTCACAGCTAGGGTGGAAAAGTAGATGCTTGGCTTCAAAACTTCAAAGGACAAGCTGACTCTCTTGTTAGGGGCCAATGCAGCTGGTGAGTTTCAGTTGGAACCAATGCTCATTAACCATTCTGAAAATTTTAGGGCCCTTGAGAATTATACTAAATCTGCTCCGCATGTGCTCTACAAATGGAACAACAAAGCCTGGATCACAGCATATCTGCTTAGAGTATGATTTCCTGAATATTTTAAACTCACTGCTCCTAAATACTGCTCAGGAGAAGAAAAAAAAAAAAACAGAAAAATATTCCTTTCAAAATGTTACTACTCATTGACAATGCATCTGGCTGCCCAAGAACACTGATTCAGATGTACAAGGAGATTATCGCTTGTTTTATTGCCTGCTAATACAACATCCTTTCCGTAGGCCATGGATGAAGGAGTAATTTTCAGTTTCAGTCTTATTACATAAGAAATATATTTTCTAAGGCTATAGTTGTGCTAGATAATTATTCCTCTGATGGATCTGAGCGAAGTAAAGTTAAAACCTTCTGGAAAAGTTTCTCCACTCTAGATACCATCAAGAACATTGTGATTAATAGGAGGATGTCAAAATATCAACATTAACAGTAGTTGGGGTTAAGATGATTCAAACCTTCATTGATGACTCTGGGGGGATTCAAGACTTTAGTAGAAAAAGTAACTGAAAATGTGATAGAAATAATAAGAGAACTAGCATGAAAAGTAGAGCCTGAAGATGTGTCTGAATTGCTGATATCTCATTATAAAATTTGAACATATGAGGAGTTGCTTCTCATGAATAAACAAAGAAAGCGGTTTCTTAAAATGGAATCTACCCTTGGTGAAGATGCTGTGAATCTTGCTAAAATGGCAACAATGGATCTAGAATACTACATATACCTTATTAATAAAGCAGTAGTAGGTTTTGAGAAAATTAACTTCTATTTTGAAAAAGTTCTACTGGCAGTAAATGTTATCAAACAGCATCACATGCTACAGAGAAATCTTTAATGAAAAAAGGAGTCAATCAACGTGGCAAACTTCATCGCTGTCTTATTTTAAGAAATTTCCATAGCCATCCCAGCCTTCAGCAATCACCACCCTGATCTGTCCTCAGCCATCAAAATGGAGACAAGATTCTCCACCAGCAAAATGATGACAACTAACTGAACACTCATATGATCATTAGAATTTTTAGTTACATATTTTTAAATTAATGTATGTACATTTTTAGACAAAATACTATTACACATTTAATAGACTATAGTATAACGTAAGCATAATCACTGGGAAATCAAAATATTCATGTGACTTGCTTTATTGCAATATTAGCTTTATTGCAATGGTGTGGAACCAAAACCATAATATTTCCAAGGTATGCCTGTATTTGTCAAAACTCATAGAATTGTATGGCACAATGAATGAACTTTAAGGCAAACTGTGAACTTCGAACTATAAACTATAAAAGGAATGTTGTAATGAATTAAATATTTATTCAAGAAAATTTACTAAACTTAATAAGAACAGTGAGAATGTGTAGCATTTGACCCATAACTCTTCATGTAGCTCTTCTAACCCCAGCTCATTTTGAAGAAAATTTCATTCTGGGCAGGTGTAACCAAAATGACAGGTCTCCCTCTTCCCCTACATGCCAATAAATGGTTATCATATTTCACAAATAGAAACAAACATACAGTATTTTTCTCACCTCCAATTTCAGGTTGAAGAGGCTCAATTCTTGGTGAGAGAAGCCAAAAAGTCAAATCTTTCTTATACATCCAGCCCCTAACCATATATTGAGACTCTACTATGGCATGGTAGGCAAAAAATATTGGGTTTTTGATTGTCCTTACCCCAGCAAAGCAAAGATTCCACACAGGAATTAGAAGATCAGATGTTACCATCCTCCCAATGCTTAGAAATTTTGTCCAGATGAAGAGGCAGTCCAAAAGAAGAGAGTTCCAAAACTGTCCTTAAAGGAATTGATTGTATTTGAAACAGTGTAAGAAAGTCCAGGCTTAGGGCATTCTCAAAAACAATGGCTCCTCTTAATTTAGATCAACAAGTAAACAATAGATCAGTAAATTCACTGGAAGGATCAGGGAAAAAGACAGCTAACAAAAGCACTACGGGAACCACAGCAAACCTCAAACTCTGAACTAAAAAACTACCCCTGCCATACTAAATTGGATTAGACAGCTGAGAATTAATACTACAGGCAATTGTCAAAAAATAGAACAATCAGCTGGCAATTAATGAGCATGGGGTCTAATATCAAATGAGCTACACAACTTAACATAGCTAAAATCACTGTCATCCGAGAGTTACCTGTGTGTAGGCCCACGTTTGCACCTTCTGAAGAGCAACACAAAACTAATTAAAAAGGAAACAACAAGAAAATCAAGCTTTCGAGATGAGGGGAATCAGTATCTATAGTTGCAACAATATATTACCTAAACTGTCCAGATTTCAAAAGCAAAAAATAATTTTCAGAGAGGCAAAGAAACA
>NW_012152896.1:319452-320538 GCF_000956105.1 Propithecus coquereli | reverse complement strand
AAATTGATTGTGGTATTATAATAACAGATGCTCAATTCTTTGAATATACCAATTGCTATGAAATTGCATGCTTTAAATAGATGAATTATATGATAAGGGAATTATTTCTCAATAAAATTGTTTAAAATGAGTAAATAATCGAAGAATCTTTCTCAGAAATATTAGTACAATAAATGAAATAAAATCAAATTAAGGCATCTTATCAATACCCCTGGGATACAAAATCTTCTAATGAGAAAAGCAGCATGTCCTAAAAAGGAACGAAAAAGAGAATGATATTTAATTTTTCAGAAGACATGGGACAATACCTTCAACATCTTATGGAAAATATATTTTCATACTCGAATTTATTCACAGCCAGAAAAATCACTAATTGTTAATGCACACTGAAAACACTTTCAGGTGTCTATGTTCTCAAAATTTTACTGTTATTATATCTTATGATAATACTAGAAGATACTTCCAACAATATAAGAGAATACAAAAAGGAAGTGTAAGACACACAACCTAGAAATCAGGGGATCAGAGGAGAGACTCAATGTGACAGCTGAACACCAAGTAGAGAGTAATCAATCTAGATTGGAGCAGGAGTGTGGACAGGAGCAATGCCTCCAAGAGAATATAATAAGACAGATACTGCACTCGATGCAGCTAACCTTGTTGTAAGTAGTATTTTAAGAGAGTTTATAATATTAAAGGAGTACGTGGAAGAAAAAATGATAATGAAATAGAAAAACCAAATAGGTAAAAAAAAAAAATAGTAAAGCAAAATTATGGAATAAAGTAACATAATTATGATAGTAGACACAGGTGTGAATAATTCTTATTTCATTAAAACAATATAAACACTGAACACTGAGTAACCAAAAATAGTTTTATGAGGAGAAACATGGAGTAGGAAGAGAATAAATAATGTCTAAATTTAGTAATAACTAAAAAATACAAATACAAACAAACTATTTAGGAATGTGGAGGTAAATGCCTGAAGAGTTGGCTTAAAAATGTGTTGATACGGATTCATGGATGAGCAAAACAACTGGTTACTACTTATATATCTTACAGTACTATTTGACTTCCTAAATTATT
>NW_012152896.1:313544-315533 GCF_000956105.1 Propithecus coquereli | reverse complement strand
CTGCTCCAGGTACTGTGCTAAGCCCTTATATGGGTCATTCCTAACTCTTCACCAGACTTGTAATCATCATTAGTTCTCATTTACAAGTAAAGAAACTGAATCAGAGAAGGAAAAATAACTTGTTAAATTTCACATAGAAAACAAGTGCCTTTTTTTTTCTTTTTCTTTCTTTCGTTTTCTTTTTTTTTTCTTTTTCATTGTTGTTAGTCTGACTTCAAAGTCTGTGCCAGACTGTATAAAACCGACTATGTTACATATATTGACACTTGCCTTCTGGGCACTGGTGTTATAGTATAATTGTTTGTACATGTATTTTAGGGTTTTTTTCTGTTTTTTACGAATTATTTTAGACATTTCAAAGGATCCTCATTTTGGCCGTTGGGTTGGATAAGTCCGCGTTCCTGGATATTTACACGATGCCCGGTAAGTGTTATACATAAATCCAGCTGGTGTTTCTAAAAGGAGCACTCAGATTTTGAAGCTTGATTTCGCATAATTTAGGAAATCACTTCTAAAAAAGTGACCAAGGCCGGGAATGTATTTTGAGTCAAAGTGTGCTGCTTGTGAGTGTCACTCCTCTAGGTGTCGCCCAAGAGTCTCAACTCACTCTCTCAGTGTCTCGGCCTGTCTCTAGCTGCCAGGTGGCAGCAGAGTGCTCAGGGTACAGGGGACCACACCTTCGTAATATACCCATCTGGAAGAGCAAAAAGGGGTCCTTCAAATGTTCTTCTGGTAAGAAATGCCCCCTGAGGCCACTTTACATTCTGGGCCATAGCCCTGACACCTCTACACTTCTGGTCACCTGAATGGATCAAAGGGAGTAAATTATCTTTTTTCTTCACGGTGAGAAAACTCCCTTTCCATACACTTTTCAGTTTGGAACTAACAGGAATTGGTCACAGATGAAAATCCAAGGCTGAATTTTCAAGCAACGGAGAACAACTTCAATCTTAAAAGAATGCAAAGTAAAATGAGGCCATTGGTGCCAGACTGCCAATCCTCTGACCCAAACCTCCTGTCCTGAGGCAAAGGCAAAAAATTCTTGACCTAAAATTTTTGCTGTGAGACAGAGGCAAAAAAAAAAAAAAACAAAAACAAAAAAAGCAGTACTCCAGTTCTTTGAAGAGCTCTTTACCTGAACTTCCTGTCCAAAGACAGACACCAAAGCCTTTTCTCCCTTTATAAAGAGAGAATTTGAAAACAGCCCAAATAAAGTTTAGATCTTCAGCCAAATAGGAGGATGTCTGATTTCGGGAGAATTCACCCAAAATACCTGATGGAACTTCTGAAGCCAAAGAGAACACAATGTGTGTGTGCTGGTATTATAATTGCCGCGTTCAGAGAGAAATGCCGACTTACGCTAGATATGTCTGCCTGAAGGGAAAAACTAAGGCAAACTTAAAATAAATAAAGAATTTATTTAGGCCAAGTTTGAGGACTGCAATCCAGGAGAATAGATTCAAGTTGCCCTGAATGTACACTCCTTATACATGTATTTTATATTCCCCTATTGGACTGAGAAGTCCTGGAAAGCTATAAGCAATCTTTCTTTGTATCCCTTAGATATATTCATACGAACTATCTAGGACTCTTGTTACGTGCAGAGTCTGATTCAGTATGTTTGACGCTGGCCCTGATAATCTCCATTTCTAACACACTTCCAGGTGATATAGATGCTTCTTGTCCCCAGGAAACATTTTGAGTTGCAAAGCTTACAGACTTAGTAACACGATTTTCACATAGATATTCACTTAACAAATACGTTCAAATGCAAGAATGTACGACTTCATGAATGTACAAATAGCTTTCTCAAAGCTAACAAGGCAAATTCTCAATGTGTCAGTAGCTAGGAAAGTTTCCATAGGCAACTAACTACAAATATTTCTATCTTGGAAAGGTAGGGAGTTACCAGAACACTTCCTCAGAACATTTGCAGAGCACCTAGGCATCCCCTGGGACAGACTCAATGCCAAATGTAAATACAATCCT
>NW_012152896.1:311786-313494 GCF_000956105.1 Propithecus coquereli | reverse complement strand
AACAACCATATATAGTATAAAAATGGGAGGGAACACAATTCTAGGAATTACTACCCAAATTTTAAGTAAAAGTCAACCCCTTAGCCTTGAATATTACTCCTCTCAATTAGCTAAGACTTCAAAAAACCAGAACCCACTTCCTCTCAGTGCCGCTGCTCTTTTCAAGCCTGCCTGCTCCCTCTTTCTTAAGAGTGTACTGTAGTGTTTTGTTTTTTTTTTTTTTTTAAAAAAAAGCTGATGCTTCCCAGGGATCACCAAATACCTGGAAAAAACTCCACCTGGAGGCTCCTAACACCTTAACTATTTGCTGTTGGGCTTTCTGAAGATTAGAAAAACAATGTTTTTTGCTCACTGTCAATTTCTCCAAAAAGTGTACTAAACACAATGATTGCTCTATGGCTGTGAATTGACTGTATTTACAATCCACATCATTATCTTTAATACAGAACGAAGAGGAGGTAGAATTTTGTTATCTTCCAACTGTTTTCTGGGAATAAAGCAGTGGGAGCACAGGCACTCAGGTCCAAACTGTCATTCAAGTCACAGCATCCTTCCTTGCATCATCTCGCCGTCAGCTTCCATTCCAATGAAATTGTCTACAACAAGCCTTACAAATCGCAAATATGTAGTACTCACTATATATACCAAGAAAGGATTCATACACTGTATAATTTTATCCAAATATAAGTGTAAATATCTGCAAGTCTGCACACGCAATAGTACTTGTATTTTTAATTAAAAGGTATCTAATACAGTATATGACGTCCAACAAGGGCATTTGATAAAAGATTTTGGCAATTGTTTCTTTTGTTTCTCTACAAGGACACTATTTAAATTTGTTGTTTGTTTCATAAGATGTTCTGAAAGCAATTGACTGATTATTGTCATAAGGAAAACAATTTCAAAAGATGCCTTCATAAGTTTGGTATCTTCTCCTTTATTAGTGACTGCATTTATCAAAATCATCCTGGACAGCATTACTCTACACTTGTTTAGGAAAATCTATTGACACAACAGAAAGGTTACTGTGGTGTACTTGAAAATGTCAGAAAAATAATCTATAGCTTCAAGACATTTTGATAAAATTTTTTAACAGACAGGACAGTGGAGACTAGGGGCGAAATGATTGCCTTTACAAAAAGAAATCTAAGTTTTAGGTATCTACATTATACTTTTTGCTCGCCTTTTTTTTTGGATATCTGTACAAGAACACCCTACATACACATTCACTTTTTGAGCACACACAGATCTTTCTTTCTTTCTTTTTCTTTCTTTCTTTTCTTTCTTTCTTTCCTTCCTTCCTTCCCTTTCTTCCTTTCATCAAATTTGTGAATTTTTTTTATGCTTTGTTGTTACTTTTATGTTTTTATGTATCATTTTTGAGATGATCCACCTCTTACTACAAATTGGGATATAAAGTAACAAAACAATGGAAAGACCAATTTAGCAAATGTAAACAATAGCACCCAAGAGATGGAGAGATGAGAAGATACTTTGGCTGAGACAAGGAACAACCTGTAAACTGAAAGTTATGCAAGATAAAATGCTCAAAGCAGTACTTGATCAAAACAGGGGCAATTTTTACGCTTACAGTCGTATTTTTCTGGAAATCTGAATCTTACATATAATAAAATCTGTGAAGTAATTAGGAACAGATCACTTCATTAATTTTTACTCCCAAACTGCCAAACTGTTTATAGACCACTTG
>NW_012152896.1:300763-308151 GCF_000956105.1 Propithecus coquereli | reverse complement strand
CCTACTTCTGATCACAGAACCATCATTCAATTTGTCATGCACATACTTACATTAATTCATCTATTTGTTTTGCAATAAACATTCATCAAGTACTTATTATGTACCAGGATTTATGATGTATATTTGCCTACTATACCAGATAGAACATTTCAATGCACTTATTTGATTATTAGTCTTCTTGTATGAATGTTAAGCCTTTTAAAGATAAATATTAAGACCTTATAATTTTTGTAATCTTAGTACTATTAGAGTGTCTTGGACACGAATAAAAATTCATGCTTGCTAATAAAGCAATTATTAGAAATTTGGCTATTTCAAATATGATCTATTTTTGGTATAAAAATCAGTATCTTTGATGTTCATGCAAGTCTTGACTAAAATTTTAGCTAATGATTGAGATTCCTGGGTACATACACTCACATGGCCTGCTTCAAAAACATGTTCTTCCAATCATTCTATCCCTTTTGCCAATTTTTGTCCACCCCCTTTGCAACCTAATTTTTTATACATCTTACGTATGATAGTTTTGTCTTTTCATATGCATGTCTCACTGTGAATTTAAGAAATATGCATTTCTAAAGATTAGGCAAGAGTGCCTCAGTGTATTGCAAACATTAAAGTCTATTTAATGAGAAAGTACAGATCATATCCCTTCAAGTGAAACTATAGTTGTACTTTCCATCAGCTTGTGCCAAGTACCTACATGGTTATTGTACGGGATGACTCAGATATCCAGGTGATAGGGTCTGATTACTTGAGAGCCTGAGGAATATGTAGAAGTTTTGAGAAAATCAGCAAGAGAATAAAATAAAGTGTCTCATCAAGAAGTTGTGACCTGGTTTAAAGCAAGCATGGCTTTCATTTTCTCCTCTGGCTTGAGACTCAGTAGACTCCTCGGCCTCCTTGCTCCATCTTCACACAGAAATCTTAGACCTAATTTTTTTTATTCTACTGACAAGAAGAATTGCAGAAATGATCATCTTTCTATGCAAGTCCAATAACAGAAGTTTCCTAAGCCACTTAGTCCTTTTTGGGTAAGTGGCAGTTATCACAAATGGGAGACAATGCCAGGCTTATTACACTCCACCAATGACACAGGAATAAGTAAAACAAAAGAATATGAAAATTTAGAGATTTCCAAAAATAGGAATCTTAAGAAGGATCCCAAACATCACTCTATGGGGAGGTAGATATTTGTAGCCTTTTTTAGGTACAATGAGTGCTACGATGTTATTCTTGGACTTTATCAGAGCTCCTGCTCCTTAAGGGTCCAGTGTGTGTGTGTGTGCGTTGGGGCGGGGGTGGTGATATGGTGGTGTGGTTAATTTCTCAAAGCGTTTACAGTATTTTAAAAAAAGGGGTCGTTTTTCAAGTTGAGAAGCTGAAGCACAGAGTGGTTAATGAATCCTCCTAATCAATAAAGTAAATTACCAGGAAAGTCAGCAGCAGGATTAAAATCTGAGGACTCCAAGGGCAGTCAGTCCTTTTTGTGCCATATTATCCCACTTTAATTATAACTCACAAGTGCAAAATTCCAGATGATTAAAGTTAGATAGTTTTTATTAAAGGAAGGAAGAGTGTGTGGACAGTATACTTTTTACCCCATAGCCTTTTTAGAGGCCCTGAATAGATGGCTTATTCTATTAAGGAATGAGAGTTTCTCTAGAAGAGAAATAAAGAGAGAAAGATAAAATTATGTTACTCTTGGTTGCATATTTACAGGGACTTATCTATTAGGAGGCCTTTGATGGCAAATAACAGGATGCCCAACCAAAAGTTACTTAGAAGATAAGGTAATTTATTGTCTCAAATAATACTCCTGGAGGAAGTTGGCAGTTCCAGAGTTGGTTTCAGCTACTCAGGTGTACAATCGATGACACAAGTGCTTCCAGCATTACTCTCAGCCACCCTAAACTGAGCTATGTTCCTTTCTCATTATCACAGGATGGTTGCTCCATAAGACATGGATACTTCCAGGGAAGATGAACATAAGCATTTTCCTTGTGTCAGTTTGGAAAAAAACTTTTTCCAGAAAATTATCAGCAGGCTTTCCCTCTGATCTCATTATTCAGAATTGGATCATTATAAACAAGGTTAAGAGAGAAAGAAAGAATAGAATTTGGGGCTCTATGAAGGTAGATGGGATCAGCAGAAAGTAAGGTAGTAGGGTGGTTGGGCCGGCGAAAGTGGCATGAAGGAAGTTCAGGTATTTTAAAAAGATACCATTATTCATCTTGAGCGTTACCAAAATCCAGATCTTATCAAACTTAATAGTAGCTGAAAGATGTTTTTAAACTCTTATCAACTCAATCACAGAATTATAAATTTTACATTTTAAATTCATTTTTACTGTAGTATTTATGCATTTGCATATGAACCCAGTCCTTTATGTCTGTGGGAAATAAACCAATTTCAAATAAATCAATAACAGGCAATTGGTAGATAGGCCGTGTGTATGTGTGTGTGTGAGTGTGTGTGTGTGTGTGTGTGTGTGTTATACTTAAACGCTTTGTGGCTATAATGTTCTATAAACTTGTTTCTGTAGCTATCAAATGGACATTATTTGAAAAATACTATACAATATCAATATTTCTTTTTAAGAGAAATTGAAATGGATTTCACCAATATGTTTGTTGTTGGTTAAGGTTAAGAGTTTAAGGGATTAATATCTTACGATATTTCTTTTTGAAATGGTTTGTTTCAGCTGATTCTAAAATTTATATGCAAGGGCAAAGAAGTGGAATAGTTACAACGATTTAAAAGAGAAAATAAGGTTGAAGGAATTACATTACCTGATTTTTAGACTTATTATTAATATAAAGCTATAGTAATCAAGAGAATGGTATTGACAAAGAAAGACACAGATAACTGGAATAGAATAGGCAATGTAGACATACACCCAAGCAAATTGAAATTTCGATATTGTCATTTGATATTTGACAAAGGTGAAAAAATCAATAAAATGTAAAAAGACGTTTTTTGCAACAAATGATATTGAAACAATTGATTATCTGTGTTTCAGTAGGCAAAAACAATGAACTTTGACTTAAATTTCACACTTCATACAAATCTCAACTCAAAATAGATCATACACTTAAATGTATAAAACTAAAAACATAGTAAACTCAGGAGAAAATTATAATGACTCAGAGTTAGGACTAGAGTTCTCAGAAATTACACTGGAAGTATGTTCTGTAATAAGAATGATAAATAGGACTTCTTCAAAATTTCAAGCTGTTGCTCTGTCAAAGGCACTGTCAAAAAAGTGAAAAGACAAGCTAAGGATTGAAAGAAATATTTTTAAACCACATATCCACAAAGAATTTGTATCAAGACTACATAAAGAACTCTCGAAACTCAATAATAAGACAGCAAACAACTCAATTTAAAAAATGGAAAAAAAAAAGACTTGAATTAACAGTGTACCAAAGAGAATATAAGGATGGTGAATAACTACATGGGAATATGTCTAACATCATCAGCTATTAGGCGAATATAAATTTAGCCCACAGTGACGCGCACTATATAACTATTAGGATAGCTAAAATAAAATTAGACACAATACCAAGTGCAGACTGGGATGCGAAGCTACTTGGACTTTCATGCATTGCTAGTGGGAATGTGAAATGTTACAGTCAGTCTGGAAAATTGTTAGGCAATTCTTATAAAATTAAACATAGACTTAGTGTAACTGGCTCCATAAGTAAAACTGCCTCTTTACAGTTCTCTTATGTTTCTAGTTCCCAGGCCAATAAGATTTGCTGATCAGAACTTTGTAACGTTTTGTTGCACTGGTGCATTCACTTTCATTTTTTTCTCATAAACAGCAGAACCTCTTGGCAGCCACAGCATAACTACAAAGCCTTACACCACCTGTTTGTCCAGAGAAGACAAGATAAGTGACACTCTACCATAGACTGTGCCCAAGGACCTGCTCAGCAGCCTACTCCCCACATCCCACCTGCACACAAGGCTGAAAGAATGACCAATATCAACTTCTAGCTCAACATACTACCAAAATCCCCATCCTGGGAGGGACTTATTCGCCATTTTTTCGTCATACTATGTATGTTCTAGCCTGATTTCTCACTGTGCCATGCGTCCTGCACTCTGTCCCATACAAGTAATGATGCTCACTCCCTTCGTGAATTATTCATTTCACCTCCAGAAAATACCCTGACCCCACTGTTTGGGGAGGTGGATTTAAGGCAGTCCATTCTTCCCACCTCCTGGTTGATGCATCTGCCACAATAAATCTCCTTTCTTCTTTGACAGTCCTCGTTGTCTCAGGAATTGGCTTTCTGTGTGGCAGGCAACAGAGAGAACCCCCCTTGTGTGTTCGTTAACATTAACATTTGACCCAGCAATCTCATTTCTGAGTTTTGTACCCCAGAGCAATCAAAATATTTTTTCATACCAAAACATATACAATTTTGTCATAGAAGATTTATTTGTCATTTCTAAAAGATGGAAACAGCCCAAATAACCATCAAAGGATCAATTCTATAAACAAACTCTGGCGTATCTTGCCATGGAACCCTATTCAGCAATAAAAAGAATCTATTGACACAGGCAGCAACTTACATGAATATCAAGATACTACCCTGAGTGAGAGGAATAAGTCTCAAAAGGGTATATCTGACATGGTTCTATTTATTGGATACTCTCAAAAATAATATGTTCTATTGTTTTACTATTTTCAATTTAATTGATTGCTACAATTTACTCTTTCCTTTTGCTTACCGCATATTTACTTTGCTCTCCGTTTTTTGGTTTCCATAATCTATGAATATGGATTTGTGGTTTCTCTTTTCTAACATAAGAAATTAGTACTATATATTTCACTTTCAGCACTGCTTCAGCTGAGTCCAACAAATTTTGATACATTTTATTTTCATTTTTATTCTGTTCAATGTATTTTCTTTATTTCCCCTGAGACATCATCTTTGACTCATGGATTATTTGTGAGTGTACTATTTATTTTCCAAGTATTTGGAGAATATCCTGTCATCTCTCTGTTATTGATTTCTAGTTTAATTTCACTGTTATCAGAAAACACTGTATGATTTCAATGCTTTTAAATTTAATGAGTTATACTTGTATGAATCAGGATATGGCGTATTTTGGTGTATGTTCTGTGGGTGCTTGAAAGAAAGTGTTTTTTGATATTTTGGGTGTATTGCTTTTTAAATGAGGATTAGACTCTTCTGGTTGATGATGTTGTTAAATCCTATATTCTTGCTGACTCTCTGCCCATTTGTTCTAACAATTTTTGACAAATCTAACTGTGAATTTTTCTATTTCAGTTCAGTAAGTTTTGCTTCACATATTCTGCAACTCTCGTGTTTGATTATACATATATAAAATTGCTCTATCATATTAGATTGATCTTTATTATTACATAATGTCCTTCCCTGTTCTTGGTAATTTTCTTTATTATAAACTTTATCTTTTATTAATATAGCCATTTGAACTTCCTTTTGATAAATATGTGCATGGTATGTCTTTTTACATTCTTTTATTTTCAACCCATAGGTATCATTATATTTGAATTATTTCTTGTAGACAATACATATTTTGTTTTTAAGTGGATTTTCTGATCTACTCTGCCAATTTCTGTCTTTTAATTTAGACCAGTAATACAATTATTGGTATGTTAAGGCTTAAATCTGCCATTTTATTGTTTTCTGTTTTTTCTGTTTTAAATTTTCTATCTATGAAATCCTTTCCAATCATTTTTTTATATGCCATAGCCTCTGAGAACATTCACCTCATGGAATCAGTGTTTGAGCCTCATTTTGAATGAGTATACAGGGGAAAAAAGCCCAGGATTACATGGATTGTTTTACATTACCTGGGGGAGAGAGAGCACACAGATTAATACTGGGGTTCTGTTGCATAACCAAGAAAAACCAAGACAAAGAGCTATAATGTTATTAATTGTGAAGCAGCAAGGACTCCAAGAAAATGTTTTTATGAGAATGAATATGATACTTCCATTCTGAATGAAGTGATTTCACATCACCCATATACCTAGTGCTAATCCTGTGGCCTTCCTCCTACACAGATTAATAAGTTCCTGCTCATCCACAGACCATTATAGCAGAAAAGCTTCCTCTTTCATAGGAGGCTCATAAATGTGTGGAACACAGGGAGGCATCTGATTCAAGGTACTCAACCAATAATAGGATTACTTGTTTATAATAGGGTTAGAATAGGAAGATGAACTAGGTCAATCAGATTTCATTTCTTTGGAATCTAAATTAATTAAAAACACAAAAAATTATGAGAGTTAAAACTAAAACTTCAATGGTCATATGTTAACAGACTATTTTTTATTATAGGAATATCTGGGAAAATAAGAATAGGTAAAAAGTTGTTTATGATAAAAATGGAGTAGAAAGCATTAAGAATCGCTTAAAAATTAACCTGCTAAATCTTATATCAGCACGTCTACAGTAAACAATCCTAAATGGGGCCATCCTACCTGTAGGATATTGAGGATGCCTACAATAAACGTGGGTTTCCTGATCCTCTTTGAGTCCATTTAATCTTCATTACTGTTCATGCCTTTTCTCTATACTATACTTATTAGGGTAGCAAATTAAGTAAAAACCTTTAATGTCATATAAACTCCAAAAGTTATTTAAAAATTGAAAAACAGTGCAAATCTGTATGGCATCATCATACATATTTCATCATTTTTCTTTTTTTATCTTATTTTACTTTTTTATTTTTAATTGTTATGGATACATAATAGAATATATGTATAGGGTACATGTGATGTTTTGATACAGGCTTATAATGTGTAATAATCAAATCGAGATAATTGGTGAATCCATCACCTCAAGCATTTATTATTTCTTTGAGTTAAGAATATTCCAATTCCACTCTTTCAGTTATTTTAAAGTATACCATAACTTATTGTTAACTATATTCAATTTGTTGTACTATCAGATAATATTCATTCTATCTAATTATTTAGGTGGGGGGAAACATACTTCATCTTTGACAATCAAGACTAATCTCTTCTTGAAAGACTGTACTTCTAAGGTAGAAAAGGTACAACACATTACACAAAAGTAAAAATGCGCATAATATATATAACAGGAGTCTTTAGGGAAGATCATGTATCTTTTCACTGACCATTACTCCAATAAATCAATGGATTTCCTTCTCATTCATCTTTTAATAAATGTATTGCATCATCTCTGAATGTAAATATGAGAAAGCTGATCATATGCAACCCTGCAAAAAAGGTCATTTACATGAAGCACCACAAAATTATACTTAAATTCTTAGTCAACTCTACATAGTAAAATAGAACTGGACAATCCCACTCTGAGAATGTGAATCTTAAAATGTCAAACGTTTTAACTAATAGCAGA
>NW_012152896.1:295416-299983 GCF_000956105.1 Propithecus coquereli | reverse complement strand
CGCCTTGTTTTAATGACATAAAAACTCTATGGCAAAGAATCAAATAAGAAGTCTATGCTACCCCGAACAGCTACATATGTGCATAAATAATTTGAGAGTCTTACTTTTTTGACTCCAGCAGTTTGGTATGGTGAGTAAATGGGCTAAAATGGCACCTTTCTAAGTCTAACATAGATTTATTTCATGTAAAAATTATTTGAAAAGCTCAGAATACAGGACCCTCCAGTTCTGAGTGAGCTGGAGTAAGCAAATTCCCCCTGCCCACTGAATTCCAAAATGAAACCTGGACAGAGCGAATAGAGAAGAACATTGAGCACTCAAAGGTAAAAGCATCAAGTGGACTGGGAAAGAGCAACAGATTTCAAAGTACCACTAAAATGACTGTGCGTTTTCCAATCTTTCTTCCCCTATCTCCTGGCCTTGACTCAAGTCGGCCTAAAGCCCAGAAGTGGACAATCACATTCATGGCAGGAGCTCCAGGAGGAGCCTTCTTCTTCTGGATGTTGGAATGGAGCAGGGATCACCCAGTGCTTGAACTCAGAGGGAAATGTCCCACATTTCATCTTTTATTTATTCTCTCCTGCCCCAGTCCCCAGGCAATCCCATGGTGATAGCACAACAGCCAGGATGGGAAACCGTAAGAGCAAAACCCTGAGGGAGAGAAATGTCCTCTGTGTTCCGGGGAGCTGTCCTTCCAAGAAGGCAAGGCCAATTCCATTGATTTTCTCTCTCTTTTTTCCTTCCTCTCCTTCTCTTTCCCCACCACTTCTGATCTTACTGCTTAGTACCAGACACAAAATGGCAATCCCATAAATTTGCTTCTGAATGCCTGATTTTATCTCCTTCCCATAACTTACTCAACTAGGCTCCTTTAGATACTGTACTAAAATATGTAGATTTACCCTCCTAGCTGCACATTTGTGTACTAGATCCTAATCGTTATTCAAAAAACTCTGAGAATTGAACTAATGAATAGACTTTTACTCAAGCCCCAGGCTGACCAGTGGGTGGAAGATAATAAGCACTGCAAAGGCTCTGAATGCTTAACTGACATTTGAACATTGAAACCACAGCACACAGAGGGTGGGTTGGAACTTGTGGCCAAATCTAAACAGGGCGATTACTGACTAAAACAAAAATACTGAAACATTTGTCATAGCATAAAACTTTTATGTGTCGTTTGGACAAATATAGATATAATGGCCAGTCATCTGCCTTTCTTTATGTGCTTATACAACTAGTAAGTGTTAAGAATTGAGGTAAGAACTCCTGGTCTTTTGCCCAGCTATCAAACCAAGACATTTCTTTGTCATTGAATAGCAAGAGGAACAAGGCATTGACTAAACTGCCTTATATATCACCTTCTGCTTTAAATTTAAGTTGAGCTTCTGTTGCTGATCTTGACTCAGTTCCTCCTGAGATATTTAAACTGGCATCATTTGATATATTGTTTCTGTATATTCAGATGATTTATTATAGCTGTTTGCACATTCAAAATTTTCTTTTGATCATTTTTCAGATTACAAAAAGCTATTTTTATAATAGAATTTGTCAGTTAGAATAAAACCGAACTCCCATTGCACATTGTGTCTCTCTAATGGCTTAAACTCGTCAACAACTATTATATATTCCACTGAATTCTTAACTATCAGTTTCTTACCAGTTTGGATTTCTTCGCCTCTTCTTTCTCAAAATAAAACAAAGATCTGAAAACATCTTTTATTCTCAGCTCTAAGTGAGACTATTAAAACACACATGTCCAATATGTTTGGTCATATGATTGTATTAATCACTTTAAAGAAACCTTCATATGGTAACTTTGAAACACTGCTTAAGTTCACTTTCTTTCCTTTCCTGTTACCATATTTTTTTCAAAAAAAAAATTTTCATGTTTCTCTTCCACTGGAATTCTCATTAGATCATTGCAACTTTAATATTATTGTATCAAAACTTTCTGTACCTCCCCATTTTTATGGGTGTGTATATTTGCTTGCTTTGAACTCTAACCCCCAACACAGAGAATTTTCCAATTACAAAATTATACATTAGATGCACTACTTTGGTTATACTTACATAGTAATCATTAGATTAAATGCCTATATCTTTTCTAAGATATGTAGAAAAATTTCTCATGGGCAGAGTCCAAGATTTTTCATTTTTCTATGCCTAGCTCATACCACAGTGCTGATGAATAGTAGATATTCAGTAACTGTGACTTAACTGTAAAGCATCTACATATTAAGGTATCCCCCCTCCTCCCCATTTTGTACTTACTCCATTTTTTCTATTACTATCACAAAGTGTTCAGATATCTTAGGCAGTTTCATTACTGTTCTTTCTCCATTGTACTTAACAAGATTGTTTATGAGAATATAGATATGAAAGTTTGTTAGTACAAAAGTGGTACATGGGCCAACGAAATTAATCAGATTTTTGACTGAGGTAAATTCTCAGTGGTATCACCGATTAAATATGAAGCGATTGTAATTCTATCCAAAAGCTTGTTAGCACTCTGTCTGATCATGGCTCCTAAGCTTCCCCAACCATGTCCATTCTAAAGATGTTCTAATCCCTACACATGTTCCTGCCCATCTTCCTCTGAACCCCTACATTATAAAGGATGTTCTCATTTTTTGGTCTCAAGAAATACTTTCTAGTATGCAGGCCACCTTGTATTTACTACGGTGTTGCTTCTGATGCTCTTTTGGAGATTTCAATGGCTCCTGGGTTGTGGCAGACCAAAGGGGGTCCACTCTTTGCATTGAATGATGAAGTTTATGCCCCTCTCTCTTAAGTCTCAGCAAGCTCTTAAAAACCTTTGAACAGTATAGGAGAAGTGACTCTGCCAGGTTTTTTGGCTAAGGATATTTGAACACTCACTCTTAGAATCCAGCTCCTCTGCTTTCAGGAAGCCCAAGTAGCCTCATGAAGAGGTCCACATGGAAAGCAACTGAGATCGCTGGCGCACAGAGCTGAACCAATAAGTCAGCCATGTGAGATAAGCTATTGTAAAAGTGAATTATCCATTCTCATTCAAATTTCCCAGCTGAAACACCAGATGGAGCAGAGCTGAGCCTTTCCTGTTACATCCTGCCTACATTGCAATTTTAGGAGCAAAATAAATTATTGTTGCTGGTATGAGCCATTAGTTTTGAGCTGGTTTATTATATAGCAATAGATAGATGAAACATGGGCACTGAAAATCTATGCTGATCTCTAACTCATTTCTCCTTCTCCTGTTTGGTTTGTCTAGCATATATATCAGGTTATTTAATAAGATTATTTGTACCTTCTCCATTTTAACTGCCCTTGAATTATGTACATGGGGTGTATTTTGTCGTTCCACATGAGATAAATGGTAGAAGGCAAAACAGAAATTAGAGTAGGGCTTAAATGAAAGGAGGCATACATTAAGCATGATTTTAGTATAGACTTAGCCAGAGGGGTAAATTATGTCTTTGTGGCTCAAATATGTTGAAACTTTGTGTAACAGCCTGTGAAAACACACCGAGGATTGAGAGGAAACCAACGGACTCTTCTTTTGTTCTAAATGTCCTCTGAGAAGGTTCACCAAAGGACTGAATGTACACATTGTAGTTGGGGATTCTATCTCCTGGGCATCCTTATCTTTGTCCATTAAAAGCAGGGTTAACGTTAATGAATAAATGAGAGAATTTTCAACAATTTGGAGCCAAATTGCAGGCTTTACAATTTTCTATAATTGTTAAAGGTGGATCACAAGTTTGGTTTTTATCTATTTAGCAGCTTGCCAAGAAATTTAAATCCTGTCACTTCAGCACATTTTGTAACACGTTAGCTGTTATATACACCTGTTTCTTCCAATGGACTTAAACTTTATGAAATCAGAGGCTGTCATTCAATTTTTGCATTTCCACAGAGCTTGGTTCAGAATCCAACATATAGTAAATATTTGCCTGATGAACTGAATAGAATTTATACTTGGGATTAGTCCATCCTATATTTCCTCTTTTATTTCCATTTTAGGAGAAAATAATTCTTACTATTACCATAGAAAGATTAAAAAACAACTTCCTCTTCATATTTGAAGGCTTACTTTCCTTTTTTGCACGTAAGTCCAATGGATTCTTCACTTTGCACGTGCACACACACAAACGCACACACACACACACACACTGTGCCTGTTGATTCTACATTCTTACAGAATTACCTTTAGTGCCTGGTTTGATAGGACATTTTTGTTACTTCCAACTCTTGCACATTTTTGTTAAAATTAAAATCCAGTTAAAATTCTCTTCTAACATTATTTTTCAAAATTTAATGCAGAAAATATAGCTGATTATAAATAATGTTTGTCTTTTGTTTTTACTTTAGAGAGCACATACAATAATAGAACTGATTTTTTTTGGTCCCTATTTGTGACCCACACCAATTCAAATCCCATATTTTAAGAATTCCCATGTTACTTGTTAATCCTAAAGTTTCGCCCCTTAATGACTCACTAGTTTTAGTCGCTAATGTGAAGTACTCTGAAGACAAATCCATTATATAGTGGCTATAAAATGGGTAATATTGTTCCCTCCCCACA
>NW_012152896.1:293422-293764 GCF_000956105.1 Propithecus coquereli | reverse complement strand
TGTAATAAATTTCTATAAAATTAAAACCTTTTTTTATAAAATAAGAAGCATATGAATTTCCTTTTTTCATGGCTCATTAGGCTTCAATACCAATCTTCTCAATCCCTAGGAGATTTATATTGCCTGGACACATCTAATTTACATCAACACATGCAAATATAGGTATTTTAATGAGTCTTTAAGGCTTTCTTTGGCCACACTCTCCCTTGTCTCTTTGACTCCATTTCCACTTGGCTGTCTGTTTTCCCACTCTTGAATTTCTTCTTCAAGGGCTTGAGTCTAATCCCCAATGAGCCAATTAGCCTCATTTCCTCTGTCCCGTCCCTTTATTCTTGTTTTCTC
>NW_012152896.1:288258-289356 GCF_000956105.1 Propithecus coquereli | reverse complement strand
TGGAAGATATATAAAAAGATTCAACTTGAACTTCTAGTGATGAAATAGCGTATATGAAATCATTTCACTTAGATGCCTATAATTCTCATTCATCTCAACTTCTCAGCAGCTTAGAGCATACCAACCTTCTTCAAAATTGCTTTTATCCTCCAACTTGCGCAAGACCTCCCTGACCAACACTGCAAGAACTTGGACACAGAAAGTGATGGCAAGCTTAATTGGTCCCTGGTTGGAAACACAAGTCAAGATTAGCTTCTGAGTTACTTAATATTTTATTTTTAGTACTTAGCATAGTGTCTGCAGCACATTATAATCATGCAATAGAAGAAATTGAGGAAAAAAAGGGGATAGAGTTGGGGGAGAAATAAAGGGATAGAGAAAAGAAAAGAGCTAAGAAAGGAGGCAGTTTGAAGGAAGGGTGAGAAGTGAGAAAGACTGCTGACTTAGTTATAGAACTGACAGCCTCTTCCAATAGTTATAGAAAGCTCAAGAGAATTAACTCATCTCATGGAGACCTAATGTAAATGTATAGGTTCATTTTCAAGACAGGATCAAACAAACATGTTTAATTATATCATCTTCCTTAAGTGAAGGCAAATTGAAAGTATTCATTATGCAGTAGTTTAAATTCATTGATTTAAATACCAAAGTGATATATAATTTAAGTGTGTAGCACTCTAAAATACTACAAAGCATATGCTGAAGAAGCAGTAAACAAGAATTTATAGAGAAAAGCAAAATCTTCAGTGATGGATGAGGCACTTCAATCAACTGAATCACTTAGAAGCTAAAATTCAGTACACAAGAGAAACACACCTTATTAAGTTACCTGTAAACATCGTGACTCATAAAGATGGACCATCCAGAGACGGCAGCGGCTGCTGTACTGAATGGAAAGCATACCCATATATTTGAAATAGCTACAGTCCTGTCAGAAAATAGAAGCAAGAACTTGAAGTGATCTCTTCAGGCTTGAAAAATCCTTTGGCCAGAATCAAAACAGCATTTGGTCCAATTCTCCCTTTTGTGGAGGAAGAAGCAAATTACCATAAATCAGACTGAGTGTTTGCCCATAAAAACAGGAGGCATCACAAGCTT
>NW_012152896.1:286923-288208 GCF_000956105.1 Propithecus coquereli | reverse complement strand
CCTTCCCTCCTTGCTCTGGCTATACCCATGCTGATGCCTTTGCAACAAGCACAGTCACCACCCAAAAAGAAGGGCAATGGTAGTCAGTAAGGTAAATAAGTCAGGTAATTTTTCCTGCTTTATAGATGAGTAACCTATGGCCTGGAAATACTAATTTATTTTCTTATCAATTGAAATGACTTCCTAAGAGCAGACTAATTTTTTAGGACTCTAGTTTCCTTAAAATACTCTCCCTCCAAAATAGCCCTGTGATAAGAAAACCAAATGATCTGAAGATCCTTTCAGTGGAATGGTTTTCATTTTCTTCTTCCAGCTAGGCAACATAGAGTTCATGGGCAAGCTTGCTCTTGGATCCAAATACAGCGTTGCACATCAATGATATTGTGATTATCCAGTGGTCGCTGTGTGTGGGTAGGGGTGTGAGTTAATGAAAGGTTTTGGTAAACTAGACATTCAATGAAAGTTCAAAGGAGCAAAATGAATTAAATCCTCATCTAATCATAGTTTGAAGCTTCTCTATTCTTCACAGAAGGGTGAAGGTGTGTTTCTGGAGGAACGATGGCTGATATAAATCCACAAAGGGATGGCAGGATGAAGCATTTCTCCTGAGAGTAATATAGAAGAGAGACACAAGGGAAATATTCTTCTTCAGATCCCTGCAGCATACAAAAACTGAGCTTATTCATTCACAGACAGAATTGTCAAATATCTATTGATAGCCTTATAGTTATATTCCTAATGGTTTTCGTTCAAAACTTCTAAGTTTCCTTGTCTAGACAGAACAGTGACTCATACTGGACAACAGCTGAGGGTGTGTGTATGGGGGAGTGAAGGGGAGATAAGCCAATGGGCAGTCCTGGTCTGTCACCCCACACACTGTTCTTCTGATGGGTGTGTGTGTGGGAATGATATGGAGGAACTGAGGGAGTAAGCTGACACTCTCTGCTCTAACTGCAATTATCCTCTCACTGTCCTGAAAACTCAGCTTGTCCATTTTCACACATCCCCTCCCTCCCCACAATCTCACCGCAATAAATTCCCTGGTGCTTCTTATTCTTCTGCATCCTGAGTGAGTGTTTCAGGGTCTTGATTGAGCCTTACCTCTTCCAGTAAGCAACTCATTACACTCTTTCTATAGAACTCTCTGTACCCTTCGAGCCTTTTAAGCTGTGGGTAGCAGAGGCACTGCTAGTCTCTACCATGACTAGTGAGCAGTCAGGATAAAAGGAAAGACAAGCACCACATGTACTCACCATCAAATTGGTATTAACTGATCAACACATAA
>NW_012152896.1:275735-276414 GCF_000956105.1 Propithecus coquereli | reverse complement strand
ATTCATTATAAGTTTCTCACCAGTTATTGCCTTAATGGTTTTCCATCCACTGGTAATCACTGATTAGATACATTATTTTATTAGGAGTTTAAAATAGTGATTTTCTCATTCCATATTCCTTCTTCATTTATTGTTGGTAGACAATGATTCATAGATCTCCTGCATTCCTTTCACATCTTTGGAGCAGTGGCACTGATGGCCTTTCCTCTAGCATATCTTTTCAAGGATATGTGTTTAACAAATGGGTTCAAAACACAGAGATGGCAACTTTCTCTGGAGCAGAGGGCAGGTTGGTTTGCTGTCCAATGTAATAAAGATAATCACTTACTCTGGAGTAAAAGTTAAATAAATTTGTTTGAAGTCCACTATAAAAGATCATTGATTCTAAAGCTCAAGATTCCTCTCCTTTAACACAATTCACTGTATATGATGAAGTCATATGAACCTCATCACATTACCCGGTGGGAATTGGAGTTTAGGGAACCAGTATAAGAAGATAGATAGCTACTGCTATTGATTTAAGAAATAAATTGTCCTTTTGCTGTTGTCTAGGAGTCTTATGTCTGCTGCCAGCATCCACAAAACTCTAGCAGGCTAACTTCTGGGATTGCAAGTAGAGTAAAATCTCAGATTCTTACATTTATTAGCTGGAACTCTTCTACAAAGAAGAATTCTATTT
>NW_012152896.1:272453-274105 GCF_000956105.1 Propithecus coquereli | reverse complement strand
AAATAGCCTGCTGTTATGGGATATTAAATTCATTCCTTCACAGTTTCTCTTTCACAGGTCATGAGTAACTTCAAAATTTCCAACTTCATTTGCATCTCTTTCTGTTCTCCCTATATACCACTATATTTATATCCCGGCTACACCAATTGATCCTGATCTTAAACATACCTTAAAAGAAAAATGAGTGGAAATTGAAGATGTCCAGTGAGCAGTTGTTAGAGTGATAGTAAATTCGTATATACTTTCAAATGAGAGTCAATTGTAGGAATTACAGGTTTTTGAACTTAGAAAAGAAAAGATTGGGAGGAGCCAAGTTGGTGGATGAGAAAAGCCACCAGTCAGAGTGTCTCTGAAAAAAAGACAAATTTTACAAGAAAGAGAAAAAAATAAACTAGCAGAGAAACATAGATCGGGTGAGGGATGGAAGGAAGGGTGCCTGAAACTACAGGAGACTCCACAGGAAGACGTTGCGGAGACGAACTGGAAGGAGAAAAGTCCCCGAGAGGCTTGGAGACCAGCGACAAGGGTAGGTGGAGCAAATAACTTCCCCCTCCCTTGCATCTCGGACTGCTGGTGGGCTCCTGAGCGGCTGGAGAGACCTGCCCACACCAGCCCAGAGAAGGCTGCCACCAGTGAGCAGTGGCCTCTTGCGGACAGGACGCTGGGCTCCCAGCTCCCTCAGGGCACCTCCCCGTGCACAGACCCAAGCCTATCAGCAGATGCCATAGTGCTCCATTCTCTCCTTCCCCCTCCCTACCCGTGGGTGCCCAGAGAGACAATTTAGTGATCACACGGAGGCATCTCCAAGGAACGGGACCTTTCCTTTTGGGGCCCTACAGCAGACTGAGGGGTACTCAGACTGAGAGTTCCCTATCTGCCAGCCCTCCCAGGTGCTGCTTGCCTGGGGACTCCAGGAGAGCAGGGTAAATACCGAGGTGGAGAGAAATAGATCCAGCTTGGGCATCCTGTAGGTGTTTCAAGACCAGCACCCCTCCCCCTGGCAGGGTCAGGGATTGATCTCCAGGGCCCAGGGGACAGGCCTGCAGACCAGACCCTGTACACCCAGGTCACGATTGTACTGCTCTGGGGCACAGAAGGCAGATCTGTGAAAGAGCCTACTGAGGAGTATGCGCCTTCAGGGGCAGATCAAAGTGCCTGAGCAGCAACCCTCCTCCCAAAAGAGGGCTGTGCATCCAGTTCAGGCTGCGATCCTGGGTAGGTAACCTCCTGGCCCACGTCACAGCCAGGGGAGATCCATTGGCCTGAGGTCCTGCCTACTGGCAGAGGCCTGGGAGAGGACACGGGGGGCGGGGGGGGCAGGGGAGCAAGACCTGCTCCAGAGTGCAAATTTCGGACAGCCCCACTCCCAAGCTCAGACTTTCAGCTGAGTGGAGCCATTTTAGCCCCTCCCAGCAGCTTTCCACAAAAACAAAGAACAGACCTTTGACCCCTGCTAACAGCAGTGTGGAGCCTGAGGGCAGGCTTACCCAACCCAGCCCCACCGAAACTCACTCCTGGTCCTGCCCCCACTGAGGTGGAGAATAAAGACACACCTGGAAGTCCCAGGGCCCCACCCACCACTGGAGGCACAAAAGGGCCTTTCTAGAGGAACAAGAGCTAGCTACAGGACCCAAAAACATCACCGCAGCTCG
>NW_012152896.1:257520-259237 GCF_000956105.1 Propithecus coquereli | reverse complement strand
TTTAACATTGGCTAAATGGGAAGATATTTTATGACAGATTTAGTTGATTGATGCTAATAGCTGGTCATTATGAAGACATTTAAAGACCAATAGGGCACAAGGACTTACCAATATATATATTGTACGTAATGTATAAGACAATATATAAGGAATCTGTATCCTGTGGACAGGAACCCGTGACGTTAATCATGCATACCATCTCATTATCACCCCTGATAATAATGATAATTTTATTGCATATTTACTATTTTCCAGATTTTGATTTGCTTAAATTGTTATTTATCCTAATAGCACTTGCATTTCAACTAAGGTTTCCCCAAATTTAATATCTTCTCCAAGGATTGGCTCTATTGCCTCTTAGTAAGAATTCCTTGGACTAGTATACGTTTTAATTTTTCTCAACTCACTCTCTGTAAATGGCCAGGGACATGCTTGTTCATTATAATAAAACTACAGTCTCCCTTTAAAGCAAAAGGCAGGTTTTCTTCCTATACATTGTAAACTCAGGGGTTCTCTTCTGTAATGCAACCCATTGCATGTGCCATTGTTATCTGTCCCTTCTTACCTCATTCTATGGGAACTGAAGCTCGGGGAACTGGAACAAATGCTGTATTCTGGTCATTGCTATTGATAACTAATAAACTATCCTTTGTCTTCGACCTGGGTGTCTCTTGTCTTCTACCTGCGTCCATGAAACTGTCAGGCTAACTTCTTGCTTACAGAGAGGGTAAAATATCAGAAACTATTTCTTTTCAGTTTTTGACACTCTTGTTAACCTTAGACATAGTCTTATTTTAAGTCTTTAGTTATTTTCATAATTTTTCATGGGAAGCACTAAGTGGTGGAGAATTTTTACATCTCGTGTGTTGGAGACTGATTGTTTTGAAAATTGGTAACTTATCTCAGTAAAAGCTCATCTTATTGGTTTTAGTCTGTAGTTTCATTCTGTACTTTCAGAAGGTACTTTCTTTTCATTTGTAAGAGATTCACTGCCTCTCAGATTTTTGGCACTGACAAATGTAAAATCCATATTCATGTCATTAACAAAAAGGGTTGAGACGTGACTGGGGAGAGAAAGTAGCCCTAAGGCATGCCACTCAAAAACTTTCTCAGGAATGACAAATAAATAGATTGATAATCTTCAGATGCGGCTGTCAAACTAGCAGCAAATTCCTCACACAGTATCACCATCTTCTTTTTATCATCTTCTTATAAATATGTCATGTAAAACATTTCTACCAAAGTTAAGATACAATGTTTCTAACTCATTCCCTTCATTTAGAAGTTTAATCACCTTGTTGTGAAAGGAAAATGAGGTTATTTTGCCATGATTTGCCTCATTGAACTCTTTTTGGCCACAATGTGCACATTATTTAATGTCATGTAAGACTAAATATTTGTTTAAAAATCCATTCTAATTCCCTGCTGTACAGTTTTTAGAAAACACTATTTTCTCTTTTAGAAGAAGAAAAGAAGTATACAAATGTCTGTATTATTTGGGTTTCCTTTCTTTTTCTGTATGTTCCAGATATTTTGGTGAGTAATCAGATTGTATTAACATGTTAACCTCAAAACAATTAGATGAAATAATGCAGTTAATACTTTTACTTTCCAGATAAGGAAATTGTGTTCTGTGACAATGGAATACATTTGCTCTGGTCATACAACTAGCAAATAGCTAATGTGAGTTTTGGTACAGAAATTTTTAGACCAGAAC
>NW_012152896.1:256042-257470 GCF_000956105.1 Propithecus coquereli | reverse complement strand
CACTGTCATTTCTATGTCTTTATCCATTGGTTGTCTTTCCTTATGGTATGAATCACATTTTGCCCTGCATCCCCTGTCTAGAATTTTATTTTCATTGAATGCCGGACAACTAATATGTTACACTATTTGTTTGTTTGTTTATTTATTTATTTATTTTTGAGACAGTCTTGCTCTGTCACCAGGGCTAGAGTGCCGGGGATGGGGTCAGTCTAGCTCACAGCAACATTGTCGAGTGTCTATATTTTATCAACTTCCTTTAAAGAGTGTTGTTTTGGTAGACAATTATGTCAAATTCAGATCATCTTGACACTTTCAAAGCATGATTTTAGATTCGAAATACTTCTAGAGTAGCCATTACACTGGAGATTATTTAGCCTTAATTAATAAGGTTCAACTCCAATACTGAATGTCCTGGGTATTTAATACAGTTTCTCCACTGGGGCTGCTAAGACTGAACACGCCCATCCCTGTGCGAGCTGTGAAGGTAGCTCAGCTTACAGCTCCCCGCTTGTTTTTCTTTTCCTGGCCTCATGAAGTTTCATCCTACATATGAGCAGCTTTGAATTCTGTGAAAGGCTTGAGAGAAGACTGAGAAAGATAAAACATCGCGAGGATTTCTAGAGCTGTTTCTCTGTTTAGCTCCCTACTCTCCGATTATTTGCTCTACAATTTCTAACTGCCAAACCCTCCCCCAAATTTTATTTTTGTCTCTTTAATTTAGCACAACTGTCATGCTCCACTTGATTCCCTTTCTCTGATACAGTCCAGAAAATGCCTCATCAGAAAGCAGGATGATCACAGGGCTCATCTAATTTTTTTTTCATTGTCTCAAAAATCACTTTCTTTCACTGTCTCATATCCCATATCTACAAAGATCTGTTTTATCTACTTTGTCTAGTTTTCTAGTTGGCTGAAAGCTAAACTTTGTAAACATTTCTTTTAAAATCCTCGTTTGCTTATTCTAACATGTGAATTAATTGAGATTCTGTTCTTAATGACTTTTTCTTCTTTTAATTGCCATTCACATTTTTCTTTATCTTGGCATATCTCGTAAGTTTTTGCTGTATGATGGATATTATATACAAAAGAACCATGAAGACTTAAAATGATATTTTCTTCCTTGGGAGAGTACACCATTTATTTTTTCTCTTCGGCAGATAGAGGAGAGTTTGATCACCTCAAACAAAACAAAGATGAACTGATTTGAGGCAGAGTGGAAAATAAAGTCAGACTGTACACATATTTTCTAGTAGTCTGAAGTGCAAAATTTATCATATGCTGGCTGTAGAATCCTTCCTTCAGCCAGATTCTCTCTCAAGTGCCATGAGACTGAGGGAAATCTCACTCTGCCTTGCAAGCCCTGCTTCCAGACTCCTGTATTGCCCACACTCTTAGAAAACTCCCCATGGGGTAAAACAGCAAATGTGC
>NW_012152896.1:249999-251812 GCF_000956105.1 Propithecus coquereli | reverse complement strand
CTTAAAATAATATATTCAGTGTTATCTACTATTGTATGAGCTATAATTTCTACATTTTCAACCTTTAGAAACATAAATTTGTGTGATAGTTCTATCCTTGATATAAAGGTGTTCGTTTAGTGTTCTGCAAATATAGAATTCAATGATGTTTAATTTATGGAGAACTCAGTTTACAATTTCTTCTATACCTCTGCTTTCATTATTTAGGTGTCTGGCCTTATGGATGATATAACAGACAACAGGCAGCCCTATAACTGTGAGATGGCCTGGTTCACCAACAATTCAAATTAAGATGACGCAGCCGAAGAGTTAAGAGAATAAATTGGTCTGACAGTCCTGTATTAAATCAATTTAGCCTACCATAAAAGTACCTGTAAAATAATTTTCAGCACTTCATGGTTGTTATAATTCTATGACAAGTATCTCTTGAGAAAATTGCAGTTTCCTCTAGATCAATATATAAATCTATGTGGTATTCCAAATTCTGTTTCTGCCACTTTCCACTTAGAGGCTGCAGCCTTGCCTTCAGTGAAAATCCAACAGAATATAAGACATTTCCTATCTGGGATTCTCAAGGAATGTACCCTTTGGATAACTGAACGCATTTGATCTAGTCTATTTTATTTTAGCAGGTGTGCAATAAAACTTTTCGGAATTATTCTGTTTCTATTCCTATTACAAATGGCTGTACTAAACCAGAGATTGAGCGGAGATTGTAGATTTCAATAATGTAGGGTGCAAACTCAAATGTCAACAATCTCCAGGCAGGTAATGTCCATGATTAAAACTTCTGTTTTTTTTTTTTTTTAACTATGTGATCTGTATTTTTCTGTTTTGGCTCATCCGAAGAGGGGTGAGGGGACACCTGCTCTTTAGCTCCTTTTAGGTGTTACCATAGAGGAATGGGGGCCCAGTTTTCTCAGATAGACATCTGATATATTTCCAGATTTTCAAGTGTTGTCTGAATGTAACAACAACAACAACAACAAAAAACAAATGCATTTTTAGATTTTTCTTTTTGTTGTAGTATTTGTGAGTTTTTCCAAAGCAAATCAGCCCCAACCCTGTAAAAATAATGCTTGTTAATGAGACTTTATCTTGATGAACTGATGTTTTTGTGAGTTTTAAGGTTGGCATGCCAGACACTGTTGTTGTGAACTCCCCACCTCCAGTCTCCTGGTTAATACCTTGGAAAATACAACCTCAAGACATCAGTATGTAGTCATTATAGACTGAAGACTTATCAATAAACTTATGCAAATATATCATATAAAGCATAAATGGAAGGAAAAAGTAATTTAAAAATAAATGGTTTTCAAAGAGAATTTGAATTTCAAAAACTTACCGGAAAACAAATATGGTGGAAGAAATAAAAAGGAATCTCACAGTTTGGACATGACAAATAATGTCGTAGCTCTCAAAAGGCAACACTTCTAGTGTAAGTTAGAGGTTAATCAATGAGCAGAAATGATTATATAAAGAAGGCAAAGAAACAAGGGCAAGATTTTCAGCACTGTGTATAAGGGCCATGAGAATTTAGTTTTTTGGTGGCATCAATTAGCAATCCAAACTGCCTCCAGTTCACTATAATAATATACTGCCGTTCTCTGAATACACTATGATGATAGATCATCTGACTAAAAGAGCATCTGGGGCTCATTAACTCATTTAATAAGTATATAATGAAGGCTTTCCTTGGCCAAACACTAGACTAGATGCTGAAAATGTAGCTGTGAACCCTTCCTCCTGCAGAAAGAATCTCTACTTTTAAGATAAAATTAAGTCTGACATTTATGTGTTGATTAACATCTAT
>NW_012152896.1:236722-237889 GCF_000956105.1 Propithecus coquereli | reverse complement strand
TCCTGTCATTTTCTGAAGAGTAATAATATGGAACATTTATTGACAGCCTCATTTATGTCAAGACTGTCATTCATTTTTTCCTCCCACAAATAGCACGAAGTAAATACTTACCACTCTTTTATAAATGGGAGAAACTTAGAAACTTAAGCTCAAGGAAAGTTAGGAAGTTGTCCAAAGTTAATATGGTTACCAAGCCAAGATAAAAACTTACGTCTTTAACGTGATAAAGAAAAAATTATTCAATGACACTTTTTAAAGCCTAGTAAGATAGACTGTATTTAGAACCATTGCAATAGATATAGGGACCACTGCAATGAGGTCTTGCAGAAGAAGAGAGAGATTAGACTCAACTCTGAATACAGCATTGACAAGTAGGAATTTATAGCCAAAGAGCAGGGTGGGGGTCATTGGATGGAAAGTTGCTAAGAAAACATCAGGGGTAAGGAGGGTTTTGGTTAAACTAACCTAACAAGATCCTTGTGGAAGACAAGCCAAGGTGATTAGATGTCACCTGAGGAATGGTGGAAGATGAGGAACCTGATCAGATATGGAGGGTGATCAGATATTGAAGGTGGAGGGTTCTTGCCAAGGTTAGCCAGGTTCTTTTTTAAACTTGGATTTTATAAGGAACTACACAATTGTACCTAGGAGAAAGTTCAGTAGCTTGACCAAGCAGAGAATCTTTGTCAATGGATCCAATGCATTTTTTTTTTTTATCACTAGACTATGGTGTTTCTTTTAAACACTTAATAGGAGTACAAACTCTAAATTATCAGTAAGGAGTTTGCGAAGATTTTTGTCTTTGTTATCTCAGTCTTGTATCATGATTCTATTAGTTTTTAGGGTGACTTTCAGGCTCTGTGTGTCAGTGTGCTACACAACTTGCTGGCTAAGAGATCCTTCTACGAATAGTCTCCTGATCCTGCCTTCCTTTCTCATTAAGTTCCATTTTTGCAGAACCCATATATTTGTTTCTGGATTAATATTAATCATCTGAATGATTATAATTAGGAAGATGTCATTACCACATCAGCACATAGTAGGTGTTCAATGAACACTGTTATTATATTTAAAAAGGAGCATAAGTATTTTAGTAGGAAGCTATGGTTCCTTAATAGCAGAAATAGAATAGTACATATAATGCCACGAGACAATAAGGTCTCCGAA
>NW_012152896.1:235812-236129 GCF_000956105.1 Propithecus coquereli | reverse complement strand
CAGTGAATAGGATTGTGCATAGTGATTGAGAAGGGCTTCTTATAGAATGGTAATTCCTTTGGAGATCTGGAAGTTCAAGAAATGTGAAGGCTGGATAGATGGGTTCTTCTTTTAACTTGTTTAAAGGTTATCTCTCTGTATACTATGATGGAAATAAACTATAAGGGCCAAGCATGGATGAAGAAGTCTAGTAAGATTTTGCATTAATCCAGGTGAGATACATTGGTGGCTTCTAAAAGTTTTGTAGCAGTGGAGGTGGTCAAAAATGAAAGTGGAACTGACAGAATTTGCTAATATATTGAATGGGGACTGTGAGA
>NW_012152896.1:232978-235442 GCF_000956105.1 Propithecus coquereli | reverse complement strand
CTTATTTGCTGAAATTGACAAGCTGTTTCTGTAAATCACATGGAAATGTAAAGGGCCAAGAATAGCCAAGGAAATCTTGAAGAGCAAAGCTGAAAGACGAGACACAACTGGATAGCTAGATCTTCCAGTAAGCTATAATCATTAAGGAACCCTGGTGTTGGTGAAAGGATGGAGAAAATGCAAATGGAATAGATGAAAAGAGACCAGAAAAAAAATGTGGATAATGACCTGATTCATGACCAAAGGGACCATTCAGTGTCATAGGGAAAGAACGGTTGTTTTACTAAATGGTTTTGAGTCAATCAAATATCATATGGGAAAAATATACCTTGACTAGTACTTTACACTAGACATAAAATAAATACCAAATGAATTGGATACCTAAATGTGAAATTAAAAAAATATAGATTTTAGAGGAATATATTAAGAATATATTAATATACTAAGAATTTGGAAATAGTAAAATAATTCTTAAATAGAACACAAAAAGCATTATTCCATAAAAAAATAATAATTGGACTTTATTAAAATTATCAATGTTCATCTGTCAAAAGACACAAGATTTTACATCTGTATGTCTATATCTACATTGATATCTCTATGCATTCATTATAATCTTATTTATGTCTTTCAACAAATTATACACACACAATATGTTATATACATAACTCACTGGTGGAAGAAGATATTTAGAATATGGAGACATAGAAAAGAGTTCACATAAAAATTTAAAAAATACGTATGCTGAAAAAATCCAGATGACTCAGCAGAAATTTGGGCAAAAGCCTTGATCAGAAATTTCACACAAGTATGTCAAATGGTCAATAAACATGATAAGGGACCTCAAGACAGCTTCAAGTTAGATGTCATTAAGTTGAGAAAGAACATTGTGTGGTAGGGAAGCAAAGATACAGTATGTATTTAAAACCTATATCTCAGGGGAACTCTGGAAGTGATTATGGCGCATGGAAACACTGCAAACAAAGAGATCATAAAGGTAGAAAGTTTTTGAGACTTTTGTGTTGCCTTAAGGATACCCTGAGACTGATCTAAAAAAAAATTAGTAACAGTTCATCTTTGTCTTTTTAAAAAAGCCTTAAACTGGAAGTGATCTGTAAAGGTCCTATATTAGGCCACCATAACAAAGTACCCTATATTGGGTGGCTTAAACAACTGATATTCATTCTCTTATAATCCTAAAGGTTGAATTTTTAGATAAGGTATCTGCAGGATCAGTTTCTCGTAAGGTCTCTCTTCTTGGCTTGTTTATGGTCATTGCTAAGGTCCAATTATTATTGTTCCCTCTAAATTCTTCAGTTGAAACTTAACACTCAAAACAATAGCATTAAGACGTGGGACCTTTAGGAGGTAGTTGGGTTATGAGGGCTTCACCCTCATAAATAGGATTAGCAGTCTTATAAAAAAAAAAAGTGTGAGGATACTTGCTTCTCCTTCCCATATTTGAGGACAGAGTGCTCTTTCCTTCTGCTATGTGGAGACATAGAGAAGGCATCGTCTATGAGGACTAGGCTCTGACCAGATACCAAATCTGTTGATGTCTAGTCTTGGACTTACCAGCCTCCAGAGCTATTAGAAATAAATTTCTGGTGTTTATAATTACCCAGTCAAAGGTATTTTGTTATAGCAGCAGAAAGGGACTAAGACCAAAAAGGAAACAAACTGAGACAGAAATTGGTATCGAGAAGTGCTCTACTGTAACAAATACTTAAAAATGTGGAAACAGCTTTGGAACTGGATAATGACAGAGGCTGCAAGAGTTTGGAAGTGCAGACTAGAAAAAGCCTGTGTTGCTGGGAACAGAGTGTTAAGTGAGATTCCAGTGAAGGTTCAGAAGAAGAGGAGACATGCAGAGAAAACCTCAATCTTCTTATAGATTCATTAAGTAGTCATGATCAGAATGTTGATAGAAATATGGATGGTAAATGCCATTCTGATGAGGTCTCAGACAAACATAAGAAATAGGTTATTGAAAACTGGAAGAAAGCACATCCTTGTTAAAAGTGGCAAAGAACTTGGGAATTGTGTTTGTGCCCTTGTATTTTATGGAAGGAAAGACTTGGGCCCAATGAAACAGGACATTTGGCATAAGAAATCTCTAAGCAAAGTGTTCAGGGGACAATACAGCTTCTTTTGACTGCTTACAGTAAAATACAAGAAGAGAGAAATAAGTTACAGTTGGAATTTAAAGATTTAGAAAATTCTCATATGAGCCATGTTGTAACAAATAATAAAGTATGGTCAGGAGAGAACATCAACAGTGTAGCCAAGTGACACTTCAGTAGAGAGATTAGAATGGGTGGGGATAAGTTTTGTGCTGTTCATCAAGACAGTAAAAGAATAACTTTAAGAGCATTTTAGAGATTATTGGTGCTTCCCCAGAGTATCAAACCTTGTGGAACAAAACTATGTCAAAAGAAGGGCCTTAGCAAACACATAAAAAAAA
>NW_012152896.1:231950-232928 GCF_000956105.1 Propithecus coquereli | reverse complement strand
CTTGTGATTTAGATGACTTTGTGAGGCCAAAAGTATAGAGCTAAAGATCATAGTTGACCTTTGTTGTAAGAAACAGAGACTAGTTTACCTTAGAGAAAGTAGAATGCTTTTTTTTTTTTTCTACCACAATGTCCCTAAAAGTTTACAGGCAAGAGCATTTACCCCTAGTTGAGGGAATCTAGAACAAGCTGTCATATGTTAGCACAAAGCATCCTTTAATTATCCTTATTTTAATTTTAAAGCTGATATAAATTTTACATTCTACCTCATAATAGATATGTCTTGTCAGTCTTCTTGCTGTATCTTCCCCTGCTTGATTTCAAAATATAGTGGTCTTCAAAGACTCTAATTTTTGTTTTTTATCTTTTCTTATGCACTTTCTCAAAGGAAGCTCTCTAATTGAATCCATTATATACTATTTATTTATCTGAAGATGATTTTTGTAATAATAGCTACAGTTAGAATCGCTACCCTAAGTTTCACACTTACATATCTAATGTATTTCTTGACACCTGCACTTGAATACCTAGCAGGGATAATAAACCAATTATGTCTGTAAAAGAGCTCTTGATGCCCACCCTACCCTCATCACCATCCTGACACTCTTTCCTCATGCCATCAAGTTATATTATATTGAGGGCTCACTCAATACTCAAGCCAATGCTCTTTGATTTCTTCTTTTTCTGTTCCTTCACATCTGATCAATAAGTCTATTAATTCTAAATAGTGGCATTAATTCTTAATATATTCGCTAATTGCTGTGTTTCAGACTCTATATCAAGTGCTTGATATGCAAGAATGGTTGCTTAGGAAAAAAACTCAATTGGGGAGAATGAGTTTAATTACTAAATCCTACTTCTGAATTCTGTTCTCAATGTAAGCCATCAAATAAAATAATACATTTTTTTTTCTCTCCACTCTTTCTTTGAATAAGAGCACCATCAAACTGTCATTTATTTCTCAGGCTTCATCTTCCAT
>NW_012152896.1:228705-230945 GCF_000956105.1 Propithecus coquereli | reverse complement strand
GGGAAATAAAATATAAAATGCTAAGATTCTGATTCTAAAAACATATGCAAATGGTGTCTTAATAGTTAATTTTCCTTTCCCTTATTGTTGTTGGATTTTTTCCAAAGGACACAGCAAGATTTTGCAGAACGTTGTTCAGTTCTGCATTAACAGAGCACCTGCTGACAAATTTATAACATTAAATCTTAGACTTTGAGACCACACGAGTATAAATACTAGCAAAATTTTCTTTTCTTCAGTTTTGAGTGTGTATGTGTGTATGTTTGCATGTGCATGTTTGTGCATACATCATTTAATTTAAGAACAAAGGGTAATCTCTTGTGCTTTTGTTATTCTAGATTTAACAATAATTTACTAAGCAATTGGAACCAAAGAGATTTCTGAACAGCTGTATTATTTAATTCCATCTTAACATATACTGAAGAATATTCTTTCCCTACCCTTAGATAGTTTATAAATCGGCAAGCACAGATGGGCACCTTATGGAAGGCAGCATCCCATGAACTTTTGACTCTGCTCTGTGACTCAGCAAAAACAAAAACGATATTCATTTAATAAATCATTTTATTCCCTGAGGGAGCCTAGAGTGCATGATAGTACATTAGATAACAGGGACCTAGATGCAATATAAATATAGGGTCCTAAAACTGGGTAGACATGATACAAATCCATGATTGAGGAAAGAACTAAAAGGTGCTGGGATAGAGAATTCTTCTTGCTAACTCTTCAAAATCTAAAGAAAATATATCACAATAAAAAAATAGGTAAAGAAACAAATGAAGGAAGGGAGAAAGGAAAGAATGGGAAAGAGGGAGGGAGGGAAGAAGTGAGGAAGGGAGGAGAGAGAGAGAGAAAGAGAGGAAAAAAGAAAGAAGTAACTAGAGAATCAGATATCTCCATACTTACATACCATTATTGTAGACCTCATATGGACTACATGTCAGTCTCTACATTTATGCTTTGATAATTCTGTTTCATTTGACTTGTCCATAAAACCAGTCAACATTTGTTGAAGTCTAATTTTGTGCCTTTCAAGAGTATTTTAAAATTTTGCTTATGAGGACTTTGCATATTTCTTTTTAAATTTGTTCCTCATATCTCAATAAAGCTGTAAAAATATTTATCACTTAACATTTTAACATTTTTGTTCCTATTAATATTATAGATGTAGTTTTCTCTACCGTCATGTCCTTTATTTATTAGTTGGTATATATAAAGGCTATAGATTTTTGTGTCAATTCTATTTCCTGTCACTTCACTGAATTCTTCTATTGTTTGAATTTATGATCATCCTTTGGGGTTTTTCAGGTATACTGTCATACCATCTTTATGACTTTAATTGACTTATTTAATTGTATAGGCTCAAAAGTCTTGTATGATGGTGAATAGGAGTGGAGATCATGGGCATCCCTTCATATTCCTTATTTTGGTGGAAATCCCTCCCCATTAAATAACATACTGGCTTCAGGAATACAGTATATGTACTTGAGAAAGTAATACAATTCTTAGATTCTTGAGTGATTTCTATCATGAATGGGTGTTGAATTTTTGTTTGTTTTATTATAAAGAGTTGGGTGCTAGTCTAATTATTTTGCCTTTGTAAGTTATTTAATCTTTTGCCTGGAGAATGTCAGGTTTTACTTTACCCTTGGAAATCTAATAGTCTGGAAGAATTGGTCATAAATACGTTGATCACTCTTGCTTAATTTTTTAAGATACCAAATGAGCTCTTTCTCTTTCAATGTGTAAAACTCAGATCATTTTCAATTCCTGGAATTTTTTGGTTCATTATTTTAAATATCATTCTGCTCCATTGTTTTGTTATTCTTCCTCAGGGACTCCAATAGTACAAAGCATTTTTCTTTCCTTGCCTTTTTTTTTGTTTTAATTTTGAGATAAGGCGTCACTATGTTGCCCAGGCTGGATTTGAATACCTGAGCTCAAGTGATCCTCTCACCTCAGCCTTTAGAGTAGCTGAAACTAAAGGAATGAGCCAAGGCATGCAGCCTTTCCTTGCTTTTTCTCCATTTCCAATATTTCCCATCTGATCCATTTAACCTATTTCTTTATGTCATTTTTAATCTCTTGGTTGTTTGCTTGCTTTTTTTCAGTTCCCCTTATTAATGTTTGCATCTACTTGCCTTTGCACAACTTATAATGTATTTTTCGTTTCTGAGATAATTTTGTCTTTACCTTTTATTTTTTCCTGAAATTGATCAACTTTTTCAAAAAGTCTCCCT
>NW_012152896.1:216253-225540 GCF_000956105.1 Propithecus coquereli | reverse complement strand
ACAGTGATCTAGAATCTCTTATACTTTCCTGGATTAAACTTAAGCCCATTATCCAAAGTGGGGCACCACAAGATCGGAAGAATGGGCTCCACTTATACTCGCCATCAAATTGGTACTAACTGATCAACGCTAGGGTGATCACATAACAGTAATACTCTCCAGGGATTAGGGGGATTGGTGGGGGGGTAAACCCGCAACTAAAGGACACGGGGACCATGTAGGGGGGAAGGGCATACCTTTAACCCTGGCTTGGGTGAGGCAAAGACATAAAGTGTAACCATAATGTTTGTACCCTCATAATACCCTGAAATAAAATAAAAAAAAAAGAAGGCCTTGGCAACCATGGGACCTCAATACTTGCTACCTGGCATTGCCTCAAGTCTCTGTTCCCTGCACTATGGCACAGCATTCCTCAGTTGTTCTAGGTGTGACTCCAGTCTGCCCAGGTGTGTTGCAGGCTGCAATGATCACCCCTCCGGGGGTACAAGTGGTAAATCTTGGCAATGTCTGCAAGTCACCACCTCCACTGATGCACAGAGTGCACATCTGTGTGAGCATGCCTACCTCCACCTAGATTTCAAAGGCTGCGCAAGAGAGCCTCAGGACCCAGGTAGAGAACTGCCACAGAGGTGGGGCCCCTGAGCACAACCCCACTAGGGCAATGGCCACTAAAGCCTTGGAGTAGGGGCCACTACAAGAAATCTTAACTAGGGAAATGCCCAGTGGAGCCATGAGAGCAGGGCTGGCCCTGAGACTCCAGACTAGTAGAGCCACCAATATAAAATTCCAGCCTGGGAGAACCTCTGATTCCAAAGTGTGAGAGCTGCTGTGTTGGCTGGGCCCAGCAAAGCCATGAGGGCAGGGCTTCCCAGTGCCTTGGGAGCCCCAACACCAGCCCTACTATGTTTGGGGGACTTCAAATCAAAGTAGGTTATTCAGCAGCCTTAAGATATAATGCTTTCCCTGTTGGGTTTTGGATTTGGTCCAGACCTGTTATCTCTTTTTCCTTTCTATTTCTCCCTTTTGTAATTGGAATGTTTATCCTATGCCTGTTCCACCACTGTATTTTTGAAGCACATAACTTGTTTGATTTCACAGGCTTATAGGTGGAAAGAAATTTGCCTTAAGATAAATCACACCTTTAAGTCTGGCCCATATCTGATGTAGTTGACATTTAGGTGAGACTGTGAGTTGTGAGTTGATGCTGAAACAAGTTAAGACTTTGGGGGCTATTGGGATGGAATGAATGTGAGATTCATTTTGAATGAATTTTGAATGTGAGAATTACATGCATTTTGGGGGGCAGAGGTGGAATGCTATGGTCTGAATGTTGTCCCCTCATAAAATTTACATGTTAAATCTTAATCCCCAATGCAATAGTATTAAGATGTGGGATCTTCGGCAAGTGATTAGATCATGCAGTTTCCACCCTCAGAAATGGTATTGGTGCCCGTCTTGATCCATTTAGTGTTGCTATAACAAAATACCTGAGTCTGGGTAGTTTATAAAGAAAAGAAGTTTATTTGGCTCACAGTTCTGCAGGCTAGGAAGTACGATAAGTGTGGTACCAGCGTCTGTTCAGTTTCTGATGAGGGCCATGTGCTAGGTCAAAACATGGCTAAGAGGGTCACAGGGAAAGTGGATACATGTGGAAATAAAACTGGAGGAGTGTCCTGGCTTTACAGCAGCCCACTGTTGTGAGAACTAATCCATTCTTCCCCGGGCAAGAACTCACCACCACAGGAATGGCACTAAGCCATGCACGAGGGATCCTCCCCCAAGACCCAAACACTCCCCATTAGGCCCCAGCTCCCCACACTGCTATGCTGGGGATCAAATTTCAACATGAGTTTTGGTGGGGACAAACAAACCATATCCAAACTATAGCAGTACCCTTATAAAACAGGTGTGAGGGAGATTGCTTCCACTTTTGCCATGTGAGGACAGAGAGAAGGTGCCCTTTATGAAGTACAGGCCCTCACCAGACACAGAATCTACTAGCAACTTGATCTTAGACTTTCCAGCCTCCAAAGCTGTGAAAAGTAAATTTCTGTGTTTATAAATCACCCACTCTAAGGTATTTTCATTATGGCACCAGGAATGGAATAAGACAGCCATCTTATTCTTGTGTCTTCACATGATCTTCCCCATTTGGTCTATCTAGCTGTGTCCAAATTTCCTGTCCTTATAAGAACACCAATTGTATTGGATCAAGGCTCATGTTGGATTCGAGCCCCACCCTAATGGCCTCATTTTAACTTAATTACCTTTTAAAAGACCATGGCTCTAAATATAGTCATTCTGAGGTACTGGGATTAGGAGTTCACCATATGAATTTTGCAGTAACACAATTCGGTTTATAGTAACCCCCTAAAAAAAGTCACGAACTCCTTTATCCACTTCAAATTTGAAATTTTAGCAGTAAAATAATGGATGGGCAAAAACTTTCAGAGGGTGGATGCAGTCAAAGAACACCAAAAACAATGGTCAGGGGAGTTCTTCCCAGAGAGCGGAATTGCATGAGGGGTGAAGTCCTTACAAAATCTGCCTAGCAAGATATCACACTTACTATGAACGGAAGACTGTTATGTTTCCCACTCTCTCCCTGTTTATTGGGAGCTACTATTGTTATTAATAGTTTCACATAAGTGTCCTACCACTGTAAGCTGGTTGTCTGTTGAAGGGTTGATAGGCCACAAAGAGCCACATCAGGATCTTATGGGGAGAACATGCTGCTAAACTGGAGATCCTGCACTTCGCAGTGGGTGCACTGCCTTTGGGTGAGAACTGGAGGGAGCTGAGTGGGTGTGTGGGTAAGGGGGGTTGTGAAATTTGGGGCTGGAAAAGGAGGATTATGACTCAGATTGCTATGTGTTTACCAAATCCCATTTTCTTTTCAATCTAACACATGGCTAGACTACATTTCCATCTTCCTTGTTGTCATGTGATCTGGCCAATGAATTATAGGTGAAATTATATATGCCATTTTTGGGTCCGCACTTTTACTCTTCCCCCCCTAAAACCCACTGTTTTTTTAAAAGAAAAATAGTGAATTTAGGTGCATGCATAATTTTTTTTCTGGAGCGTGAAATGGAATCAGTGTTTCAGGAAAGATGAGAAAAGAGAAAGGAGAAGCAGACTGTGTGGAACTGAGAAGAGCTGTAGCTAAGTCCAAGTACCTTTGGGAGCAGTGTACTAGATTTTCTAGTACTTTCACTTGCACTTTAAAAATATATTATCTCCATTTTTCTTGGTTGTCCACCTGTAATAGGGGAGTGAAAGAATGTGGGAGGAGTGATAAGGCGGAGGAGGAATGAGGGTTGCCCTACTGGCTGGAGTTATAAGTGACAGAAAAAAAAAAAACAAAACTACCTATACATGGTCACACTGGTTTTCATCTCTTTCTTTTCTGACCATGTCTCAGATAAACTGAAGCAACTTAGATGATATCGGATCTTATTCTTTATTATGTAAATTTTATAGAATACCCTAACCCTCAGAAATGATTGACTTATCTTAGGTAACTCAGCTGGTATATGGCAGAGCACAGATTCAGTTTGGTTCTTATGAGGCCAAAGTATGTGCTTTTTCAATTCAGTACTACACATTACTGAATATCCTAATAAATTCATGTTCACAGAGCTAAAGTCTCATCCTGCTGAGTTAAAAATATAAAGAGAAACATTAGGTAGTGCACTAGCAATTTTTTTCTCATCCTGAATCAATGTACCTGTGGTAATTCTTTCCATATATCTATGTATCATCAAATCACCTATTTTTGGATGATGCTTTTCTCACTGTCATCAACATTTGGTTAATCAAACTTAGAAAATAGTAAATCTAAAATAGCTGCATGTGGTCATTTTGTTTTGTTTTGTTTTTAATCTGCTTTGCACATAAAATCAGATTAACTTTACAACAACTCATCCAATAATTTTTCAATGTCATAATCAGTCCAAATGATGCATATAAATATATCAGTTATTTATATGCATGCTATCCTCGACATACTCGAACATACTATGGTAAAATCATTACTGATTCAATCAAGACATAGTTCAGAATCAGAAAAACTGGTATAAAACCATGGAACAAATGAAACAACCATAAAACAGGATCTGGGCATAGAAAAGAGTCTGACACAAGAAGCTTGAGAGTCCAGCATATAGGAACAAGAACAGAAGGACCATTAACGCTGAGGTCTAGAGGTGAAAAGGAGTGAAGATGAGATGAGATCAGGAAGAGCGGTTATCAGCAGCATGCCTGGTGGCTAAAAACCACAGCAGTTCTTAAAGGACTTTCAACCCCTAGACTGCTGGTTAATCTCTAAGTGCTAGAAACACAGAGCTAGGTAAAAACCTTTTTTTTCCAATAAAGAGGAGAAACAAAGGATACTAGAAGCATTATTTTTTCATGTTTACATTTCCAAAGATTTATAGAAAGCAGTAGTTTCCATTTTATTAATAATCTTTGCATTCAATTTTTCCACATCATCTGTTATTTCAGCCCACCTTAAATAAATCCACAAATGAACAAGTATTTGTAAAGATCATCCTACATGCATAAAACCACAACTGGCATTATGAAGAATATAAAAGAGAATTAAAATAAACTTCCTACTGTTAGAGCCCCACAGACTTTGGAAAAATAAAAACTCAACTATGTGATACTGATTGTGAAATGCAGTAGGAAATAACAGATTTGATTTGAGTATAATAGTTTTCTTGCACGTTTTGGAAATGGGACTCAGTAAGGATTAGGTAGACATAAAGTGAAGGCAAAACAGAGAAAAATATGCAAAAACAGGATTCTAGTAAAACTGAAGCATGTTGACTTTACTACTCCATATTATCCTACAAAGGATCTTTGTGAGCTTCTTTGATGATTCACACACGTGCGTCTCAGGAAGAAAGGGTCTTTCTCTATCTGGAAGGTTGAATTCTTCAAAAAAGAGACACATAGGAATTGGAGAAGTTGGAAACTCACGGCTACCTCACAGCCAGTTAAGCAGAATCAACTCTGGCACAAATCACGTGAACAAATTAACAGGCTTATGGTCCTCACTTAAAGCAGAACATGAAAACAATCCCTCAATGCTGAAGAAAGAGGTAGAAGGCAGTTCCCTGGGTATTAAGAAAGAAATGTTTAAATAGAGTAATGAGCATGTTATACAATAACTTGAAAGTCAGGCAAAGAAGTTAGGATTTGATGCAAATGCCTTTCTCTTCTCCACTCCAAAGTGAACAAATAAAAACAAAACACAGACAAATAAAACAAGCTTTTTAATTAAGAAAACCTAGATTTTTGTGTGAGGTGGTGGTTGTTGACTCCATTCTTGGCCTACATGGGTCTATTTATTTCCCACTGTTCGGCAAGGAAGAACTTAAAGGCTCCATATGTCACATCCTCCCTTTTTCATTTAAAACTCTCTTGTTGAGAAGATATATCCATTAAAGCCTTCTATTGTAACTGCATCATACCAGTCTGGTTCAACTTTCATGTAACAAAGTTGTGAGTTGTTTTTCAGATGCCATGGACCCCCAGCTGAAGGTCACATAACCTGATCATGGCCAGATGAACCAAGTGTGTAACCAGGGGCAGAACCTAATCCCTCCAACCTAATCCCTCCACCTGAATGGAGACTTCCCCATGGCAGGATCCAGAATCCAATCTGATCCAGCCCTGGCATCACCTCATGGCCAGATCTAATCAGCTCATGCCTATCATCACCTCATTGCAATATACAATCAGATCACACCTCAATACCCTATGCTTCTAAAACTGGACCCAGCCTGCAGCTCAGGAAGATGGTTTGAGGGTTTCCTTCGGTCTCATTGTCAGTTGACTAGCAATAAAGCTTTTCTTTTCTCAAAAGCCTGTGCCATAGTATTGGCTTCTATGTGCAATGAGCAGTGAGTCCATTGATTGCTCAATAACACTATTATCTTCTTTATCAAGATTTGCAAAAACCTCTCTCCTGGATTGGAGGTCTAAGCAGCCCTATGTCTCTAACTTTAGCTGAAAACTCCACTCATGATCCGGACATTTCTTCAGACTATAATAGTACATTTATGCTGTTGAAATCCAAACTTGGCACTTTTATTTATATAAAGGAGTCCCATTAACATTCTTCCTTTTTTTTATTGTTAATGTCTGAAACGTTTGAGTTCGTTTTTTAATTTCCCTTTTCTCTCTCTCATCAAATCTGGGATTTTCTATGTTAATGTCTTCTATATATCCCCTCTTTCTTTTAATTCCAACCACTGTACCCCTGAGTGAGTTTATCATTTTAAACATGGACTAATAGTGTCTTGCCAACAATTTGTGATTAATTTTGAACACTTAGAATAATCTTCAAGTTCATCTCTTCATAACAAGCTCCCTTCAATTAAATCTATCCTGTACCATTCTGCTGTATTTTTCTCACGAACATATTGCTCTACACGTATTCTATATGCTTCTTTTCATACTTTTGCCCCTCAGAGCACTTCAACAGAGGTTTTCAAATTTGTTTTAATAAAGCACTTGTGTGTTTTAGATAAATCTTACATGAATTCCTATATGAAAACAGTTTCTGTGACTAAGGTGAGAGAAGGGGATGGGGTAGTGTTGGCAGGATAAACCTTTAAAAGCCCCTGTCTCATTTCTCTCTCTCCTTTCCACTATAGTAGGCTGGGGTGGGGGTGGGGGTTGGTAAGAAAACACCATAGGTGCTATACAGTACCTATAAAGCCAAGTTTGAAAACACTTTTACAGCTCTAGTAAAATCATCCCATCTCTTCTTACCTCTCCATGCCAGGTGCTTACTAAACTAAAAACTTTTCCTAAGTCAGTCTTCTCATTCTTTTCTTTTATCCCATCTCTTACTCTCTGACCCTTTCTCCAAGACTCACAACTCTCCTCTACAGAATTGACTGAGGCAACTGAAGCCCTTAACGACCACTTCCTTCCTATCAAACCTTTATATGCCTGTGTGCAATTAATTTGGAGCACGTGTTACTTTGCACTTATATATGTAAAGATAGACCCTCTCTCTGCATTTAATTCCCCACTAATTTAAATGCTGGCACTGCACTTTTTAACTCCTTACAAAACGTACGTTCAAAAAGATATCAGTACAAAAAGTGTCTATCCATTATGGCAGTGGTGTTTTAATGATGACTAGGCCAGCAGTAGGGGGCACATTTGTGGAAATGGAAAATACAAGTAAGAGAGAATATATAGATATAATATTCATCTGTGTAAGAAATAGGTGATGAAAGCAGAGGGTACAGTATAATGATATCTACTGCACATGAGCAGCTAATCATAAAGTATCCAAGTGAAGAAATTATATGTAGTTAAAAGTAAATGGAAAGAAAAAACAATCGCCAAGTAATATACACTTTAAAAGGTGCCTTTTTATATTTCTCGAATTGATGTATTAATTAATAAGTAGTGTTGGAAAGGATGCCGTGAAACAGATAATCTTATATACTGCTGTTGAGAGTGAAAAGTTATTGGTAAGACTCTTTGCAATATGCACTTTAAGCCTTAGAAATATTACTATTTCTAAAACCTGTAATTTTGTTTTTAAAATCTATGCAATGAAAGCAATCAGAGATACAGATATACATTTAAGTACAAAGATGATAGTGTAACATTATTTATATCAGTGACATAATGATTTAAGTATCTAACAACAGATATTATAAATGGTAAATTATGGTGCATCCAGTTAGTAAAATAACATGAGTGTAATAAATATTTACTAGAGAATTTTAATGACTTGCAAACAAGTTCATAATAAAATGGTAAGTGATAAAGCAGAATTATAAATATTTGTTCAGCATGTTCATAACCATGTAAAACATCTAAAAATAGGAACAAAATGAAGATATTAATGGTGATTGCCTCCAAGCAATAGGATCCTATTTCTTTATATTCTATACTTCTCATTTTTTTGTATATTAAGCATGCATTTACCTATAGACTTTTTAAAAATTAAATCAATGATTATAAGACCAATGTACAAAGTAGATTAGAGATTCTTCTTTAGCACACTTCCACTCTGCAAATGACACAGCAAATTATACCAGTAAAGGACCAGCAACAACTTGGCAACAACATAACAGAGGACTTTAAGGAGGCTCTGCTCTGCCCCCTGCTGGGAGGGGGTCCAACTCATACTTGGGTAAGCTAGACCAGCTGCCGTGTCAGGAGATAGAGAGTCTGGTTAAACTGGCAAAAGGCGTCTCCAGAAAGCGTTTAGACCCCCAAGAAGCATTATTAACTAAGCAAAAAACTGCTGAGAAAGTAATGCATGTGGCCTACCAATAACCATATGTGAATCTGAAAAACATTTTTCTAAACTAGTAGTAATAAAAATAAATTTCTATTTGCCAACATAAAGAATGAATTAACTGTTAATTTTCTCTAGAGAAGAGTTTACAAAATATTTGTCTTATGAAAACATGATCATCAGAATGCATGCAAAAATATAGAAAAAATATTAGAGGTATACTGGGAAGTTAGCTAATAATAACAATAGTAATTTTGGTTTACTTTGTGATGCTCATGGTATCTGTCAGCTTTGAACATTTATTATTTGTTCAGTTTCTTTTCTCATTCTAAATAAATACTCATTTCCATCCTCAATTTTGTATTTATAATTTTAAATTCGTTTTCTTAAAGAGGACCCTCCAAAGAGTATAAGCATTGGTGCCCACAAAACCTATCTATTCCAACAATAGAAAGGGAGAAATGATGGTACTGAGGCCAAAGACCTTAGAAGCACTCCTATTTACACAAATATAACTTGTGAAGGAACCCCAGGGTTAAGACAGACACAGCGCAAGGCATTGGGGGTTCTACAGAAAGATGGTGTCATTTATATCCTATGGACTCATGTATATTTACTTTATGCTTTAGGTTATAATTCAATATAATTTATTTCTCAAATTATCCAGCTTTGGCCACTGTGATTTCTTACAGGTCAACTCTTATAACCCTTCAGCATACTCCCATTCTGGGTGTGTGTGTGTGTGTGTGTGTGTGTGTGTGTTGTTTTTTTTGAGTACTTCCTTACTTTCTGACATTACTTCATCTGTGAAATGGGCTACTAATAGTACTAAAAATGTAGTTTTGTTCATCACCTCTTGAACATACCACATATAGTTCCTTGCATTTTTCTGTCTCGCACATGCTATGCCCATATGTCTTGAGTATAACAAGGTCATACTTAGAAAAGCACAATATGTTTTGAAGCTAAGTCATAATTAGGTAGAATGTAAATCATTAATTAATTA
>NW_012152896.1:209120-213346 GCF_000956105.1 Propithecus coquereli | reverse complement strand
GTTCTAGACTTGGATTTCTCTTTCCTAGTTTTTAAAGACCCTTCTTTCAATGTGATAACCAAAATGAACACAAAAATTCCTAAGTGGAGTAAATAGAAAATGTTATGTGTCTACTTGCACAACAGGTTTTGTTTGTTTTTAGCAACTATGACAATGTCACTGTTGAACCACATGAAGCCCATAGCCAATTAAAATTTTTATGTAATTCTTATAATGTTTCAGAAACAAAGCAAACCATATTCTATACATGTGATAATGATTTTTTTCAACCTAAAGTCAACGTACTACATTTGTATCTGTTATGGTTCATGACCTACCAACACCAAGCTCATTCAGAGCCACCTGTGCACATACTTTAATGACCCTAAAAGTTTACAGGTGATTATCTTTACTTCATCTTCTCTCTTTTCCATCTAGTCAACTACTACTTACACCTTAAAGTCCAATTCAAGTATTCCTTTCCCTTGGTACACTTGCATTACCTAATCCCAAATAATAGGTACAAACCATTGTTGAATTAAATTACATTCAAGTCTCAAATTGTACAACTTCAAACCATAGTGACCAGTTGCTAGAAATGTACTCTATTGATCCTTATTGACTATTTAACCTTAAAAGATGAGTAAGAATCCTAAGTAGGCTGAAGTTGTTGAAGTGAAGCTTGTTCTTGAACTATACTCTGATAATATGAGATCTAGTAACCAAAGAAAATAAAAATGTTTGTTTATTTGTTTGCCTGTTTTTTAAAATGATTATCATACATGACATCACCAAGAGCAAGATATTTGCAAATCAAAATATTGTATATTAATAATACATTTGTATTGGTAGTCAATTCTGCCAATCATCACACTTGGAAAGCAAAAGAAATAAAACAGCAATTAATTGAATATCCAGATGCTCTGCAATTTTCTGGGCATTTCATTGCACATTGTGTGTGTGTGTTAATTAGGTTGACTAATCATTTCACATTATATATACAACAAAACATCAAGTTGTACACCTGTACATTTTTTAATCACCATGACAACTCTGTTTTTTAGACTATTATCCATCATTTAGAAAGGGAAAAATTGAGAATAAGAAAAGACAAATAACTTTCTGTTGTAAAAAATATGGGTTTGTTTGGAAGCCAACCCTGAGTTAGAGATTAGTGTACAAAAGGTTTCTTAGGTAATTATTCTAAGATCAACATTTTGGAGGGAAGGTAAGAAAGCAGAATTGGGTTAAATGGGCCTGGAGACATATTCTGATCTGGAAGATATTTCATACCACTCCTTTGACCAGTCATTTGGTGCAAGGTGCCTGGCAATATGGTTGTGACCTTAGGGCAAGTAACTTTTTTTTTTTGCCTAAGGGAAATTACTAGGAGGGGCTGACAGCTGAGATCTTCAATTGACAAACTTCCTAGCAGCTGTACTGAAGAGAAATCTGGACAATAGAGTCCAGCATCTAAGACAGTTCATCCATTGGGCTGCTCTGATATACTCGTTCATATAAATGCTAGAAGTAGCTATCTCAGAACTTAATCCAAGGAGATCTCCTTTCCTTGGGAGGTTCTTATAATAGGAGGGACAGTGAGTTGAACTAATGTCCCTGTCACTGAAGCTAGTCGTAAGGATTTAACTGATACTTATTATAATCTTTTTAATAGTTCATTATAGATTCCACCAGCCCTTGGCTAGCACCTTTACCTGTTTAGGTAGATTTCTTGTGGGGTCATCTAGACCTTCCTTCTTGAGGGGTATGAACTCTTGCTTACCATGACATCTCAAGCCTAGACTACCATACTTGTCTACTTACTATAAATATTGGACAAAAGAGTATAAGAAATTCTCAAGTGGATCCCTAAGTTACCAAACATATTCCTTTCTGTCCCCCTTGTATAACATCAGTTCTATCTCCTCCTGATGATCAGGGTCAATTACCTTTGCCAAGATGATCAATTTTCTTCTTGCCTCTTTGTCCTGTGGCATGAGGATTCAAGGTAACCAAGTGGAAGTATAGCTTAAAGTTCAATTTGACTCCTCCTAAGTCTCCTGGATGAAGTGTTCTTTCTCTAGAAACCATGACTCTTAAGTCCAAAGAACCCAGAGTTGCAGAGACAGAAAGACATAATTTTCCAAAAGAGTCCCTTGGGAGTGGGCAATCAGGGCCCTTCTTTGCTCAGAGATTCACCAAACCTTGTATTCTGTTAATACCTATTGCGGATGCAGCACAATATAATGGTCACTGATCTAGTGTGTATGTGCTGCCAAGAGGATTTTGCCTCACCTTACGAGGTGTTTTTTCTGAACTGGGACTTCAACTGCATCATTGAGAGGTCATCCCATTGTTGTTACAGGCTGACCACTCCCGGGTTGCATGGTATGTGACAGAACCATAGGATTCCATAAGGATATGCATATTGTCATACCTCTTTTGCTGTAAAATGTACATAACATAATATTTAGGATGCCCTGTATATATATCAAAAGCTTGTAAGTCCCTGGAGAGTAGTTCTGGGTGGGGCCTTCAAGCAGGAAAGAAAAACTCATACCTGAAATACATACCAATTCCCATCAAAATAAATCATTGTCCCTTCCAGATAGAAGGAATCTAATGAAGTAAGCCTTCTACAAAAGGAATGATTGGTCTCCTTGAGGATGGGACTATACCTGGAGCTTAGGTTTAGACTTTCTTGCTAATAGGATGGATATTCACCAGTTGCAGAACTTACACTAGATTGGTAAGTGGGAATTGATGCTGTTGGGTCCATCTCTGTCTTCATGACTATTCTGTTCTTTTATTCATTGTGCCAGAACTGGGCAAGGGAAGGATAACAGAGGCTGGCTGATGTCAACTAGCTAAGGCATTTTCTACTAGTTATTTGGTGCCTCTTCCATGGTGGATACTCACTAGTGGACATTAGCATTCAAAACAAAGATTTGTACACTTTGTGCTCATTCTTATGAACCTATCCACATATAGCTCTCCAGACTTTTCAGCAATTGTCTAATTTTTCTCTTTTAGGCTTCTGATGAAATTACTAAGTCATTTATTTTTCTTCTTTCAGCCTCTGGCCATTCCCCAAGCCATTTGTCATTACCCATGAGTCTATACACATACTAATGTCAGGCCATTTCTACTTCAACCTAAAGTGGATTACTAGCTGCCATTCATTTTCAGCTTTCAGTCTCTTTGTCATCCTGATCAGTGAAACAAACACGACCTTGTTTTGTTTTCCCTTATCATTTGGCCATAAGAAAGTTACCATGTGACCATAGAGCTGAGGCAGAGATGTTGATTCAACAGTATGTATGACATGGAGTGTGGGTGACTTGCTTGTGTAACTAATTTATGGTTTCTAGTTCTGCTGATGTGCAATCCCAACTGGACAACTTCCATCATACAATGACTTTCTGCTGATACTCTGATTTCATGACTAGGTAGGTCATCAAGCCAAGTATGTGAGTAGTTCTAGTCACATGAGAACATGGTGTTGAGTCACTCTATCTCTACAGAGGCACATTAGCCAGCTATTTGTGTCAGGGCTATTTGTTCTCTACCTACTACTAGTTTCTTCATTTACAACAGGGTTGGGGTGTGGGGCTTCAAAATCTCATCTTGACATTTGCTTTCTCAGACTACAGCTAGCACTGACTTTTATAGGAAATGGTACTCCAAGATGAGATTACATAATTAAAGTTAATTCAGGAGTGCTTTTGGGATCAATACTTTGAGGAAAGAAAGGAGGCAAGACTGGACAGAGGGATGATTTGGGTTGTGGGACAGTCACAATAAGGCTTCAGAATACCCTATGTAGAATTCTGAAGCCAGAAGAGTACTTCAGAATTGTCTCAAGTTGGGGCAAGAGGTCCAGTGCTTTATACAATTTATTGACTAGTCATTGCAGGGGGTTGTCCTGAGAAGAGGGTGTGATTTTGAGAAAGATGTCTGTCTTTTGCCAAGGACAATTTCTTGAGAGGTCTTATCAATAATACCTGTTAACCTTACTTCTGTGAAGGTCAGAGAGGAGGATGAACCTAAGAAGAATCTGAGTGAGCACTATCACCATATTCATGTCTCTTTCAAAAGTCACTTCACCAGCATGAGAGAGAAATTTTTTTTTTTCTTTCTTTTTTTTTTCTTTGAGCAAATTATGGGTGTACATACGTTTAGGTTACGTGTGTTGCCCTTGGTTCCCCCCCCCACCAAAGTCCGTGTTTCAAATATGTCCATCCTTC
>NW_012152896.1:204453-205899 GCF_000956105.1 Propithecus coquereli | reverse complement strand
AGGGGTTACAAACTTCTTCTGTAAATGGCCGGATAATAAATATTTTTGGCTTTGTGGAGCGTACTTTCTGTTGCAACTACCTAATTACGCTGTTGTATAAGAAAGCAGCAATAAATAATGTATAAATAAATGGGCATGGCTGTGTTCCAACAAAACTTAATTTACCAGTATAAGCATTAGGCCAGATTTGATCTGTGGACCACAGTTCACCCCTGGGTCATAGTTTGCCAACTCTTGATTTATACAATGCCAAAGAATAGGGCTAAATTAAAAGTGAGTCATTCAATCGATTGAGTGTTTGGTTTTCTGAAACCCAAAATTTTGATATTGGAAAATATTCATTGATGGATTGAATATCCTTAGTTTAAATCTGCCTGCTTGACACTGTGTAAGCAGAGACATCTATCTACTCTGTAACAGACCATGGATGAAGGATGTAGGCAAACCAAATAGTTTGACCTTCTCTGTGTTCCTATGACATTCAGCAGTAAATTCTACTGAACAAAAATGTAAGTGCTACACATTGTTCTAGGCACAGAGGCCTAAATATGCAGGTACCCACTTTTTGTGTAATTCTATCTGCCACATCATTTTGAGCATATTTAAACTTAAGCTGATAAAAACACAAATTTCATTACTCTAGCCTCTCCCTCAGGCAGTTAGTTCATTTGTTCTTCTCATTTGTGGGCATGATTTTTCTGGAAATACAAATTTGTTAAAGGTAGCTAAAAGTTAATTTTTGATCATGAAAAATCATTTTCTTTAACCACCTACTAGCTTTGTGTGTTTTTTTTCCTCCTGTATTGGCTAATCTGTCAGATCGGATAATTCAAGAAACCTGTTATATCTCCCTAAAAATGTCACATGCTGTTCCATCATTTCTCCTATTGAAAAATGTGGGCAATGGTTTCAATATGGATTGGCTCTCAGATTTATTATTATATTTAATTTTGTATTTTGGGCACATCAAATTTCAAGGTAATGTTTTATGCTGCTTCACACACAATTTGTAATTCAATTGATGCCTTTAGTATGTCATTTCTCTCACCTGCTAAGTGTATCTCATAATGTTATATGACTTTTCTCTAGATCTCTGAAACCATCACTGTAGTTTATGTGAAGCATGAAATTTATCCATTTTTGACTAGTTCACCTTTGGAATGTAAAATTTGCTGCCAGACAGAAAAATTGGAAAAATTTTATCCAACAATTAACAGTGCAATCCGTACCATCCTTACGTTTTACATGTTGTTCTTTGTTTCTGGTTATAATAGATCATACATATTTAAATCTTGATTACCTTTCTAATATTGTATTTCTTCCACATGATAGTTAGGTAATGTTAGGTATAACACTTAACATAATTGACAGTAATGACTGATCTCATCCTCAACTATGTATTTTAGTATTATATCTAGATCTCTTGGGATTTTATTTAATTGAAAT
>NW_012152896.1:203298-204403 GCF_000956105.1 Propithecus coquereli | reverse complement strand
TAGGTCAAGAACAGATTTAGTAAAGCCATTAAGTTCTTTATGCCAATTAATTCATCTATGCAACTAATATATTTATAATTGATGTCTCACGGGTTTTTGTGTGACTCTAATACATTGTATAGGGAAGCATCATAGAAAAAAATTAAGCACTATTTCAAATTAATCATTTGTTTGTTGTTATGCATCTATATATTAGCCTGTTATCTATAAGTTTCCTATTACCCTCCCACCCCAAATATGGTCAGACTGTTATTCTTCTTTCCTTGTGCTAAGAAAGACATAAGACAGCTAAAAAAAAAAAAAAAACCAAATCTAGATCCTTGGCATAAGAAAGACTTGAAAGAATATGTGATTAATCCTAGCCATTCTGAATAATTCTGAGAAAAGCACTAAGAACCCAGAACTCACAGCTCCTAACCCAGAAGTGGAAGAGTGTCATGGAGAGTACATGATTCTAGCATGAACATATGACAGAGAAGACCAGAATGACTTCATTCCCACCAAATTATATGGCACTTTGAAAGCTGAAATATAATTTAGATTTGCCTTAAAGAAAGAGTAGAAATGACCTGTAGTTTATTGAGATTTTATTTTTTCCAGATAGAATGAAAGACTTAAATGATCATTGGGTTTGATTATTGTTATCAGGAAATGAGCTTTATAATGCATTGTATATGTATGAATTTTTGAATTTGTGGTTCAAAAATTCATATTTATTACACATTCAATGTTTCATTAAGGATTTATTGAGCTCACAATAGCCTTTTTAAGATACTACATAAGGATCGATTGATATAATGACAAGCAAATCAGAGAGTATTTGTTTAAGAACCTTATAGTTTAATAGAAGAACCAACATTATAACTCATTCAAGAAATTTTTGTATTATTAAAAAATGTAAACATCAATTTATTATACTCTACCCACCCATTCAGCTCACATTTGATATATTTTTACATGTATCTCAATCATGGCATAAGGATCTTTGCCATGAAAATAGTTTATGTGTTGAAAAGCTTTCAGCAAACTACAAAGGAAAAAAAAGAAAAAGAAAAATGCCCAGTGATTGCTTCAGCATCAGCAGTTTTTCAGAGGTCAGCTACAT
>NW_012152896.1:197701-199557 GCF_000956105.1 Propithecus coquereli | reverse complement strand
ATGAAAGAAGAGACATTACAACTAAAACTGCAGGAATACAAAGGATCATAAGATACTATTATGAATAATTATGCCAGCATATTTTAAAAGGTTTATTCTGAGCCAACATGAGTGATTGCAACCCAAGGAACACACTCAAAAGGTCCTGAGAAAGTGCGCCTGAGATGTCTGAGTTGCAGTTTGGGTTTAAACACTCATGGAGTCAGGAATTACAGGTAAAATCATAAATCAATATAGGGAAGATACACACTGGTTAGGCCTGAAAAGGCGGGACATCTCAAATTGGGAACTTGTAAGTCATAGATGGCTTTTAGGGATTCTTTAGTTGGCAATTGGTTGAAAGAGTTAAGCTTTATCTAAAAGATTTGGAGTCAGTAGAAAGAAATCCTTGAGTTAAGATAAAGGGGTTTGGTATCTATCATTTGATGCTATTCCAGAGTCAATCTGGAAAGTAAGCTACATTACACCAGTTTAATAAAGAAACCTGTTTAATGAGATTTTGTGGTTTGTAGGCCATGACCCACCAGGACTCCTAGAAAAGAATTTTGCAAGAAAAAAAGGGTCTGAGTTCAGTCCTCACAAGTGTTGGCAAAAATATGGGAAAAAAGAAACATTCTGTACACTGTTAGAAGGGGCATGAATTTTTGAAGACACCATAGAAAACAGTATGAAAAAAATTAAAAATAGAAATACCATATGATCCAGCAATCCCACATCCAAGTATTTATCCAAAGGAATTAAAATCACAATCTCAAAGAGATATTTGTACCCTCATGTTCTTTGTAGCATTATTCACAAGAGCCAAAATATGGAAGCAACCAAAATGTCCATCAACAGATGAAAGAATGAAGGAAATTTGGTATATGCATACAAGGGAATGTTATTCAGCCTTTCCAAAAGAAGGAAATCCTGACATTTGCAACAGGATGAACCTGAAGGACATTGTGCTAAGTGAAATAAGCCAGACACTGAAGGAAAAATGCTACGTAATACTACTTATATGAGGGATCTAAAATAGCCAAACTTGCAGAAGCAGAGAGCACAATCACAGTTGGCAGGGGTGCTGGGAAAAGGGAGAAATGGCGAGGTATTAGTTAAAGGGAACAAAGTTGCAATTATTCAAGATAAGTAAGTCTGAAAATCTGCTATGCAGTATAATGCCAATAGCCAACAATACTGTATTGTATGCCTAAAATTTCTAAGAAGGATAGATCTTATGTTAAGTGTTCTTATGAAAAACTTAATAATGATAACAACATTAATAATGATGGAGTGGGAAGAAGCTTCTGGAGGTGATAGACAAGTTTATGGTTTTGATGTTGGTGTTTCAAGTATGTATATGTATTTCCCAAATTCATTGAGATGAATTCATTAAATACATATAGCTTATTGCATCAGTCATATTTCAATAAAGTGGTTTTTAAATAAATAAGAAAATAGGTGCCTCAAAAATATTTGCATAAGAGAAACTAATTAGGGACTTGTATATTTTCCTATTAGTCCTTCAAATACGCATTTCTGGTGATGAAATCCATAATGTATTCAAAGCATTAAAGGAAAAAGAAATAAACCAGTGTTTCAAAAATCACATTTAAAATTAGGTATGTGATAAAGATCTCGGCGTTCCTTCAAATGTTGCTTATCAGAGAAAAAAGCATACAGATATCTTAAAACTCTGTTAAAATCACCTATGTACACTTTCACTGCCTGAGGCTATCATATGAATATTAACAAAAAGAGTCAGCAAATCCTAACTTAAAACTGTATGTGAGGTCATCAAACAAGGTTACGAGAATGCAGAAGGCTACCACTTACAAATTCAGAACTCATTTAAAGTAGAACTTCATAATATTTAA
>NW_012152896.1:196511-197651 GCF_000956105.1 Propithecus coquereli | reverse complement strand
AGGGCTGAGCAGTAAAACTATTTAACTTTTGCATGTAATTGAAACTAAGTTGTAATCAGTATAAAATTAACTGTCATAACTATAAGATATTTTATATAAGCCTTATAGGAATCACAAAGAAAAAAAGCTGCCGTAGACATATAAAAGATAAATAGAAAGGAGTAAAAGCATACCACTAGAAAAAACTTATCAAATCCTAGCAGAAGACAGTAAGAGAGGAAGAAAGGAACAAAGGAACTATAAAACTTTCAATAAACAATTCACAAAATAGTAAGTTCTTATTTAATAATTACTTCAAATATGAATGGATTAAATTTTCCAATCAAAAGGCACAGAGTGGCTGATTCGATATAAAAATAAAACAAGACTCAATAACATGCTGCCTATAAAAGTTTTAGCTTCAAGGACACATATACACTGAAATTGAAAAGATATTCCATGAAAATGATAACCAAAGGAAGCAGAGTTGAGTATATACTTATGTCAGAAAATAGACTTTCAGTCAATATCTGCCACAAGAGACAAAGAAGGTAATTATATTATGGTAAAGGAACAAATTTTTCAACAGGATATAACAACTTTACATATATGTGTGTGTATATATTATACACACACACACACACTCAACAAGGGATCACTTAAATATATAAAGTGAGTATCAACAGGGATAAATAGACTTTAATATAATAATAGTACGGGGCATCACTACTCTACATTCAACAATGGAAAGATAAGCCAGGCATAAAGCCAATAATGAAACAGTGGACTAGAATAACTCTATTGACCAAATGGACCTAACAGACATGTATGGAACATTCCATACAACAGCAGCAGAATACACATGCTTCTCAAGTGCACACAGAACGTTCCCCAGGTTAGATCATACGATAGGTCATTGAACAAGTCCTAATAAATTTAAAAAGATTGAAATTACATCAAATATCTTTTCTGACCACAATGGTATGAGTCTAGAAATAATAAAGGGAAGAAAATTAGAAAACTCTCAAATAAAAAATTAAACAACACAATCCTAAACACCAGTGAGTCATAGAAGAAAACAAAAGAGAAATGAAAAAATATCTTGAGGCAAATGAAAGTAGAAATGCAAAATATCAAAACTTATGGCATGTAGCAAAAGCT
>NW_012152896.1:155593-196461 GCF_000956105.1 Propithecus coquereli | reverse complement strand
TTACAATGAGGAAGTAGCACATTTAAGAACTGTGAAAGATTTATTTTTGAAAATAACAGAAGGAAGAATTGTGGGCTGCTGAACTATTATATAGAAAAAAAAATCTATCCCACTCTTTTTGCTATTATATTGTTTAAGAAGTTGCAGTAAATCTTCACTTTGGCTACCATCCTATTTTATTTTACTATAACTATCATCGCTTTTACTATGGAATGCTTTATGGGGCACTTTAGCCCTCAGCATTTTCGCTAAGCACTTCTACTGATACTGTGGGATCTATCAAGCATTTTAACCAGTTTATTCTTTGCTTTCAGACTATGATGAGAAACCATTACCATGGCCTTAAAAAAAAGAATATTTGGACGTCATATCTCAAGAAAAATCCTTATTTTAATCACATTTTAAAGTATCTCTCCCCATTCTATCATAATGGAATTTTTTTCTGAGACTAAAACTACCAAAAAGGTTTTTTAAAAAGTTCTTAGCTGGAAAGAGCCCCTTTCTCTTCTTTGCTGTATCAGCAGTAGCTGAAGAGCACTTGGCATAAATGATCATTTCTTGTTGCTTAGGGGCTGATCCCGCTGTTATACCTCACAAGAGTCAAGGGAAGGAGTGCAGACCGAAATGCTCTCCACTTCGCCTCTCTTCTCTCGGTTCTTTATTTTGTCCAATATATGGGTTTTTTTCTAAGTGCCAGGGAGAAAGCTTACAGAGAACTTTCACACATTCTGACAGAAATGACCCAAAATGTCATCTTTCATGTTCACCAATTAAGTCACAATTCCAACAAGCTGTAACTATCCTTGACATAAAGAACTGTATCTTTTTTTGTTCCTATATTACGAGTGTCAAGGACTATACTTGGGGCAAAATATTTGTCTGACAAATAAATAAGTGAATATATAACGAAAACTAGTAGAAAAGTTAAAGATGTATTTGTAGTTGTGAACTACCTTAAGAATTGTTCAGAAATATCCAATTAAATATGCAGAAATCAGTGACTTTAGAGAGAACGACTACTCTTTTTTTTTTTTTTTTTTTTTTTTGAGACAAAGTCTCGTGGCGTCAGCCTAGCTCACAGCAACCTCAAACTCCTGGGCTCAAGCGATCCTCCTGCCTCAGCCTCCCGAGTAGCTGGGACTACAGGCATGCGCCGCCATGCCCAGCTAATTTTTCTATATATTTTTAGTTGTCCAATTAATTTCTTTCTATTTTTAGTAGAGACGGGGTCTCGCTCTTGCTCAGGCTGGTTTCGAACTCCTGAGCTCAAACAATCCGCCTGCCTCAGCCTCCCAGAGAGCTGGATTACAGGCGTGAGCCACCACGCCCGGCCGAGAGCGACAACTCTTAATTAAGCATTAGATGATTGTCAGCATCTCTTGAAATAATAGCAAGTTCATCTTCTATAACAGGGGTCAGCCAACTATGTCTCATGAGTTGAATGTGACCCACAACCTCTTTGAGTAAATAAGTCTTTATTGGAACGTAGCCACAGTCATTTGTTTACAGATTGTCTGTAGTCCCTTCTCCACACTACTACAGCAGAGTTGACTAGCTGCAACAGAGACCATAGTCCACGTAGCTTAAATATTTACCAAATGTCTAGCTCTTCATAAAAAAAAAAAATTTGCCAACTCCTCATCATAAGAAATAAACAAGTATGTCCATAGAAGTTGGACCCAAACTCTGAAACATTCTAATGAGATAAATTCCCATCCCACGCCAAGTGAATTATGACAACCTGACCCTGAAGACCTATTTCCCAGCCTGTGGCTACTAGCGTTCTTCAGCCATGGTTTTTATATTCCCAGTCACTCTTGTGTTGCATTCTGCTCTTGGCTCCAGCCATGAAATGATAGTTCTCTCTCCATACATTCACAGGTATGGTGTGTTTCTGATCCTTCATTCCAGTCCCTCATCCTCACCCTCACCCCCTAGGCCATCGGGCAGGGCAGGCACTCTGCTGCTCTAGGCCCCACCACTCCTTATTGCCTCCTTATTGTCATATTTCAGCCAATTTCATTCACTTATCTGATCCCTGAAAATATCTGGGTCTGTGCCCCTGCCATATGGTAAAGCTTACCATACAGACATAAGCTTCAAACTTATTAAGTAAAAGTCACACACAAACCATTTTTATTCTGAATATCCACTTATCCCAAAGTATTCCATAAACTATTGTCTATTTTCATAAGGAGGCCACAAACTGTTTGCTCAAGCTCTAGTTTAAGAGGACAACATTCTACTACCCCTGGGAAAATCCAGAATATGTGAGTCAAGGGAAATGCCTGTAGTTTCACAGCAAGGGGCATTCTTTATGGCAGGGCAAAGACTCAGGACTACTAGTAATTTTTCACATTATGACAACTCTGCCTGGGGTACTTGGTCAGAGTTTCCTGAACCCTTATAGCCACTGCTCTGTGAAATTCTATTTTTTAAAAATAGAAACACATAGGATTTAATTGAAAGGAGATGAAACAGAAAACATTGGGAGGAAAAAAAAAAAACTAGAAATAGTTGGCAATCCTCAATGTGTCTGTTCTAAAAAGAAGAATATATGGATAAGCTAGAAAATGGTACTAATGAGGCCAAGGGCTCCGCCTTCATCCCTGTATGGGTTTATTAGCTTTCCACAAAGAAACATGTACCTTAAAAATCACTATGTGAGGCCCGGCGCGGTGGCTCACGCCTGTAATCTTAGCACTCTGGGAAGCCCAGGCGGGTGGATCACTCAAGGTCAGGAGTTCGAGACCAGCCTGAGCAAAAGCAAGACCTCGTCTCTACCAAAAAATAAAAAGAAATGGTCTGGACAACTAAAAATATATATATAGAAAAAATTAGCCAGGCATGGTGGCACATGCCTGTAATCCCAGCTACTCGGGAGGCTGAGGCAGGAGGATCGCTTGAGCCCAGGAGTCTGAGGTTGCTGTGAGCTAGGCTGACGCCATGGCACCGTAGCCCGGGCAACAGAGTGAGACTCTGTCTCAAAAAAAAAAAAAAAAAAAATCACTATGTGAACCTTTCACTCCAATCCATAAGCCTATGAATACCTGCCACTGCTCAGGAGGGAAACTAGGGTCTTAAAACAAAGCACCATAGTCCAACCATCTGCACTATAAGAAAGCCAGCTCAACTAGCAGGCCAGCATAATGTCACACAAGACAAGCTGCTTAGAGTTACAACAGCCAAGTACAAGTTTAATTTTTGAAGGTGATACACACATACAAAAACCAAATTGGTTTACACTTTCAAAATATCCTGGTCGCTGTCTTTGTCTCTTGGCTGGACTATTAGAAAAGCCTGCCCCTGGGACTTTGCTTCTTATATTACCCTCTCCAACCTGCTACTTCACTTACAAAACATCTTCAAAAATTCAAACCATTGCATTTTTCTACAAAATTATTCTGTGGGACCCATCTCTTTCACATTCAATCTATGCTACTTTTCACAATAAATGTGTGATGATTTTCTTTTTTTTCTCTCTTACACCTTCTCCAATTAATCATTTACCCTCAACAGCAACTTTTTAGCAATGTTATCACTTTTGCTATCTCTAATGGTCAGTTTTCAGGTAACTTTCATTTGACCTATTGATGACATTGGCCACAACTGACCATGCCATCTTCTTTAAAGCATTTTTTTTCGGTTGACATCAGGACACATGACTTCCCTGCCCCTCTTTCTTCTCTGGGCACTCACGTAACCCTGTCGAAATATAGATAACATTGTGTCACTCCTCAGCTCAACACCCTTCAGTGTCACTCTGCTCAGCCATTGTGAAAGCCGAAGTCATCATTACGCCCTACAAGTCCACCTGAGCTGTGGGGTATCATTGCCTCTGAGACCCAATCTATCCTCTCTCCTGCTACGCTGCCCAGGCACACTCCTGCCTCTATGTCTTTGCATTACCTGTTCCTTATGGCCGGACCCCTCCCCCCGCCCCCAATGCCACCCCACCCCCACCATTCAGACATATCCAAGTGGCTCATTTTCCTTTTCCTTATGGCTTTATGTCAATGCCATTTTTCCTGACTGCCCTTTCTAAAATTTTATTCTCTCTACTCTAGTATTTTCTATGTCCCTCCTTTGCTTTATTTTTCACTTGGTGCTTGCTATTTGTAATATTGTACATATTTTTTATTTTATTTTTTAAGGTCTGTCTTAACCACTAGAGTGTAAGATCCACAAGGCTAATAACTGTCTCCACAGCTTTACTGCTAGAATCTAGACCATAATAGCCTGTCAATAAATACGCGTCGTGTGTATGTACAGCTGAATGACTTTAAGGCCCCAGTCACTTTGGCCCAGTTTGCTTCCCCAACCTCTCCTTTTGCCATCTGCCACTCTGAATGTTCCAGCCTGTTCCCAGTAACCTCCTGATCACTCTATTTTTCCTCCACTACTTTTCAGTTTTACAGATATTCTGTCATCATCAACACCTTCAGGAAACAATTCCTGCTGCTACTTTGACTTCCTCAGAACCCAATGCAGATTTCTATCACTCAGCACAAAATGTTATTGCAGACATTTGCTGACTTGTTTGTCCCCTTCCTTAGCCGTAAGCTCATTGAGGATATTTAGAGTGTAGATAACAAACACCTTGCAAAAGCGGAGACATTTTACCCTTTGGCTTATTTCTGCTCGAAGAGATAATATGTATGCTAAAAAGTCAGAATGCTTAAGTAATTAGAAAGTTTTGAATATACAAACAAATTGTAAGGAAAAGGTGTAAAGGGGAAAAAATAAACAGAGGTGATTTAACATGAATTTTCATGTGTTAGAAAAGAAAATTGCTCATTTATTCAACTATTAACTCACCAAACACATATTCATCTTTTATTCTGGGCTAGACATTCTACCAGGATATGGGAATGTGAAGGAGAATAAAGTCCATTTGCTGACCCTCGTGGAACTATACTATGAACAAAAAGATAGCCTTGTAAGAAGTGTGACCATTCCTTCTTCTGCTATTTCATTTGCAATTGTTGTCATAAAACTGTAACAACTCTCCATTCCTCAGAAGAATAGTTGCATAATGGAATCATTTATTTTTTACATAAATTTGTCAGAAACATTTTATATTTGAAATATTAATGATATTAAATCTTCCCAAAATATCCATAAACTCACAATTGTTGATCAAATGTTCAATTCCAGCTCATGTATGTAAATGATGTAAAACATGAAAGGATAAATTTAAATGGAATTATCTTTTCTCAGATCTGCTTTGAAAAAAAATGTGTTAATGATTATAAAAAATATTTATTAAGTGCCTAGTACTTGCACGGAGGTCCCAACAAAGAACAAAATAGACAAACTCTCTGCCCTAATGGAAATTATATTCTGGTAGAAGAAAACAGAAAATAAGACCCCCAACCCCCAAAAAACATATAATAAATCCAGTGGTGATAAGTTCTATGAAGAAAAATAAAGTTGGGTCAGGAGGTAAGAAGAGAAAAAAGTTAGAAAGTCATCCAGGTCTGTGTGTGTTGGGGACATCAGAGAGACATGCTAGAATACCGAGTGATTAGAAAAACTTCTTCTATATACTCAATCAAAAACCTAAAGGAATTGAAGGAGAGAGGCATGCAGAAACTTGGAGGGAAAATATTTTCTTGTGTCTCTGTGTGTATGGCATACCTCAGAGACACTGTGGAAACCCAGACAACGGCAACAAAGTGAGTATCACTATAAAGCAACTCATACAAATTTTTGGGTTTCCCAGTGCGTATTAAAGTTATGTTTACACTATAATGTAGTCTGTTAAGTGTGTAACAGCATTATGCCCCAAAAATCAATATATGTACCTTAATTAAAGATACTTTATTGCAAAATACGCTAAAGATCATCTGTGCCCTCAGCTGTGTGCCATCTTTTTGCTGGTGGAGGGTCTTGTCTTGATGTTGATGGCTGCTGAGGAATCACGGTGGTGTTTGCTGAAGGCTGGGGTGGCTGTAGCAATTTCTTAAAAAAAGACAATGATAAAGTTTGCTGCATCAATGGACTCTTCTTATCGAGAAAGATTTCTTTGTAGTCTGTAATGGTGTTTGATAGCATTTCTCCCACAGTAGAACTTCATTCAAAATTGGAGTCAATCCTCTTAAGCCCTGGTGCTGACTTGTCTACTAATTTTATGTAATATTCTAAATCCCATGTTATTATTTTAACAATGTTCGCTGGGAGTAACTTCCATTTCAAGAAACCACTCTCTTTGTTCATCCATAAGAAGCAACTCTTCATGCGTTCAACTTTTATTATGAGATTGCAGCAATACAGTCACTCCTTCAGGCTCCACTTCTAATTCTAGTTCTCTTACTGGTTTTATCATATGAAATTATTTCCTCCACTGAAGTCTTAAAACCCTCAAAGTCATCCCATAGGTTTGGAATCAACTTCTTCTAAACTCCTATTAATGTTAATATTTCGACCTCCTGCCATGAATGTTCTTAATGGTATCTAGAATAGCAAGTCCTTTCCAGAGTGATTTTAATTTTTTGCCCAGGTTCATCAGTGGAATCACTGTCTACTATAACTTTACAAAATTTCTTAAATAATGAAACTTGAAAGTCAAAATTACTTTTTGAGCCATGGGATGCAGAATGAATATTTTGTTAGCATGAAAACATTAATCCCTTGTATTAACATTTCTTCTTTAGAGCTCTTGGGTGACATGGTATATTGTCCATGAGCAGTAATATTTTGAAAGTAATATTTTATTTTTTTCTGAGCAGCAGGTATCTACCACAGGCTTAAAATACATAATAAACCTTGTGAAGCCAACACAGTTGTGCTGTCATCCATGCTTTGTTAGTTCTATTTATGAAGCATAGGTAGAGTACATTTAGCATAATTCTTAAGGTCCCAAGGACTTTCAGAATGGTAAATGAGCATTGGCTTCAACGTAAACTCAAGCTGTGGTAGCCCCTGACAAGAGAGTCAGCCTATCCTTTGAAGCTTTGAAGCCAGATATTGATGTCTCTTCTCTAGCTATGACAGTCCTAGATGGCACCTTCTTCTAACAGAAGGCTGTTTTATCTACCTTGAAAATCTCTTGTTCGTGCAGCCATTTTCATTAATAATCTTAGCTAGATATTCTGGATAATTTGCAGCCTTTACATCAGCACTTGCTGCTTCACCTTGTACTTTCATATTATGGAGATAGTTTCTTTCCTTAAGTCTTCTGAACCAATATCTGCTACCTGCAAACTTTTCATCTGAGATTTTTCAATTCTCTCAGCCTTGATAGAATTGAAGAGAGTTAGAACCTTGCTCTCAATTAGGTTTTGGCTTAAGGGAATGTTGTGGCTGGTTTGATCTTCTATCCAGACCACTGAAACTTTCTCCATATAAGCAATACAGCTGTTTCACTTTCTTATCATTTGTATTTTCACTGGAGTAGCAATTTTAATTTCCTTCAAAAACTTTTCCTTTGCATTCACAACTTGACTAACTGTTGCAAGAGACCTAGCTTTCTGCCTATCTCAGCTTTTGGCATGCCCTCCTCACTAAGCTTAATCATTTCTAGCTTTTGATTGGAAGTTAGACATTTTTGAACACTTGGGAGCCACTATAGGGTTATTAATTGGCCTAATTTCAAAATTGCTGTGACTCAGAGAATAGGGAGGCCCAAACGCAGGAAGAAAGATGGAAGAATGGCTGGTTGGTAGAGCAGACAAAAGACACATAACATTTATGGATTAAGTTCTCCGTCTTATATGGACATAGTTCATGACATCCAAAACAATTACAATGTAATATCAAAGGATCACTGAGCACAGATCACCATAACAGATATAATAATAACGATGAAACAGTTGAAATAGCATGAGAATTATCAAAGTGGGTCACAAAGACACTAAGTGAGCACAATGCTGTTGGAAAAATGGTGCTGGTATACTTGAGCAATACAGGGTTGTAACAAACCTTCAACTTGTAAGAAACACACTGTCTGCAAAATTCAATAAATTGAAGTGCAATAAAACAAGGTATGCTTGTAGTTCACAACCTGTTCTTATTTTATATAAACTTGAAATTTATCTTATCTATTAAAGGAGATTCCATATTATTTTATCTCAAATTAAACTTATGTTTTCTCTTTAAAAATGTTTCTTGATCTCAGTTGCCCTCTTGTTGGATGAGATATTGGATTTTCTCAAATGTTGGAAGATTGTTTATTTTGTGTCCATCTTTGTTTAAGAGCTTTCCACAAGTACTCTTCAATGCATTGCACGACATTCTCCATGATCATGGGGGCAGGATAAAATATGCATTTGTAACTAATCTTCTGGGTTTGGGATGCTGTGCCCATTCTCTGTGTCCGCTCCTGGGCATTGATCTGTCTGTTGCCTAGTGATTTGAGGTGCAGTACCTTGTCTGGTTTTTCTTCTTATAGTTACCCAGGCCATAGCCCTGAGTATGGTAGAGTAGCATGGTCACATTGTGTTTCATAGAACAATGACTTTATAGGATGTTAAGAGATATAATAATAACAACTGAATTAATGATTGAATGGCAAAGAGTGGGTTTAATATTTTAGGGTAAGAAGCTGTTAAAACATCACATACCTAAAAGCATACTCATAATGTGAGTTTGAGTGCAGGAACTAATTTGAAAGTAAGATTTGGAGCACCAAAGAAGAAATTACTGACTATAGGCCAAAAAGTATAGATATGATTTCACAACTTTAAAGAAAGAACAGAGAAAAAAAAGAGAAGCATGAAAATGAAGCGAAACAATACTGTTTCCAATTGACTTGTGTTGAGTACAGGAAAACATTCAGCATTCTAGATCCTTGGCCTATTAGAGTGCAGCCTGCAGTAAAAAACTAATAATACCTTGTATAGTTCCTACTACCATTTTGCAAAATAATCTTCAAGATACCAAATAGATGGAAAGTAGCTTTTATTATTTAACGGAATAAATAGGATCACAGAATAAATAAGCTCTAAAATAAAAACAATGAATTTTGATTCTCATGTCTGCAAAAGTTGACAGGATAATTGTTTCTTATTTGGATGGTATAGTAGTCTCATAATATTTATAAATAAAAAACAGAAATTACTTACTGGAAAATAATTATGTAACTCTGTTTTTTCCATTAAATAAGAAAAAATGTGAGGTTTAATCATAGGGCAATAGTAAAGCACTTAAAACCTCCTAAGGATCATTTGAGAGGCTATAATTATATTAATTTAATATCTGAAAAATATCTGAAAATAAAAATCTGCATGTATAGTGATATCTGTGTCTAAGGATACAAACTGTAGTATTTAAATTCATGCAAATTCTCAAGTAAAATTTGTTCATGGTCATAAATAAACATTTGTATTTGTTATTACAAAAATTTTCTTCAAGCCCCTAAAATATAAATATTGCTTTAAATTATTTAATTTAAATCTAAGATATTAAAATATAGTGTGCTCCTGGTTACTTGTGTTTGGATTATCTGGGAGATTCGTGAATTATGGCCATCTGTCTATCTGACTTGAGAGGGTAGATCCAGATTGAGAAGGAAAATTACTCGCGGTAGTGGGGAAGGGCAAAGTAAAACAGGGAAGAGTTGTTTTTTTTTTCTTTTCCCCAAGCCTGTGTTCCAGTTCTCAATCCAACAGACTCAGAGCATCACTTATCAGCTGAATTGTCAAGCATCAGAGTACATATGTAAACCAGGTGAAAGCATAAGCAATCTGGGCAGTGAACTTCATTGCTAGGGTAAATCTCTTTTATCCAGGGGCAAATTCCATTACTGAGCAGGGTTTCATCTTAGAGTTTATGAATGCAATGAAGTCCACAAGTACAGAGAGGAAATGCTTTCACCTGACACAAAAGAGATTAAATACGCAACGATAGTTTCAGTTTATAATTCAGCCAACATACACAATATTGACTAGGTCTAAAATTATAAGGTGAGGTCGCCTTAATTATTAATCAATTCCCAAAGACATCAGTTAATGAGCTCCTACATTCCTCAACTGACTGCTCTGCACAAAGCATACCATATCCGTGTGAATCCAGGCAATACATAAAATCTGGAATTATTAGTATGGTAAGAGTATGAATAATGATAAAAAATTCAATTATCACATAGCAATAACAAAAGTTTTATGATTTATACCTCACTTAATCATTAAAGCAGCTTTATTTAGGTAGATATTTAAGATAATATATTTTGCAGATTGTAACACTGAGATTCAAGAATTGGCAGTTTTTTGTCTAAAGCCATACTACTTGATTGATAATGCTGAAGATGCAAATATAATGTATTTCCCTAACTTTCTTTTTATATTTATTCTGCTTCACCATGCCTGAGAAGAATTATTGTTAATACTATGAAAAAAGGAATGTAAAAATATTTAATATCAAAACTGCAAATGAAACGTAAATAAATTTCATTATTTAGGTAAGTTAGAAAAAATATCATTTCCTTATAATAAATAACTACTCAGAAATAATAAATATAACAGTTTTGAACATCATCCCATTCTTTTATAAAACCTAAGAAAATGCTTAAACTAAAAAGTGATGCCTATTGTATTTCAGTATGCACCAGTGGGTTTTTGAAATGGTAAAATATAAATCATGCTTATTCCCTTCCTGATTTGTTTTATATTTCTAGCTACCTTAGAATGCAATTTAAAAACAATACATACTTGCTGACAAACATGGGTTGTTTGGAGAAGAAATCTTATTCAGTTGTGATAGAAGTTTAATAATACTAAGGAAAACAAAAAGAATAAACTGAATTGGTAAATAACTAGAAATTTGCCTTTTTTAGGTCAGAGAAATCATTTACAAAAACCCAAAATTTCTCATATTTATCTTTGGAAAAAAAGAGACACAACAGATTTTTTTTTCTCTTCTCATTCATGTTGAACAAATAATATCTCTCCTTCTGACTATATTCATTTATAATTTTGCAAATACCAGGATACATGATTGTATCTTTAGAATAATAATTTTAATTCATGTGTTATACTGATTTTTATAGTATTTGCTTATTTAAAGTTTTTGTTTGCTTATTTTCAAAGTTCTACCATGCCAAGGGCTCTTAGACTCTTACTTTCTAGCAAGGTGAACTATTTGCTACATAAGCAATCTCATGACCAACTAAATCACAGATCAATTCTAGCCTTAGAAAAGGGGAGAGGAAATTTATCAAGAGGAAAAATCTGTATTCTTTCACTTATAATCAAATGTATAAAGGAAAAAGTTGACCAACTTAGAGGTACAAAATTTAAACAACAAAATTTCTCAATACACCTTATTACACCACGATTGAGGTCAAATAATTAACATGGTATTCAAATGAAATTAACCAACTGCAAATATTTCTATAGTTATTAATTGACTTAAATTTATTATACCTATGTCTTTACAGATACAGATACTTATCATTTTGAACAACACTTTGGAAATAGGTAGAATAGGATCCATATATTACACATCAGAGTAAACTTCAAATAGAACAAAAAATATCAAATAATTGTACAAATTCTGAAAGAAAGATTGAGTATATTTTTCTAAAAGTTGAGTTATGGGAATTTTTTTTAAAGTATGACTTTTGAATCAAGAAAAGTCTAGGTTAATAAATTTGGTAACAAAAGTAAAAAAAATTTCATGACAAAATGTAGCACAAGCCAAGAAAAAAGGTAAGTAACAAACTGGTGATATCTCATTGTGGTTTTGATTTGCATTTCCCCGATGATTAGAGACTTGAGCATTGTTTCATATATGTTTATTGGCCTTTAGTCTTTCTTCTTTTGAAACGTTTCTGTTCCTGTCTTTTGCCAAATTTCTAATGGGGTTGGTTGATTTATTTTTCTTGCTGTTTCACTTGAGTTCTTTTTAGATTCTGGTTATTAGCTCTTTATCAGATATATAATATGCAAATATTTTCTCCCATTCTGCACATTGTCTGTTCGCTCTATTGATTGTTTCTTTGGCTGTGCAGAAGCCTTTACTTTGATCAGGTCCCATTTATTTATTTTTGTTGTTACCTATAGGGGCTTTTATCAAAAAGTCCCAAAACAACAGATGCTGGTACGGATACAGAGAGAAAGGAACACTTATACACTGTTGGAGGGACTTTAAACTAGTATAACCACTATGGAAAGTAATATGGAGATACCTCAAAGAACTAAAAGTAGACTTACCGTTTGATCCAGCAATCCCACTATTGGGTATTTATCCGGGGGGGGGGGGAGTCATTTTATAAAAAAGACACTTGCACTAGAATTCACAATCGCAAAGATTTGGAATAGACCCAAGAACCTATCTATACATGAGTGTATTAACAATCTATGGTATATGTATACCATGGGGTACTACTCTGTCATTAAAAAAATGGGAAATGAATACCTTTTGTAATAACCTGGATGGAGCTGGAGACCATTCTTCTAAGTGAAGTACTACAAGAATGGAAAAACAAATACCACATGTATTCACTATTAAACTAGAACTGATCGATCAACAAATATCCACATATGGAAGTAAAACTCAATGGAAATCAAGCAGATGGGAGAGTGAAGGAGGGGTTGGGTAAGTTCATACCTAATGAGTACAATGTGCACTACCTGGGTGGTGGGCACATTTATAACATTGACTCAAGCTGTACAAAAGCAATACATGTAACCAAAATGTTTGTGGCCATATAATATTCTGAAATAAAAAAATAATAAAATAAAAGGATTTGTTCTGTAAAATTTGGGATTCAGCCAAAAGGCTGCACTTAAGGACCTAGAAGGCCACACGTGGTCTTAAGGCTGAAGGTTCCCAACCCCTGGATTAGGAATTTAAATTATAATCTTGATGACATTATCAATGATTTCATAATGTCATCTAATATTTGATCTGTGCTCAGATTTGCCTTTTTATAACTGGTTTGTCTAAACCAGGATCCACTTTAGGTCTCACATTGCACTCAGTTATTTCTTTTTAAAAAATTCCATGAAAGTTCTCCTCTCTAAGCTGGTGCAATGGTGTACGCCTGTAGTCTCAGCTACTCGGGAGGCTGAAACAGGAGGATGGCTTGAGTTCAGGAGTTCAGGGCTGGCCTGGGCAATGTAGCAAGACCTCATCTCTTAAAATTAAAAAAAAAAATGTTCCCCTTTCTAATTCTCCCACCATACCACTGATCTGTTAGATTAGGTCATCTATCTTATAAACATCTGTTCTGAATTTGGTTGCTGTGTAATTTACATACCATGAAACTCACCTGTTTTAAGCATACAATTTATTGATTTTTATAAAATTTACAGAGCTGTACAACTATCACCACAATCCAATTTCAGAACATTTCTATTACCCAAATAAGATCTCACATGACTGTTTACAATTAATCCCCTTTCTTATAAGTCTCAAGCAATCACTGATCTGCCTCCTGTCCCTATCAATTTGTCTTTTCTGTTATTTTTTTAAAAGATTAGAGCCATTCTAGTGGGTGTGAAGTGGTATCTCATCCTGGTTTTAATTTGCATTTTTCTATGACTAATGATGTTGAGAATCTTTTCATGTGTATATTAATATTCATATATCTTCTTGGGTGAAATGTTTATTCAGATCTTTTGTCCATTTTGACATTGGGTTGTTAGTCATCTTTTCATCAAGTTGGAAAAGTTCTTATTTTCTTAATAATGTCTTTTAAGGTATAAATCCCTTCATTTTGAAAAAAATAAAACATCATTTTTTCTTTAAAAAACCAAACTGGGATAAAATTTCACAACTTGTATTACACATGGAAAACTAATCTTCCTTCTTTATAAAGGGTTCTTATAAGTCATACAAAAAATAGGAAAAATGGATAAAATACATGATCAGGAATTTCATAGGAAAAAAATATACCTTAACCCTCTGGAATATGAAAAGATGTTCTAATTCTCTCATAAGAGAAATGCAAATTAAAATGTATTATGTTGCTCTTATGATTTGAATGTCCCTTCCAAAACTCATATTGAAATTTAATTGCTATTTTAATAGGGTTGACAGATGGAACCTTTAAGAGGGGATTAGGTCATAAATGCTCTGCCATCATGAATAAATTAATGCTGTTTTTGAGATAGTGAGTCAGTTATCCCAGGATCAGTCTCCTGATTAAAGGATAAGTTTGGCCCCCATTTGCTCTCTCTGTTGCACATGCTTCCTTGCCATGTGATGCCTTCCACCTCGGAACCAAATGCTGGTGCCATGCTCTTGGACTTCTCAGCCTCCAGAACCAAGAGCTATATAAACTTCTGTTTATTATAAATTATCCAGTCTGTGGTATTCTGTTATAGCAACAGAAAATGAGCTAAGACCGATTCCTATTTCCATTTTTTGCCTGTCAGACTGGCAAAGATTTATATAAACTTGGTAACAGTCTATGGGGCAGGGGTTGTTAAACAGAAACTCTCACATATTGCTACTGAAGGTGCAATATGCTAAAACCATGAATATGTACACACGTATGTATATATATATATATATATATATATATGGAGAGGAATTTGTCAATATATAACAAAACTATTTACATATTTACCCTTTGTCCCAAAAAGCTCTGTTTTGGAATTTTACCTAAATCATTAACTGTTACAAGCATAAAACAGACAGAATTATATTTTACCATGTAAAAATTTTGTAACCATATATATTAATTACCTGAAAAATGAAATCAGATAGATATACAATAAATAAAAATATTTTATGTTGGATTTGAATTTTAAAAAATCAAGCTGAGATATTGGTTTCCAACCCACAAAAAAGGAAATTACCAAATGGCTGATCCTAGTTCCAGGGTATGGAAAGTAATGGGTAAGCTTAGAAGTGTTTAAAACTAAACAAATTAGGCTAAAATGTTACAAAGAAACTTGAAGACATTCCCACTGGCTGAATTTGGAGCAATTTCAGTATCAAATAAAACAATTAAAGTGAAGGAATACCACATACTAAATGACTACAACTGCAAGACTTATAGGTTCATAGTGTAATATTCTTTTGTAACAAAAAAAGATAAGAAAAAATGAGTGAGAAAAGAAAAAAGTGATTGCATTCAATCAGTAAATCACATTGGGTAGCATCGACATTTTAAGAATATTGATTCTACCAATCCATAAGCATGATTCGTTTTTCCATTTGTTTGTGTCATCTGCAATTTCTTTCCTCCATGTTTCATAGTTATCTTTGTAGAGATCTTTTGCCTCCTGGGTTAAGTATATTCCTAGGTATTTTATTTTATTTGTAGCTATTGTGAATGATACTGAATCTTTGATTTGACTCCCAGCTTGACAGTTATTGGTGTATAGGAATGCTACTGATTTGTGTGCATTCATTTTGTAATCTGAAGGTTTGCTGAATTTATTTATAAATTCTAGGAGTCTCTGGATGGATTCTTTGAGTTTTTCTAGATATAAGATCATATCATAAACAAAAAGCAATAGTTTGACCTCCTCTTTCCCAATTTGGACACATTTAATTTCCTTCTCTTTCCTGATTGCTCTGGCTAGGACATCCAGCACTATTTTGAAAAGAAGTGGTGACAGTGGGCACCCTTGTCTTGTTTCTGTTCTTAGTGGGAATGCTTTCAACTTTTCCCCATTCATAATGATGCTTGGCTGTGGGTTTGTCAGATATGGTTTTTATAATTTTGAGATAAGTTCTTTCTATGCCTAGTTTGTTGAGAGTTTTTATCATAAAAGTGTGCTGAATTTTGTCAAATGCTTTCTCTACATCTACTGAGATGATCATATGTTCTCTGTTTTTGTTTCTGTTGATGTGGAGAATCACATTTATTGATGTTGGTATGTTGAACCATCCTTGCATCCTAGGATGAAGTCTATTTAGTCCTGGAGGATTATTTTTTTGATGTGCTGTTGAATTTGGTGTGCTAGTATTTTACTGAAGATTTTTGCATCTATATTCATACGGGATATTGGCCTGCAGTTTTCTTTTTTGCTGTTGTATCTTTTCCTGGATTTGGTATCAAGGTGATACTAGCTTTGTAGAATGAGTTGGGGAGAAGTCCCTCCTCTCAATGTTATGGAATAATATCTGCAGTATGGGTACCTGCTATTCTTTGTATTTCTAGTAGAATTAAGTTGTGAACTCATCTTGTCCAGGGCTTTTTTTGTTGTTGTGCTGGAAGACTTTTTATTACTGCTTCAATCTTGCTGCTCACTATTGTTCTTTTCAGAAATTCTACTTCTTACTGATAGAGTCTTGGCAGATTGTTTGTTTCCAGGAATTTGTCCATTTCCTCTATATTTTTGAGTTTACGTGCATACAGATTTCATAGTATTCACAATAATATTGTGTATTTCTGTGGTATTAGTTGTAGTATCTCCTTTTTCATTTCTGATTGAGCTTATTTCAGCCCTTTTTCTTCTATTCCTGGTTAAGCTAGCAAGAGGTCTATCAATTTTGTTTATTTTTTCAAAGAACCAACTTTTTGTTTCATTGATTCTTTGTGATATTTTTTGTTTTGCATTTCGTTTAGTTCAGCTCTGATCTTAGTTATTTGTTTTCTTCTGCTGGCTTTGGATTGGGTTTGCTCTGTCTTTTCTAGTTCCTTAAGAAGTGTCATTAGGTTGTTGATTTGTGACTTTTCTACCTTTTTGATGTAGGCAATTAAGGTTGAATTTTCCCCTTAAGATTGCTTTTGCTGAATTCCATAGATGTTGATAGTTTGTGTCCTCTTTGTGATTCAGTTCAAGGAATCTTTTGATTTTCATCTAAATTTCATTCTTGACCCAGTAATTGTTCAGTAGCAGGTTGTTTAATTGCCATGAATTTGTGTAGAATTGAGTGTTTTTCTTGGAGTTGATTTCTAATTTTATTCCACTGAGGTCTGAGAAGATACATGGTATGATTTCTATTTTTTTTAATCTGTTGAGACATGTTGTCTGGCCTAAAATATGATCAATCTTTGATAATGTTCCATGTGCTAATGAGGAGAATGTATATTCATTAGTTTGGGGGTAGAATGTTCTGTAAATGTCTGTTAGGCCCATTTGCTCTAGATTCCCATTTAAGTCCAGTGATTTTTTATTTATTTTCTGCTTGGATGATCTGCCCTGTTCTGTCAGTGGGCTGTTAAGGTCCCTGGCAATTACAGTGCTGCTGATTATCTCTTTGCTTAGGTCTAGCAGGATTTATGCAATCCCCATCAAAATACCAATGTCATATTTCACACATCTAGAAAAAATAATTCTATGCTTTGTTTGGAAACAGAAAAGAGCCCAAATAGCCAAAGAAATCTTAAGCAAAAGGAAAGAATCTAGAGGCATCACATTACCAGACTTCAAACTATACTACAAGGTTATCATAACTAAAATAGCATGGTATTGGCAGAAAAATAGATTAATACACCAATGGAACAGAGAATACAGATATAAAACCATCCACGTACTGCCAAGTGATCTTTGACAAAGCAGACAACAATGTACACTGGGAAAAAGAAGCCCTATTCAATAAATGGTGCTGGGAAAATTGGATAGGTACATGCATAATGAAACAGGATCCATGTCTCTCACCACTCACAAAAATTAGTCCAAGACAGATAAAAGACTTAAATGTAAGGCATGAAACCATAAGAATTTCAGAAGAAAATGTCAGGAAAATTCCTCTAGATATCAGCCTAGGCAAAGCATTTATGAAGAAGACCCCAAGGGCAATCAGAGAAACAACAAAAACAAATAAATGGGACTTAATTAAATTAAGTCTCTGCACAGCCAAGGAAACAATCAACAGAGCAAATAGACAACATACAGAATTGGAGAAAATATCTACATTCTATATATCCAATAAGGGGCAATAACAAAAATCTAGATAGAACTCAAGTAAGTCAGCAAGAAAAAAATCAAACCACCCCATTAAAAAGTGTTCAAAAGACATGAACAGAAGCTTTTCAAAAGAAGATAGACAAATGGCAAATAAACATATGAAAAATGCTTAATATCACTAATCATCAGGGAAATGAAAATTAAAACCACAATGAGATATCATCACCCAGTTAACATGGCTTTTATTAAAAAGACCCAAAACAACAGATGCTAGCTTGGACGCAGAGAGAAAGGAACACTTGTACACTGCTGGTGGGACTGTAAACTAGTACAGCCTCTGTGGAAAACAGTGCAGAGATTCCTCAAATAACTAAAAGTAGACCTACTATTTGGTCCAGCAATTCCACTGCTGAGTATTTACCCAAAGAAAAGAAGTCATTTTATCAAAAAGACATCTGCACTCAAATGTTTATTGCAGCACAATTCGTAATTGCAAAGATGTGGAATTAAACCAAGTGCCCATAAATTTGTGAATGGATTAACAAACTGTGGTATATGTATACCATGGAATATTACTCAGCCATTAAGAATGCCGAATTAATGCCTTTTGCAGCAATTTGAATGGAACTAGAGACCATTATTCTAAGTGAAGTATCTAAAGAATGAAAAAACAAACACCACATCTACTCACTACTAAATTGGAACTAACTGATGAGCACACGTGCACAGAGCGAGGTGAATCTCAGTGGAAATCTAGCAAGGTAGGGGAAGGGGAGGGAGGAGTGGATGTGTGAAAACCTACATAACGGGTACAATGAGAAATATCTGAGTGATGGGCACACTTATAACCCTGACTCCAGCATTACAAAAGGTATCCATGTAACAAAAATATTTGTACACCCATAATATTTTGAAACAAAAAAAGAAAAAGACAGACAGACAGAAAGGGAGAAAGAGAAAGAAAGAACAGGAGAGAAACTGTAATACAGTATTTTTACAGAGCTACACTAGTTATCAAATACAGAAATAATGATAGAATTAGCAATCATCATTGTTCACTCACCGATCTAATAACTGAAACAAGCAATATTCATTGGTAGATCCTAACGGTTGTTCAGGTAGAAAATATTTGTATGGGCTCAAAGAGGTCTCAACTGAATATTTACTTATTACAAAGGAAAAATATTATTTTCCATTGGACCCATTTTGTGATTACCACCTAAGTGTTAACACCAAGAGAGGATCAGACTGACAGTATGTGTCTCCTGAGGTGATACAATAATATTGTTTATGAATATTTTGTTAAAATTACACAAGGAAGAAATGATTTTTCTTTTCCTGTTGGGTTTGCTTCATTTCCAGTTTGAAGATGAAGCCAATATATGGCAGAAGAGCAGAACTCAGATAATTGCAGCAAATCAGTGCCAAAGCCCAATTACACTGGAGTTGAAACTCTCATATATATAGACTTCAGTTATTTGAGATAGCACATCCTTTTATGTTTGAGCCAGTTGAGTTGGTGTTTCCTGTGACCAACTTGCTTGATCCATCCCACAAAATAAGTGAAAAATTCTCAATCCTCTGGTCCACAGGGAGCTCCATTTTTTATCCCAAAGAATTCAACAGTTAGTACTGAATACTTTGTAAAGAGAGTTAGGATTTGTTTATGGTGATCTTAGCGTAATATTGTAAAGTTTCTTAGAAGTTCTCTATGCTACCAAGACTAAAGTGATGCAAATATTCTTCATTGTTCCTTGTTTAGCTCAATACAGTGACAATGGAGCGTTTTTGTTTTATGCTTCCAAATAAGAACTTATTAAAATGTCATAAAGAATTAAATGAACTTTGACCTTCCCTAGGTCCCAATGATGAAAGATAGTATGTTCCCACACATTTGCATATCAATTGACCCTGTAATTAGATAACTAAACAAATGTGATAGATGTCAGATAGTGATGTATTTTGAAATTTTGTAATATTTTAACCAAAAAACATTTAAGAAAATGAATTTTTACACATACACACATATACAGAGAATGATAAATAAAGTTTATAATAGAGTATTGAACATTTAAGCGTTGTTAGGAGAGTAAATTTCCACTGATTTCCAAAAAAAAAAAAATGTTAAATATTTGAAGTGATAAATAAGTTAACTAGATTGATTTAATTAATCCACATTGCATTCATAAATTAATATCACTCTGTACCCCTAAATTTATACAATTATAAATTATCGATTCACAAAAAAATTAAAACATAAATTTAAGATGCATAAGGTATTATTAATGAAATATTTTGTTAGCAATCTTTTACCAAATGTTGAGTTTTAAGATAATGTTAATACATTCTGGCTTTATGTGTTTTAAAATTGCTTCATAAAATGTTAGGAAAATAAATTGAAAATAAATACTGAGCCACATGTCACAATATTCATTGATACTAAACAACTGAAATTATACCTCAATTTGAAATATAGATGGCCAAAAATTATTCATTCCTAAAAAGGTAACATGCTATTTGGAAATCATTAGATATATTTGTGAGAATAAGTATATAACAGGAAAGTGAACAAATAAATGCTGCAAAGAAGAAAACTGAAATGCATTTCTTGCAATTGTACTTGGAATAGTAAAATACTCTAATATCTAAGTCTGATAATTAATATAATGTTAGAAACATTGACATAACTATAATTAGTATTAATTAGGTGCTTATACTGTACAGAATATACTATGTTTCACGTAAGTTTTAATTATTCTTGTCCTAAGAAAGGAAAAGGCAGTAGCATTTGCTCATTTTACATATATGTATAGCTAAGGATGCATTATTACTAATAAAGATAATATCTAATTTGAATTCAACCCTTATTCATACAACCTAATATAAGAACTTATTTCTGAGAAACCTCATTAATAGTAATGATTTTTTTCCATTATTATAAAGTAATATATAACCTTGATCAAACATCCATAAAATACAGATAAGTACAAAAAAAGAAAATATTATGCATTCATATTGTTCAAAAATAATCTGCAGTTACCTTTTAATATGTTCATGTATATCTTTCTAGTTTGCAAAAGAATTTCATTTAAAACATTTTAAATCTATGATGTAAGTACCAATTTAAAGCCTATTTTTTCACTTATTAATATTTTAGTATCTTTCACATTCTAAGGTAGCATAATCAATGGCTATAAAAATTTTATTATGTGGCTATGCTATTATTTTTTCTCGTATTTTATTATAAAAATAATTCATGTTTCTTACAGATCATTTAGAAAAGCCTAAAATCTATAAGAAAATTAGCATAAATCCTCCCAAACTCTAACCCTGTTAATATTTATGTATGTGTGGCTTTAGTTTCTTATAAAATATATTTATGCACATGATTAATAAAAATAGGCATTCAGTAATAATTATTTTCATTTAACAAAACATTTTACAATTTGCAATTTGACAGCAACACAATGTGTCTTATCATGTTAATAGCAAGGTATTGCATCCTGTGTGGGAACATGTAATAACTATTAACCTATAATAGAAATTCACAATGTTTTAGTGAGAAAGCAAGGTGTTGCACAGATGACATTTCTCTACAACAGCACAACAATGTCCACTTTCTAGGTTAAAAGAAAACGTTTTGGAAGTGTGTTTTATTTCAACAGTTTCTGAATGTATCAGGATTCAATTTAGGAAACTAAAATCCTTCTAGATATGTCTGAACAGAAAAGAGTTTAACATCATGTATTGGACGTTTTCAAAATCATTTGATGGGAATATCAGCTTCTTGTCATGACAAAATAACTGATACTAAACTTTCTTTTCATCTGTAAATACTATATAATTGGATAAAATGCATTTAAATATTACTTTTAGTTATTGGACACCAAGCAATACAGTAATATGCTCCCTGAGAAAAGAAAAGGCAACATTTTGAACATCATGATTGCCCATATTTCTACCTGGGTTGTTTCTAGACAGCAATATAAGATGGAAAAAACAAGAGAGCATTGTGGTTTCACTGAGAAAGACAGAAGTCAAATTTTGGGAGGCAGAACATATCTGGAATTTAAAAGAAGAAAGTATCAGAGAGAAGGCACATGGGATTGAAAGATGGGGACACTTTGTTGCACCGAGCCCCCTTCATGGGATGAAGGCTCCAGTGTGGGCACAGCTCTCCCAAGAATACTGGTGCCTGGATAGCCCTTTCCCTGCCTTGTAGGATGACCGTTCCAAGCCAGGGGATGCAAGGCAAGAAGACATGAGACTGCTCACTCATATTCACCAAGCATTTACTCCTGAAGTGGAGGTGTCATTCAGAGAGAAGTACTCTATTGTATCCATCCCTAGCTCCAGAGCCTTGGCTCAGAGATTTTACCTGAGGGAAGACACAGAGAACCTGGAAAAGAGAAAGCTGACAAGAGCTCACCTGGTATCAGAACAAATCTAAATAACTAACCTTGCCAATTATCCCTTCAAAGGAAACTGAATACATTTGATTTAGTTGGTGGTGCAACATGCCCCAGGGCATTTTAAAAAACAATAGAACAATCAGTTCGCAATTGGAACTTAACACCTAGTTATGATAAGGAAAAGAGAAATCAAAGACAGCCCTGCCAAAACCATTGCCATCCCAAGGTTACCGTGGGAAAACTCAAGGCTGTTTCCCTGGGGAACAATGTTAGAGGCTTAACATTGTAGGGTAGTGGAATAGATCTCACTGAAATAATCTAGCCAATCACTAAAGAAATAAACAAACAGATAAAATTAACAAGACCCAGAGGGGGCATCAGTACCCAAAGTTGCTAAAATATTCTGTTTAAAATGTACAGTTTCAAAAAAATATATACACAAGATATGTAAAGAAGCAGAAGAACATAACATTTACAGAGGACAAAAACAGGAAAACAGTATTGAGGTTCAGAAACAACAATATAATCTAGCGATACCACTTCTGGATATTTATCTTAAGGAATTGAAATCAGAACCTTGAAGAAACAAGGGATATCTGCACCTCCATGATCACTGCAGTATTGTTCATAAGAGCCAAGATATGGAAGCAACCTACATGTTCATTGACAGAAGAATCAATGAAGAGATATGGTATGTACATACAATGGGATATGGGCCTTAAAAAGAAGAAAATCCTGCTATTTGCAACAACATAGATGAACCTGGAGGACATTACACTCAGTCAAATAAGCCAGACACTGTAGGAAAAATACCGTATGATCCCACTTATATGAGGAATCTAAAATAGTCAAACTGAAAAAAGCAGAGAGTAGAATGGTAGTTGCCATTCTACTGGGGAGAGGGAGAAATGCAGAGGTAATAGTTAAAGGATACAAAGTTTCAGTTATTGAAGGTGAGTAAGTCCTAGAGATCTACTGCACAGTATAGTGCTTACAGTTAACCATACTGTGTTACATGCTTAAAAATCCTTAAGAGGATAGATCTCATGTTAAGTTTTCTTATCACAAAAACAATAATAATAATAAAGAGGGTGGGAGGAAACCGATGGACATGTTTATGGCATAGATTGTGCTGATGGTTTCATGGCTATAATGTATCTCCAAACTCATCAAATTGTATACATTAAATGTGTACAGTTTTTTTATATGTCAATTATACCTCAGTCAAGTGGTTTAAAAATAAATATATACATAACTGAATAAAGTTTACGTGGTGATGTAGATCATTCTACCTTCTAATGTTTCATTAGATATTCTATTAATGTGAACTTCCAACTGAATTTAGGACTTTGAAAATTGTTGATTTTTTTTTTCAAGGAAGGTAGATCAAACTTATTCATGTTCTTTTGTCTTTCCCTCACATTCCTATACACGTTCAAGCCAGGTCAGAGCAAACATGTTGCTGAAATATACTGCCAGGACTGTGAGGTTCTGTCTCCATTCTGGACAACCTGACATCAAGCTCTGCCCTTGGACAGGTGGAGGCTCCGTTGTCCTTTCACAGTAGATGAAGTAGGCCTTTATTTGATGTTGACCTTCTTTTCCATCTCCTCTCTGCTCCATTCTCTCTCTAAGGCTTTTCCATTTTAATTAGACTAGTCAATTACTCACACAAGAGAATATCTTACATATTTAAAGCCAGTAGAGTTTTTCATCCACTTTTTCAAATATGGCCTTTTAACTCAGTTAAGAGCTTTTCAAAATCCTTTCTTATTAAAAGAACAGATAAGGCACTTAACACTTGAGAATCTTCACTTATCCCCATTATGTTTCAGGCAAGCCATTTCTTAGTATCATAGTTAGCTATCTTCACTGTTCTCAACAGCTTTCTTTTCCATTTCCCTTCTTACGTTCTCAATTTTCTTTTTTGTTTAGAGGGCAAAATCCCTGACTGATTCAAAGTGCATTCCAAACAGTAATTGGAAATTGTGTTTGTTGCAAGAATTCATGAGGTGTAGTCCATCAGTCTAAAAATCAAAAGAATTTGAAATATAGTTCAGGATGGTAAAAACAGTCAATGGCAGAAGAATTGTGACAATACCAAGTCATAAGTCAAGCCAAATCCTCAAAAGTACTGCGTGGTCAGCTTTTTATAAATTTAGCCAACGATCAGTTTACTGTTAACTGGATTCACATATTAAAATAGAATGTAGATAGGAAAAACTTCCAAACCATCCAGGGCATTCCCTGATATAACTGGGTTGCCACTGCTTTTGAAAGAAAGGTTCTACAAGTTTCTCAAATAGCCAAGTGGTGTGGCATTGAGTATAGCCAGGAAGAGGTCAATATTGGCTCCAGTCTCTTCACTGTAGTGGCCCTTTCTCTCTTAATGAGGTGGTGTTCATCAGTGGAGTAACTAATAAAATTAGCCCCCGAAGCAACATCTAACTTGAGGACCTCCCCTTTGTCATTGATGATTACATATATTAATACTAAAAAAAAGGGGGGTGGACATTTACATAGTCTCTTGAGATTAATATGGAGTTTAACTAAAGGAAGATGAATTTTAACTCTTGAGAGGAAATGACTTCAAATATGACCATAGAGGAGTCAAGGAGTGGAGATTCCTTGCAAAAAAAAAAAAAAATTGTACACACTCTAGATTACAAGCAATATGAATGCACATTATTTGGGCCCAATATTGAATGCTCTTGAGATGGCATCCAGCATGGAGGTTGTGCAGAAAAAAAAAGAGGTTGAGATAAAAAAAAAAAATTTACTGGCAAATTATTTCTCCAAACTCAGAAAACAAAAATGTTCTTAGGAGCTCCCAAAGGCTCCTATGAAATATGTCAGCCAATTTGTCTTAGTTTTACCACTTATACTAATATTCCTTCTCCTGTTCCTTAAATAGAAGAATTCTTCTCCAATTTTAATTTACACACATTGTCTCAATAGTAAATAAGCACGGTATTACATTCTATACGTTAACCAACTGCCAATAAGTTCATTTACATAGAACTAATCTTTGGAGGAAGAATGGGAATTTACAAAGCTGAGAACTGTATACTTTCCCCAAAAGTGATCAATCAGTGGTGACATAGGTGTAAACAGGATACTTCCAGAAATTACATGTTTGTATTTCTGGTTATGTCTTTAATTTTCCTTGCTGGATGAAATGTTGGTATACTTACTAATCTATCCCTATAGTAAAATATCCTGTGATTAAATAAAAATAAAAATTAGGAAACTAGAACGGAGGATTAAAAAAAAAAAGTCTGGGAGCCTTCCAGAAGAAGGTTGCAACAAATCAGGTCATCTTATGTATTATGAGAGTGCTAATGACATTTTCAGACATCAGTTACGGGGCCAGAAAACAAGCAAACAACGAAAGCTGAAAGATCACTAGCATCTTTTGCCACATTCATCATAGCAAATGATATGTGCTGAAACTGCCTATAGTGTTATGATACATAGATCAATTTTTGTTCACAGTTCCTGGCTCAAAACTCCCATATCCCTTGTTGCAATCTTTTGTTATAACGTTGGGTATGTTAGCCCTCAGGAAACAGAATCTCTCTGACCTTCTCTTCCCCTCCTTTTGTCTGTCCCAAGGCAGGACTCTAATCTTCCCTGCCTTTCTGATTGTGGATCATAAGACCCTCATTCCCTACATGCTGGAGGTGACACGGTTGTCCATACAAACCCAGGAGGACTGGGTTCAAAGAGCTTCCAGAGAGCTGAACATGTGAGGCAGACAGGAAGGTGAACAGGAACTCATCCACGTGCTGGGAGGGTCATGCACCCAACTCCACAGGGACAGAAGCTCCTGGGCTCAGGACCTTTCCAGACCAGACCCTATGTATCTTTTCATCTGGCTGTTCCTTTGTATTCTCTAAAATATCCTTTGTAATAAACTGGTAAACATAAGTGAATGTTTCCCTGAGTTCTGTGAGCCTCTCTAGCAAATGAATTGAACCTAAAGAGGAGGTCATGGGAACTCCAACTTGAAGCCAGTCAGTCACAAGTTCTAGAGTCCTGAACTTGTGACTGGTGGGAAGGAGGGGGCTGTTTGAGAGACTGAGCCCTCACCCTGTGGGATGTGATGCTATTCCAAGGTAGACAGTGTTAGAATTGAATTAGAGGACACTTGGTGTCCACTACTTAGTGTGGGGGAAAACCCCCACATTTGATCACAAAAGTCTTATTCTGTTTTAATGATTATTGTTGTGTGACAGCAGAGGAAAAACATGGTTTGAGAGTTTTTCCAAAAAACTGCCTAAAATTTATTTATTCTATTTTTTTAATAGAAATCTGATCTGGCCAGCAAGCCTGCTGATATGAATGTAGACCTGACCATGTGATATAACCTTGACTTAGGCATGTCAAATCGTACCAAAGGCAGACGAACATGCCATAACCCCAAAATAGATATCCCACTTATGCAGCCAACCTCCTCCAACCAACCTAAGTGCTTACCTATCCAACAAATCTGCAATATCTGCAAAAATTCTCTTTGCCTTTGCACTATGCAATCTTCAGTTATTAAAATCCTCTTTCTTTTCTCCTCCCTTGATTTCACCCTGCCCCATTAGGCTGTGTGCTGGATTGTTTTCCCTGCTTAGAAGTAAAATTTTGCTACCCAGCACTCAATATCTGGTCTCTTTGTCTTCACTTTTTCTTTAACAGCAGAATAATATTTGCCAGAAGATCTTGGAAAAGGGCACTGAATTACACAGCCAAGGCCTAAAGGCTAAAGAGATGCTTGTGAGGAATTTGCAGCTCCTTAAAAGATAAATACAAAATGTCATTACCATTCTAGAATAACTCCTGCTTTCTAACTCATCACAATATCTTGCAATAGAGTACTAAATTATTAAGAAATTTAATTGTGCTGAGAATTTATGGAAAATACCGAAACTAACTGTATATATTCACATAACTATATGTGCCATGTATACTCTATTTTAATTCCTGAGAATATTTATCTTTGCAGGCAGTTCTCTCTTCAAAGTTAAATAATCTGCACAGACAGACTAAAGAGATTATCATTATGCCTACACAGTGGACTGGATTCCCCAGAGCCAGTATTTTACTTTTTCTTCCTTTCTCTTCAGGAGGCAAAAAATAAATGATGAGAGGAATTTGTGCAAACACTGGTTAAAAATTATCAAGCAACTTAATAGATGCTAGATGCTGTCTTGAGTGCTTTATATAGTTACCTATCTGATCCTCAACATGTTGACGTAATTTAAGTTCTCACATAGGTCGTTATATAAAGCCCAGTAATGAAGTTTATTTTTTTTTGTAATCAGACTATTCTTCCAAATATTTTATTTTAAACAAGAGCATGATACAAATAAGACGTAAGAAATGCTATGTTTTATACTGGCAATGAGAATGATGATGATAAATGTATTTGTTCATAGTTTTACTTACTTTTCAAATACATATAAATTATCTGCATAAGCCAAAATCTATGCATAGAGCTTTGAATGAGACAGACATGGTCTCCATTCTACTAAACTTACTTTCTGGCTATGAAGAGTATATAGAGATGACTGTAATTGTTCATGGCAAGAGGGGAACACATGAAATACGGAAATATATGCAGAAAGGGAGAAAGACTAACTCAAGTTAGGAGTCAGAAAAGATTAACATCAGAAAGAGGCATTTAAACAGAAAACTAGAAGATAGAAAGGAATTTAGTGAAAGATGAGAATGTGCAAGTCCAGGGACAAGAAAGCAAGTAGAAGGTTCTGAATGAAATTCCATTATGTAAGGACAAAAGGGAAAGTAATGAGATAGGAACTGAAGACAGAGACAGGAACTAGAATGTGTAGGCATTTTCAAGCCATGTTAAGGACTCTGAGATTTATCCTAATGAAGAAATCAAAACAAAGGATAAAAAAAATTAATCATCATTGTACAGCCAGGAAATCAGAGTTTCCAAGATGCTGACGTAGATACTCAGATGAACAAACTTAATTTAACCCATATTCCAAAGCTCAGACACTGACCATTCATGCTCTCAGGATCTCATGCTATGACCACTCTCCTGATTAGAACTTCCTCTTTTAACCATAATTTCAGAGTATAGAAGCTCAGAAATTTGAATTGATACCCATCTTTCATTTTAGATTTTCCATTTTCAATGTTTGCATCTTTGTAAGTGAACAAGACTTCTGTTTTCTTCAGTTTGAATACCTCAATGTTTAAGCTTTCTCAAGTGAAAATCTCTCATAGTAGGCAATTCCCCTTTCTATACCAGTCATTAGTCCTTTATTTGGTAATGTTCCCCTTGTTCAAGGGTTGGACAACTTTGTCTGTAAAGGACCAAATAGTAAATATTTTACACATTATCGTGCATATTATAGTTTTATCAAAACTACTCAACTCTGTCAAAGTAGCAGAAGCAGCCATAGGCAATATACTAATAAATGGGTACGGAGGGGTGCTAATTAAGTCTGCGTTCACAAAAACAGGCCACTGAATTGGGACAGTAGTTTGCCAACACCTGCTCCTAATTTATCTGTCCCCAGACTATGTAGTTTCTCTCAACATGTTGCTCTTCAGAGCACCCTTCAGGACATTTTCTCCTACCGTGAGTACCATATTTCAGACCCCATTGCTCTTATACAAATTACCCCTATAAGAGTAATTAGCACCCTGCTAATATCATAATAGATTAATATTTGAGGACAGGATAAATTCCTAGTTGTTATTGGGTTCACTATGCTTTTGCATTATTGCTTATAATAAAGCCCCATATTTCTATTCCATCAGTATTTTATGGCAGACTCACTATCCGCTGTCCCACTGTCTTTGGTTCTGGCTTTTGCTCTCCATCCCAGAGTCATTTCTGAACTGCGGTCCTCATGGTTGCTCAGTGTTCTGCAATTTAGTGTATTGCCTATGGCTGGATTGTCCAAATACTCCTCAGTGCCTCTTTGAAAGATCTTGACATATTGTCTGGGTCTTCTTGACTCTGTGCTTTCAGTAGTTACTTTTATTATATTTATTGTATATATGATACTTCTATCAAAATTTGAAGTTGTCTCTACTTTCCTCACAGCAAAGAAAAAAATTAGTAGGGTTTAACAGCAATTCAGATCCCTTTCATATGGATGTCATTATGTGCATTTTCTTATCTTTCTATGTTGAAATACGCAAAAAAGGTTACTAACTTTATGTCTATATTTACAGGCAATTCTTATTTAGATTTAATGATATATTTTGCCAAATTGATTTTGGCTCACAATTGCAGTTTATCTCAGTCTTTCCTTATGGGTTAGTTTTTCCTTAACAAAATGTTTTCTTTAGCTGTTCTTTTGGCAAAGATAATATAGGTATTTTATACATGTGGATTTCTGTATTTTGCTCTAAATTGGCAAGTATTTTCCTTTGGAATTTTAAAGCTGTTTTTTGTTGTTGTTGTTGTTGTTTAATTTATCTAGCTCTATCTTTAGTGTTTAATCTTAATCTCACTGCATTTGGATAAGCTCTGGCCTCCTGGAACTGCAGCAAATATCACTATTCCCCTGGCAGGCAGCTTCCGGTGCTTCAGCTCCAGACCATGGCTGTACGGAAAATTTCCCTCTCATACAGTGGACTACAGCCATACCCTCTCCAGTGAGGTGTGAAAGAACTCCTCCAGGTGAGTACGGGGGTGGAGGCTCTTCCAAGTTTGTTCATTCCTTGAGTATTCTCATTCATCCTTAAAAGTGTAGTCTCCTCATATTTGCTATTCCCATATTCTTTGGAGACTGTTTTATCATTTTTGGCAGTTAATCTTCTTTTACTATTTAGTAGTATTTTATATCAGGAGTCAGGAACCTAGGGCTAATGGACCAAATCCTGCCTGCTACCTGTTACCTGCTTTGTAAATAAAATTTTCCCAGAACACAGATACTCCTATTCATTTGCATATCATCTATGGCTGTTTTTACTCCTACAAGGACAGAGTTGATTGAGCAGAGAAAGGACACAGACCTATGGCTTACAAAGCTTAAAACATTTACCATTTGATCCCTTACCGAAAGAGTTTGCCTACTCATTTTTTACATTAAAATTTTCTTGTTCAAACTACCGATGAGGCTTCTATCTGACTGGAACAGATTTGGTAGCAAAAGTAGTTATATGAAACAGATCTTCAAAAATGAGATTTTAAAATTGGTTTGATCATATCATTGTGCTTGCCAATGGGAAATAAGTTACTGGCAATCCATAAAATCTAGCAACATCACAATGAATCATGTCTATCTCCAGCGATACCGCTTAGATGGTGCCAACTAAGCAAAGTGAATGTGAATAACTAACTTTGTTGACAGCGAATTTTGCATACTTGAAAAGATTTTATAGCTGAAGCTTTCCATACTCTCTTTAGATCATTTGGTTTTGTTTCATTTTCATCATAACAATAACCAATTTAAATCTGAAATATAATAATCTGATGAGCTTTGTGATTATTATTAAATAGAATTTGTGGGGGAAGGTCAGGAAAGAACACAAATCAACTAAATATACTACTTTATTATTTCCACATGGAGAAAAACTGCAACTCGATGATTTTTTATATGTAACATCCATCATGAAGCTAGACAAATGATGTCCTTTCAATATATAATATATTTAACTTTCATAATATTGACACCAATGTTTAGATTGTTACTGTGTACTGCAATGGCTCACAACAGCCTTTGCAGTGGGTAGTGTTCTCATTTTATATAACAGGAAAGTGAGAGAAATCTTATAACCAGTAAGTGTGAGAGTCAGCATTAAATATATTGTGTTATGACACAAAGAGTGGAGCACGCTATCTACCATAAAAATCTTCCATTTTGACTTTGTTTCATCCATTGGCATGGACTAGTAAGTGATAATAGTGAAGACTGCTATGTAAATTTATTTTCCAAAATGAATACATCCATATTTTCTATGAAATAGGCCATTTTAAAGGAAATTAATTAATGGTTTTAGATCACAGATTCTTAAGCAAATGAACTTACTCCCAATTCAGTTCTGTAATAAGCAATGCATGAGTTCCTTAGAATGCTCAACTAATGTGAAACTGTAAAAGATACATACTGTAGTATGTGGTCTGCAATGTCAGGTAGTTTATAATCTGGTGATACTACTTATGTGTATTGCACATATATTCTGACTTAAAGGTCTTTGGAGACATTCTAAATATAGTGATCATTTTTTAAAACATTCAAGTGGCCAGTCCAGTATTCTGAGCTAAAGAATGTTTGATAGTGAGCGTAATTTAGCACCTTAGAATAAAGCTAACTCTATGTTATTAAGTCAATGATAATACATTAAACAGTCAAAACAATAAATTTTCTAATTAAAAAAGAGATAGCTATTAATTTGTTTTTGACCTTACCTTTTAGATTTCAATGCTTTAATTATTCACTTCATTATGTCTTTAAAGTAATTTTGGTAGTATTTCCTACAAAACCTGTTTCCTGGTTATTGAGTTTGCCCCACCCAGGTGCTGCAGAAGATACAATCCATTCACAAAGGGGCGAGGTTTCTTCAAGTATTTCTAATTAATATGTAAATATAAACCAGGAAAAATGTCACGAGAAAAATATGCCTCAAATGTATATTTGAAAAATAGATTCTCAAGGGATATTTCTATAATATATAGAAGTCTGTAATATGTGAAATGAATGAATGGATTAAGATTTACACTGATAAAGAAAATATCACAGATTTTGATTAAAAGACATTTTATTTCTATTTTGGTATATATATTCAGTTAATAAGGGTTATGTTTATTAATCTAAATATCTCCTGTCAAATAAAATGTAATGGAATAACAGGTTATTGAATAAAGAAAGAAACGTAATAAAACTTCTCAACACAGGGGTATGCTTGCATGCTTCTGATAATTAGAATAATCTGATAATTGACTTCTTTCTCCCTCACAGGAGGGGGCCAATTAAAATAAACTACAATTGTGCTATTTGGTCTTTATCATCAGAGCAGATGATGTTTGAGTTTATGAGCAGTTTTCTCAATGTGTTGTCCAATTAACCTCAATGGGAGTGATTCACAGCAAATCCCTGGGGTTCTCTGTGAAAGGAAACGTCAGCCAGGCTGCTAGGGGAAACAGCTTTCATATGTGCTCTAAAGCTCACTAGTGGGCTACTCTGGTGAAAAACTGGTGCCGTGGAAGCATTTAACTATTGAGGTAAAAGCCCCCCAGGGTTTCTTTGTGTATCACTGAGGGGGAAGAGATGAACTATAAGTGAGACAAAGGGAAATTGGGCATATCAATCCTAGCAGGATCTGACTCATTCCATCGAGGAGCTGAGAAATGTATACAATTCAACACAAACTGAAAGGGATTATGAGGGCAAAAATTAGGGAAAAATGTGCAAGACTTCCTAAGGATGGATGTTTGAGATGGACTGTTCTATCAGATATCAGGGCAAATCTTTTACTAAACTTAAATATCTGCTCAATTTTCTAATATGTTTGAGATATTCAGAGTCAACTGCAATTACGTTTCAGTTATCAGGATTTGCTAATAAGTAATTATGAATACTAATACTAACCCAAAGGCTGACTAATGTTGGCTATGAAGTAGAAAAAAGAAAATTTTCATTTAAGGTTTTTTTCATGGTTTAATAGTTATGAGGAATTAATCTATTCACGTCAACGGGATGCAGAGAATGTTTTTATGTTAGTTCACACAAGTTCTAGATTAATGAAACCCTTAAGATATTGGTGAACATTAGCTAATTACCGAATATTCATTCACTCAACAAACTGTATTGAGAATTGTGAGCCAGGCACTGTACTAGACATACTAATTATTGTCAGTCATATGCTAAACTGGAGATAAAATGTTGACTGCCTTCAAGAAGTATTTACCCAAATAGAGAAGAAAATGACAGGTAAATGGTCATCAATAAAAACAAAGATAAATATTTTTTTCTGTGGCAAACAACAAGGCTGCATGAGAACACCGGATGGACAAAGAAGAAAACGAAAAACTTGAATAAAATAGCTATACATTTGGCCTAATAGATACATAGAGATCTCTGAACCCAAAGGAGTTTGTGCTACTCTTTTCAATAAGACCTATAGAATTGCAAATTAGTACAACCTCTATGGAAAAGAATTTGGAGATACCTCAAAGAGCTAAAAATAGAAATACCATTTGATCCTGTAATAGCACTATTAGGCATCTACCCAAAGGAACAAAGAACATTCTATAATAAAGATATCTACACTCGAATGTTTATGGCAGCACAATTCACTATTGCAAGGATGTGGAAACAATCTAAGTGCCCGTCAATCCATGAGTGGATTAATAAAATACAGTATATGTATACGATGGAATACTACCCAATTACAAAAAACGATGGTGATCTAGCACTCTTATTATATTTTCCTGGATAGAGCTTGAGCCCATCCTCTGAAGTGAGGTATCACAAGAATGGAAGAATAAGCACCACATTTACTTGCTATCCAATTGGCACTAACTGATCAACACTAAGGTGCTCACACGGTAGTAATATTCATTGAGGGTTGGGAGGATGGGGGTGGGTAAACTCACAACTAATGGACACGGTGAGCATTGCATGGGGGAAAGGGCACACCTCCAATCCTGACTTGGATGACGCAAAGTCATAACATGTAACCAAAATGTTTGTACCCCCATAATATCCTGAAATAATAATAATAAAAAAAAACGCCTATAGGATTGGAAAGCATTGATGATATCAGGCCACAGAGGAATTAGCCACCATTTCACCATTTAACAAAAGGCATCATTCATGTTTATTGGCTTAATATGAAGAATAACTAAATAGATTTTTTTTAAAAATGGCCAGACAACCTATATTCACACATACTTGCATACATGTCTATAGTTTGGTCATTTATGTGTGTATGTGTGTACATTCATCAATATATAAAAAATATGAGCGCAATGGATCAAAACCAAAGGAAAAATATCAAAGGTATTCTTAAAAGACAATTTAGAACCTAAAATGTATTTTTTAAAAAGCCAAAGAAACTGAGAAGGGATGAGGGGGATAACATTCTTGCTTTTAACTTAAGAAGCTATTAAATATTAAAAGTAATAAAAATAACAGAAATTGATGACCAAAATAAAAAATAGGCAAGGTTAATTCATAATATCAAAACTGTTTCTAACCAGTTTTAAGGTATTAAAAAACAGACATTTTCTTTGCTTAATCCAAAGAGAAAATATGGAAAATAAAACTGATTATTGTTAGAGTCTAGCATTAACTTCATATGAAACAAACAGCAAAACAAAACAAACAAAAAAACTATATGACAATCTCATATATGATGAAGATTTCCATATATAATGTTCAATGTGAACATGGATAGAAATACTCAAAGTCAAAAAAGTATCAAATAAATTTAGCAGTTTAAAAATAATTATGCCTTTTGACCAACCAGAGTTTATTTCTGATATTAAAAAATGGTAATTTTTAAATTCATTTTTTTTAAGAGACAGGGCCAACCTATGTTGCCAATGCTAGATCGAACACCTGGGCTGAAGTTCCTTCCACATAGCTGGGACTACAAGTTGTGTATCATTGCACCTGGCTATAAAATAAACAGGTAAAAATTTGAAAATCTTACTGTAATTAAACTATATTAATCACACTTGGAATATAGCAGTTATAAACAAAAAAAGCATGAAAAACAAAACAACTTCCCTAAGGCACTTTTACCAAAATCCATAAAATTTCAGATCTAGTTAAAAAAATATTTTCAACAATTGTTACCATTGATGAACTTCTTTAATTAACAAATAGGAATTGTATGCAATGGTGTACCACGTGATGTATTGATATATGGCTATTGTGGAATGGTAACTCAAGCTTCTAAATATAGGCATTACCTCACATGTCGATTTTTTTGTAGTGAGCACACTTAAAATTTACTCAGTAATTTTCAAGCATACAGTATATTGTTACTAACTATAGTCACAATAGTATACAATAGATTTCTTGAATTTTTTCCTTTGTCTAACTGTTATTTTGTATCCTTGACTAATATTTTCCCACACCATTGGTAACTGCCGTCTTGCTTCTATGAGTTCAACTTTTTAAGATTCCACATGTAAGGGGAATCATGTGGTATTTGTCTTTCTGTGCTTGGCTTATTTCACTTAATATAAATCCTCCAAGTTCATCCATGTTGTTGTAATGACAGGATTTCCTTCATTTTTAAGGCTGAACAGTTTTCCATTGTATGTATATACCATATATATTTTTAATCCATTTGTCAACATTTAGCAAGCTAGAGGAAGAAGGAAACTCCTGACTTTGAAAAAGAGAATCATCCAAAAACTTCATTACAGTATACCAAACTTCAGAAGCAGTCTTACAAAGTTGGGAAAAAGAGAAGAATGCCCTCTTTCACAGTTTCTATTCAGCCTTGTCTTCAGGATATAGCCAATACAATAAAATAAAAAATAAAAAGTTATACATGTTGGTAATAAATCATCAATACATACAATTTACAGAAAACACATATTTTATTCCAAAAGCCAACATAATCATCTGTGATAAAATGAAATTACAGGAGAGTTGTATAAGGTAGTCAGGATTAAAACATAATTTTCACATATACACACACACACACACACACACACACACACACATATGAAATGAAGCTATAATGAACCAGCTATAATGAACAGTTGTAGGAAAAAGGAAGACCATTCTTAATGGCAAATGATGATTTTTAGCTTTTCACTCTGCTTGTACTGTTTTAATTTTTGAAAACCACATATATGTATGTATTACTCTTGTAAAAACTCTGGCTTCTGTGTAGAGAACAAATAAGGGAGAGAAAATGAAGGTGAAGGCATTGTTAGGTGGCTAATTTAGAAACCCATGCATTGGACTCAGCTGAAGGAAGACATGAAGATAAAGACAAAGGAGTGTGTTTTACTTTAAAATTAGAATTGACATATTTTAGTTATATGAGTAGTAAGCATGAATAAGTTATTAAAGATAACTCCCATACTGGGAGGGAAATAACGGCATGAATATGAAAGTGTCAAGTAGACAGCTGAATACAGAATTGTTATACATAAGGAGAAAACTAGGAATTCAATAAATATTTGGAAGTAGTTGACACACAGAGAGAAAGCAGAGTACAATTAGAGGGATTAGGAATAGACATAGAGAAAATCATTTCTTGTTTAATGATATGGAGAAAGGAGGGACAGATGGCTACGGATTTGTGTCATGTCCAACAATACACCTATTCTATACATCTACCCAGAGAAGCCATACAGCTGGACATTAAGCAACAAAGATGCTAACTGGTTAGATGTACAGGTTTTGAAGATAGACAGGCCTGGGTACGAACACCAACATTGCTGCTTAATTTCTGGATGAGTGACTCAGAGGCCAATTATTTAATGTCTCTAAGAATCTGTTTCTTCATCTTTATTGAGCGGAATAATGCTGGTAGAATTTTCCTCATCATGGGCTTGTTGTGAATATTGCTAAATATACTGTACAAATAGGACAAATTATGATCACTGACATATAGTTACTATTCAATGAAAGTTCCCTATGACTATAAAAGTTCTGAATGTTAGAATGATGCAAGAAATCTACAAATTGTGATTAGGGTCTATTAAGCTATAAATTATAAAACATAAATTAAGTCATATAGTGTGTTTGGCATTACACTTGACCCCATTGAAAGAATCTACTAGTATTAAATAAGTTTTGAGTGAATTAAAAAAGCATAATAGTGTTTAGTGATCCAAGCTTAAAAACTTCCTATTCCACAGTAACTCATTAAATTAAAGACAATGTATCATAAAATATTTAAATACCTATTCCTAATTGAGAGGCTGGTAATTTTATTAAGAGTCCTAGGAATTTCTTCATAATATGTGAATCATGAGTGAACTTTCTTTATTTGGATATAAATTTGGTTCCTTTTTATAATTGAATTTTGATAGGCAATACTCTCTTCTTTGTCTTAGCTAAGTGCATTCCTTCTGTTTATAATTCCTCTCAAAATCAGTGAACTTTCTCTGGAGAAATGAAAAATTAAATAGGTGGTAAGGAGAAACAATTCTTTTACCCTTATATAGGAAATGTAAGCTTATAGGAGTCATCATATTCTGGTCTTCTGCCCAGACCTAAATTCATTTGGCTTGTTACACAAAAAGAAAAGACCACTAGTACTGCTTTACATAGTATCCCACATGTATTTGTTTCATAATAGTTTAACATACCCATGGTGTTGATTCATATTTAGATATTTGCATAACCTGTTAATTTTTAATTTGATGTTTCATAAGGAATGTTTCATAGGGAAGAGAATTTCTATTCATTCATTCATTCTTCTATTCATTTGGTCTATTTGTATTCTGAACAACTGATTTTATAATCTGAGTTTTATTTTTCAGCTTTTCAAATTCCATTAGTCTTATCATAGACTTTACAGTGTTTATGCTCTCATATTCTTAGTAAATAGTCTGGCAGTTTAAAAATGACCGATATTCTGTTTCACACATTCATTCTGCTGTCACGTCATGCTCTTGCTTTTGCAAGACTGTCTCATAGTCATCCTATGACTCCCATTCTAATATGAGCATTTTGCAGGTGAGTAAGTCATTTCCCCAAAGAGGTTCAAATCAGGATCTCTCTCCTTTAACTTCAAACATTACAAAAAGCTCTATGCCAAATTTTTGTCTCTTTTCATGTAGGAACTGGGCTGTATTATTTAGTACTGTTCTCTTTTATCAAAGTCATTTAACTATTTGATATGTTCTTTCTTCTGCTTTTTCCATTTTAAGTAAATCATTTATTAATATCATTATTTCTTATGTCACAAGTTATAATATTCAAAGTGCTTTAGATTGCAGTGAAAAACATTGAGTTCATTTTCTGCGGTTTTTTCCAATTTGACGCAAATTTTTTGTTTAGAACAGAAGAAATTTATTATAAGCATGGCTAATCTGACATTTTTAAATAAAAGCAAGCCTCACTAAGATCATATTTGTTTGTCATCAGATTTTAAAGAACAAAACTGCCTTGGAGGCAGGAACTCTGGACTTAAACTACATCCCTTTTCATAATACCCTGAGTTTTTCAGAGTAATTCTTTTTCTCAGAATTTTAAACTAAATTATTTAAGGGATGTTCTATTATTTTAAAAATTGCCTGAAAGGCAAAGGCATGGATTATAGTCCTATTTTTGCTATTATTTAGTCATATGTCCTTGCTAAAATCAATCTTTCTAGAAGGAAGTTTTGTCATCTCTAAAGGCTTTGAATAGATGGATTCTAAAATTCCTTTCATATCTAAAAGCCTCTGATTATTCAAGGAAATTGCTTGCTAGATATATGAATTTCACTTACTTTAAAAAAAATATTTAGAGATCAAAATTATGGCCTTTGCTATAATCAACATGCTACTTTACATATAGTATTATCAATTGTTATTCCTTCTAATTGTTTAAAAATGTTGTATCTTTCCTAATATAATCTACTCCAATTTGAGATATTTTTTGGATCACTTGAGTATATATTCTTCCATCCCCTGTCTGTTAGCACAAATTCTAGATAAGAGCAGAGTTGGTTATAATATGTATGGGGAATCCCATTTCCCAGTGTGGCTTTCTTAATGAGATTTTTTATATAGGGAAATTAAATATGCTATACAAAATGTAATAAATTTTTAGAGAATGGATTATTTATATTAAATACCAAGGTACAAAATATGAGATATCCTTACCTGTCATAATTAGCACAAAATGCTTCCAACATACTATTAGTTGGATGCAAACTTGGATTTTAACATGAAATGTCTCATGGGAAAGGAGTTTCACCTCACTAAGCTACTCTGTTTTTCCCTAACTTAACTGTTCAAGTGGTGAAATTATTATTACCCAATATGTCACTGTGAATATTTATTTCATGATGCAGCTCAAACATCAATCACCTCCTTCCTAAAGCAGCCCTTAATCCCAACATGTAGTGATTTCTCCTGTCTTAAACTATTAGGATATTTTGTATCTCTTTGAGGCTATGTAATTTCTTTCTTGAATGCTAGTTATTTGTGGGTATAGGCAGAAAATAAATGACCCCCTACATGTTCAACTTGCAGAGGGTTGTGGGTGACTGAGTCCTTTTACCAGCCTAGTGGTATGTTTCCAGGGGAGGCTTAAACTTGGCAAAACGGTGACCAGATGTGGTTTGTGTAAAGTCACCTAAAGAGCCAATGAGTAAATATATGACAATGACTAGAGAGCTTTGAGTGTAAAACAAGAGAAGCAGGATTTCAAATGTCCAAAGGAGAGTAAAAGGCTTGAAACCAGAGAAAAACTAGTGGATAACAAGTTTGGAAGACCCTGAAAAGAGATAGGGAGTGAGAGAGAACAAGAACAAGGCTGGAAGCAGAGTAAATGAGTCTTCCTCAGGCCATTTCTCATGTACAATTGAATATCCTTACCAATATTGCTTGGAAAGTTCTAGTTTTAGGCACAGTTTGAGAATGAAAGTTAGAGCTCCTTAAGTAACATGGCATATTTATCTTCTAATCTTTAACCTCTGAATACTTGAGCCTGGCACATAGTTTAACTTCTCCATTATTAAATGAAGGAAAAGAAATAGCTAGTGAAAAATGTGAAGATCCACAGGGGAACAAAGGATACAGAAAGCAATACTTCGAAAGACAAAGAGAAGACCAAGAATAGGGATTAAATTTAGCTAAGACTGAATGGCCTATAAATTTGTTGTAGTCATGAGCAAAAAGTCAAGATACATACTCATACTTTGTGCAAACCGTTTTTACAATTTAGTCACAATCCCATTAGCTGTACTGTTCCTTGACTTCTACTGCAATTTACAGGTAGCTCATGAAAGCTGAATAATTCAAATCCTCTATGACCATCTAATTTGATCCATGCTTTTTGATTCAGCCACTTGTTGAAAACAAACATGTGAAATAGGTATAGCAGATTATTTGGTTATTTTTTTCTCAATTGAATTGTCTCAAGTCTATAGTGATATTAACTTGCAGTTGTGTCATTCCCTGACCTCTTTATGGATTATACTCCAGAAGTAAATAAACATTTTTAACTTTAATAAGTATTATCATTATCCCAGGTTGCTTTTTGTTTGTTTGTTTTTAAGTTTAGAGACAGGATTCCCCTGTGTTACTCAGGCTGAAGTGCAGAAGTGGCACCATGATAGCTCACAGCAGCCTCGAACTCCTGGGCTCAAGCCATCCTCCCGTCTCAACCTCCTCAGTAGTTGGGACTACAGGCACTCACAACCATGCCTCACTAATTTTTTTATTTCTTATAGAAATGGAGTCTCACTAAATTGCCCAGGCTGGTTTTGAACTGGGGCCCTCAAGCAGGTCCTCCCACCCAGGCCTCACAAAATGCTGGAATTACAGGCGTGAGCCACCATGCCCAGATTCTCCCAAGTTGTTCTAAGTATATACACACCCTCGACAATATCTAACAAATCTCATTTTTTTTTTTTTTTACATACACAGCAGTACTTGGCAGTTTTAGACATTTACATTTTTACCAATCTTAAGAATGTGTTAAATCATCTCATTTTTATTTTAATCTACATTTCTTTGACTAGAGAAGTGAAGTCTCTTCTCCTGAGTGTATTGCCAATCGAACTTTCCTCCTCTGAGAACTTTTGAATTCTA
>NW_012152896.1:153134-155543 GCF_000956105.1 Propithecus coquereli | reverse complement strand
TATAATGAACCAGCTATAATGAACAGTTGTAGGAAGAAGGAAGACCATTCTTAATGGCAAATGATGATTTTTAGCTTTTCACTCTGCTTGTACTGTTTTAATTTTTGAAAACTACATATATGTATGTATTACTCTTGTAAAAACTCTGGCTTCTGTGTAGAGAACAAATAAGGGAGAGAAAATGAAGGTGAAGGCATTGTTAGGTGGCTAATTTAGAAACCCATGCATTGGACTCAGCTGAAGGAAGACATGAAGATAAAGACAAAGGGGTGTGTTTTACTTTAAAATTAGAATTGACATATTTTAGTTATATGAGTGGTAAGCATGAATAAGTTATTAAAGATAACTCCCATACTGGGAGGGAAATAACGGCATGAATATGAAAGTGTCAAGTAGACAGCTGAATACAGAATTGTTATACATGAGGAGAAAACTAGGAATTCAATAAATATTTGGAAGTAGTTGACACACAGAGAGAAAGCAGAGTACAATTAGAGGGATTAGGAATAGACATAGAGAAAATCATTTCTTGTTTAATGATATGGAGAAAGGAGGGACAGATGGCTACGGATTTGTGTCATGTCCAACAATACACCTATTCTATACATCTACCCAGAGAAGCCATACAGCTGGACATTAAGCAACAAAGATGCTAACTGGTTAGATGTACAGGTTTTGAAGATAGACAGGCCTGGGTACGAACACCAACATTGCTGCTTAATTTCTGGATGAGTGACTCAGAGGCCAATTATTTAATGTCTCTAAGCATCTGTTTCTTCATCTTTATTGAGCGGAATAATGCTGGTAGAATTTTCCTCATCATGGGCTTGTTGTGAATATTGCTAAATATACTGTACAAATAGGACAAGTTATGATCACTGACATATAGTTACTATTCAATGAAAGTTCCCTATGACTATAAAAGTTCTGAATGTTAGAATGATGCAAGAAATCTACAAATTGTGATTAGGGTCTATTAAGCTATAAATTATAAAACATAAATTAAGTCATATAGTGTGTTTGGCATTACACTTGACCCCATTGAAAGAATCTACTAGTATTAAATAAGTTTTGAGTGAATTAAAAAAGCATAATAGTGTTTAGTGATCCAAGCTTAAAAACTTCCTATTCCACAGTAACTCATTAAATTAAAGACAATGTATCATAAAATATTTAAATACCTATTCCTAATTGAGAGGCTGGTAATTTTATTAAGAGTCCTAGGAATTTCTTCATAATATGTGAATCATGAGTGAACTTTCTTTATTTGGATATAAATTTGGTTCCTTTTTATAATTGAATTTTGATAGGCCATACTCTCTTCTTTGTCTTAGCTAAGTGCATTCCTTCTGTTTTTAATTCCTCTCAAAATCAGTGAACTTTCTCTGGAGAAATGAAAAATTAAATAGGTGGTAAGGAGAAACAATTCTTTTACCCTTATATAGGAAATGTAAGCTTATAGGAGTCATCATATTCTGGTCTTCTGCCCAGACCTAAATTCATTTGGCTTGTTACACAAAAAGAAAAGACCACTAGTACTGCTTTACATAGTATCCCACATGTATTTGTTTCATAATAGTTTAACATACCCATGGTGTTGATTCATATTTAGATATTTGCATAACCTGTTAATTTTTAATTTGATGTTTCATAAGGAATGTTTCATAGGGAAGAGAATTTCTATTCATTCATTCATTCTTCTATTCATTTGGTCTATTTGTATTCTGAACAACTGATTTTATAATCTGAGTTTTATTTTTCAGCTTTTCAAATTCCATTAGTCTTATCATAGACTTTACAGTGTTTATGCTCTCATATTCTTAGTAAATAGTCTGGCAGTTTAAAAATGACCGATATTCTGTTTCACACATTCATTCTGCTGTCACGTCATGCTCTTGCTTTTGCAAGACTGTCTCATAGTCATCCTATGACTCCCATTCTAATATGAGCATTTTGCAGGTGAGTAAGTCATTTCCCCAAAGAGGTTCAAATCAGGATCTCTCTCCTTTAACTTCAAACATTACAAAAAGCTCTATGCCAAATTTTTGTCTCTTTTCATGTAGGAACTGGGCTGTATTATTTAGTACTGTTCTCTTTTATCAAAGTCATTTAACTATTTGATATGTTCTTTCTTCTGCTTTTTCCATTTTAAGTAAATCATTTATTAATATCATTATTTCTTATGTCACAAGTTATAATATTCAAAGTGCTTTAGATTGCAGTGAAAAACATTGAGTTCATTTTCTGCGGTTTTTTCCAATTTGACGCAAATTTTTTGTTTAGAACAGAAGAAATTTATTATAAGCATGGCTAATCTGACATTTTTAAATAAAAGCAAGCCTCACTAAGATCATATTTGTTTGTCATCAGATTTTAAAGAACAAAACTGCCTTGGAGGCAGGAACTCTG
>NW_012152896.1:149821-150284 GCF_000956105.1 Propithecus coquereli | reverse complement strand
TTTTAATCTACATTTCTTTGACTAGAGAAGTGAAGTCTCTTCTCCTGAGTGTATTGCCAATCGAACTTTCCTCCTCTGAGAACTTTTGAATTCTACAAAAAAGCTTGTTGGATTTTTTTACTGGACTTGCTTTTGGTTTATTATTTTATTCAGATATTCATTTTCATAATAGTGAGATTTCCTATGCATGAACATGCTATATCTCCATTTTTTAAAACTTTTTTATGTCTTTCAATTAAGTTTTATCATTTTCTTTATAAAGTTCTTATAGACCTTTTGTTTTAAATTTATTTGTAGTTTTATATTTATAGTTTTGGTTGCTCTAGTAAATGGTATCTTTTTCTTTTTATTACACTTTAAAATTTATTGCAGGTATAGGAATATAATTAATTGTTTTTTATCTAGCAGTTTTGATTATTTTTTATTAGTTTTTGTTTGAGGAAAGATAATTCTCCATTTTTTT
>NW_012152896.1:137126-138651 GCF_000956105.1 Propithecus coquereli | reverse complement strand
AATAGATCTCAAGAATGGGATAGACTGTAATACAATAAGAGTAGGAGATTTCAACACCCCACTTTCAACAATGGACAGGCCACCAGGACAGATAATTGTTAAGGAAACATTGGACTTGATCTACACTTTAGAATAAATGGACCTAAGAGACATATATAGACTATTTCATCCAATAGCAGCAGAACACCCATTCTTCTCAAGTGCACAAAGAATGTTTCCCAGGATAGATCATATGTTAGGTCACAAAAATCAGTCTCAACAAATTTAAAAAATTAAAAACATATCAAGTATCTTTTCTGAGACCACCGTTATAAAACCAGAAATTAATAATAGGAGGAATTTCTAAAAATCCACAAATATGTGGAAATTAAACAGCAGGCCCCTAAACAATGAATGGATCAAAAGAGAAATTAAAAGGAAAGTTAAAACTATCCTGAGACAAATGAAATTAGAAATACGACATATCAAAACTTAAGGGATGTAGCAAAAGCAGTTCTAAAAGAAACATTTTTAGCAGTAAATGCCTACATCAGAAAAAAACAAAGATCTCAAATAAACAGCCAAATGTTACACTTCAAGGAACTAGAAAAAAAGGACAACAAAACCCAAAATTAGTAGAAGGAAAGAAATAATAAAGATTTAGCAGAAAAAAATGAAATAGAAATTAGAAAAATAGTAGAAAAGATCAGTGAACTTAAGAGTTGGCATATTGAAAAGAAAAAATTGATGAATCTTTAGCTAGTCTTATTAAGAAAAAAGAAGAAAGACTCAATAAATAAAATCAGGAATGAAAGAGAAGACATTACAATTGAAATACATTATAACTGGAGAAATAATTAAGTACAGTTAAATACAATCAAGGATAATTGTAAGAAATTACTATGAACAATTATACATCAGCAAATTTTTTTCTTGCTAATTTTCCTGAGTTCTATATAAATTCTAGTTATCAGCCCTTTATCAGATATGTAGCGTATGAATGTTTTCTCCCATTCTGTAGGTTGTCTGTTTGCTCTTGTGATAGTTTCCTTGGCTGTGCAGAAGCTGTACATATAGTATAGGAACAAGACAAGAATGTCCACTCTCACTACTTCTATTCAACATAGTATGGATTTGCTAGCCAGAGCAATTAGGCAAAAGAAAGAAATAAAAAGCATTCAAATCAGAAAGGAAGAAAATAAATTGTCTCTGTTGGCAGATGGCATGATTTTATGTTTAGAAAACTATAAAGACATCACCCCAAAACTTAGAACTGATAAAGAAATGAAATAAAATTGCATGATACAAAATGAACATATAAAAATCAGTAATGTTTCCTTATATTAACAACCAACTATTCAAAAATAAATCAAGAAAGCAATTCCATTTACGATAGCTACAAAACAATAAAATGACGTACTTAGGAATATCTTCTACCAAGGAGGCAAAGGATTTGTACACTAAAAACTGTAAAACATTGATAAAAGAAATTAAAGAAGACAAAAATAAATGGACAGACATAAGAATCAATATTGTGAAAATGTTA
>NW_012152896.1:134446-135709 GCF_000956105.1 Propithecus coquereli | reverse complement strand
AAACCAAAAGCTAGTTCTTAGAAAAAATCAATAAAATTCATAAACCAACTACCAAAACTGATAAAATGAAAATAAAAAGGACACAAATGTCAAATGACTAGAATGAAATAGGAGATATCACTATAAATCCTGTGATCACTAAAAGGATAACAAAAGAATGCTACAGATCACTTTACACTCATAAATTTAACTACATAGAAGTAGAACAATTCCTCAAAATATAAAAATTATCAAACTTCAACAAAGATAAAATAGATAACCTGAGTAGTCCCATAGCCATTAAATAAATTGAAATATACAATTCAAAAACGGCCAAAAAGAAAATTTCAAACTCAGATAGCCTCACCTGAGAATTTTACTAAATACTTAAAAGAGAGTTAACACTAATTTTACACACTATTCTAGAAAATTGAAGAGGATACTTTCCAATTCATTGTATGATGTAATATTAACATTGATATCAAAGCAAATAAAGATAACACAGAAAACTACAGACAACTATCTCTCCTGAGCTTAAATAAAAATATCCTGAAAAATTAAATCCAACAATGTGTAAAAAGAATTATATAACATGAGCAAGTGGGATTTATTCCAGACATGGGGAACCAATTGACCATTTAAAAAAAACAATTAATGGTACACAGTCAAATTCAGAATACTCTAACACTATAATAGAGGTGTGTAAATCACTTATATGTACAGTATCAAGCCTAAAAGATAAAACTATTTTAAAGAAACAATAATATACAATAAGCTATAATAATTTTTTAAGGACTACATAATATGAAAAGATGTAAATTGTGGTAACTAAAACGTAAAATGTTGGGGCAGTAGAGTAAAAGTATAGAGTGATCAAAGTCAAGCTGTTATCAGCTTAAGATAGCCTGTTTTGGCTAAAAGATGTTTTATATAAGTTTCATGGTAATTACAAAACAAAAATCTCCTGTACATACACAAAAAATAAAATATGAGCAATCAAAGCATAATGTTAGAGAAAATCATCTAATCACAAAGGAAGGCAACAAGAGATGAAGGGAGGAACAAATGATCTCCAAAACAACCAAAAAGCAATGAACAAAATGGCAGCATGAAATCCTCATCTACCAAAAATTACCTGGAATATAAACAGATTAAATTCTTTAATCAAAAGACATAGTGTGGTTAAATTAAGTAGAGAGGAAAAAAATAAGACCCAATTAGATGCTGCCTACTAGAGACTCACTTCACCTTTAAGGGCACACATAGATTGAAAGTGAAAAGATG
>NW_012152896.1:122697-123886 GCF_000956105.1 Propithecus coquereli | reverse complement strand
ATTGGTTCTAATTTTTTGTTGGTGCTCATCAGAGGTATTAATTGAATAATCAATGTTTTTGATGAAAAAGGCCTGCCTTTGTGTCATGTGAATTAATATCTAGAAAGTAACAATTACAGATATTTCTGAATGGAAACTTATTCTCAGGGCAGATTCAAATGAAAAATTTAAGCAATAAAGCATTTCATCTTCTGTTAAGTTATTTCAAGGAGTTTTTGGCAGCACTTCAAACGGGTTTCTCAGTAGTGTTTGGGGCCAGGGGTCTAGGTGAGCAGGAAGAAACTATAGCAGATTTTAGACTGGGAAGAAGCCAGAGCAGTTGGCAGTGCTAGATAGACTAAGTTAGTATCTTGAGTTAGGCAAGGTAGTCAGCAAATATAGGAACAGTCCAGTCAGCAGAGCCTGAGTCCATCAGACAGAGCGTAAGTCGGAGAGGTGGATTAATTGCAAATATGGTTCCAATTATTCCCCTTCCTTTGTCCACATACCTTGTAATGTGACTTGGTAGCTCCTTTCTTTAAGAAGTAGAGTCTATTTACCTATCCATACTATCTAAAATAACCTTGTAATTAATTATCTTTGGGCAGTAAAATGTAGTAGAAGTGATAACGTATCATTTCTGGACTTAGGTCCTAAGGGATCTTGCGTGCTTTTCCTCATTCTCTTTAACAAAACCTGACAAACGACCATGCGAAGAACAGGCTAAGCAGTTGGATGATAAGAGACATAGGGCTCACTTACTCTCTGGACCCCAGATAATAGCCATAAACCTCCAGAGCTGTGAGGTCAATCTAGACAAGACAACCCTTAGCCATCCTGCCAGTTGGTCACAGATGTACAAATGAGCCTAAACAAAAGAAGTCAAGCTTGGACAAGATTAGGAGAGTCTTCTAGTTGATCTGAATAACTAGGAATAAATAATAAATAAATTCTACATTCCACTGATATTTTATGATTCTGTTATAGAGTAATACCTAAATAATATAAGATAGGAAACAGGTATTATATATCTAAGCAAAATCTGGAATGCAGAAGAATTTCCAAGTAACTTAATGAATAAGATATGTGAATTATAATACTGGAACAAAAGGGTTTTTCTTTTGTTTTATTTAATTCATTAAATCAGTAGAGGGAGTTCTGGTATCAACAGTGATCATAAGCCTGCTGGTGAATCCTCTTCTTAATTTGG
>NW_012152896.1:120081-120907 GCF_000956105.1 Propithecus coquereli | reverse complement strand
TTCATGATAGTTGTATACATTTATAGGATACATGTGATGTTTGGGTGCCCTTTTATGGTTCTACATTAGCCTTGCTTTTGGTCAATTCCTTTGAGCATACTTCTCTCTTCCCAAAGTTGATTGTATGCCAGTATAAAAGCTATGTTTCTGTTCCTCACCTTTTACTACTTCAAATAGCTCATGAATATTTGTGGATACAATTATTCGTTTAAAATAGTGACTCCTAAATATTTATCTTCAGTTCTGTCTTCTTACTTGAGTGACAGTCTTAAAATAAGATGATGGATGCTTATAAAATGTCTGTTGGAGTACATGAAATCTCAACTTATCATAGCTTTCAATATTCTACCATTTCCCTTGCCATTGCTCAAATTTCTTATTATAAAATATGTGGATTATTGGTTTGATTATAGGCTTTTCTTCTCCATTTCCTCCTGCTGTTAAAGTTGAGAAGAGCCATTTCGAACCTCTGTAGGGTTACAAGTTGCTTCCAGATTGAAAACTGAGCTTAAAAAAATGAAACATTCACACATCTTCTCATGTCTGGGCATTAACAAGATTCTTCCTGTGTAAATCATTAAAATTATCTCTTTCACATTCATCCCCAACCTCATAATGAAATAAGCAAAATTATTTACTTAGGTTGTATCCAATAATTTGTATGCTACATGAGTATGTGGGTATTGTGTTTATTATCAGGAATTTTTTACAATATACATTATGCACAAACAAAATGGTACAGGTGGGAATTTAAATCTTTACCATATCAGCAGAATGATCTAATCAATCCCCCTAAAATAATCAAAAATCAGACTTTTATTGAGCA
>NW_012152896.1:115393-117461 GCF_000956105.1 Propithecus coquereli | reverse complement strand
ACAGAAAATAAATTCTATAAATTTATTTATTTGTATATGGTCTCAACAGTGCTATTCAAACACAGTAGAAAGACAATAATCTTTTTTAGTAAATGACATTGAAACAATGGCTGTCTATACGGAAAAAGAACTGGGACCTCTTCTGTGGAACATAGACAAAATCAGTTTTATATTAAGTGTAGATATAAATTGAAAGGTAAAAAAAAAGAAAGTATTTTAACAGAAAGCATAGGAGACTACCTTCATGTCCTTGAAGTTGGCAAAATGTTCTTAAAAAAGATGTAGAAAGCATCAACAATCAACAAAACAAAAAACATTGACTTTGCCAAAATTAATTCCTGTTCATCAAAACACACAATTAAAAGAAAGAAAATGCAACCTACATCGAAATTTAGAGGGGATATTTGCAATACAAATATCCAACAAATGATTCAGATTATCAAGAATTTTTGCCATCTATCCATCCATGCAGACTATATAAAGAACTCCTACAATTAAAAATAAGGCAACCAATTTCTCCGATTAGAATCATGTGGTTTCGTTTGTGTGCAAAGAATCAAGCAAGGGATGAGAGCTACATTGCTTTCTTTCCCCTCCCTTGAATGTATAATTGACTTTTAACATAAGATTTTCAGAAGTAAATGCTAAGTATAAACATGCTCTTATAGTTAATGTTTTTTTTTCTTGTGACAGCACTTAAGTTATCTATGCCTACTTATAGCAGTTTTCTTCTCTAATTAGAATTCGCACAAAGATGGAACACAGTAACATGAAGAAAAATTTAAAAAAAAAAGAAAAGAGAGAGGGAAGACAAGAAAAGAGGAGGAGGAGGAGGAATCTGAAGAGGAGGAGGACAGAGTAGATGGCAATGACAGGCTTAAAGAACCAAGATGATTGGTAACTTTTCTTTTCTATGAAGTTTCCAAATGTTAATTTCAAGGAAAAGGAAATGATTATGCTTATGTGTATAATCTTTCTTAGCAAACTCAGGCCCAACCTTTAAAATCTTATTGTACAAAATACCTTCATTGCTTTCTCCAGTTTTCTGGCAACTTGCTCCTAAGTTTCTTGTTAGATACTTTTATTAATTTATGAAGCTGAATCATCAAACATCCTTGTCAAATATATCTTCAGAGAGGTCTAATTGTTTTTCAAGTACACTGTGACACTTTAACCTCTTAGTCATTACATTCCCTTTATCCTATCTTAGTTTATCAAGCAACTCTGTTCAATTCCTACCTGCTTTGGCATTTATAGCCTTCCTGATTTTGCACATATTTAACTGCTTTATATTTCTCATTGTTCTTTTCTTGCCCAACATCCCACATTCAATTTGTTCATTAATTTCATTAGCTTCACTAGGCTCTACTACATGCTAAACACTTTACTTGTGCATCTTAAAAGAATGTGTGCGTCATTATCCTTATACATTGTTTATTCATTGGTATATTCTATATTCTGTTTTCCAAGGTTGTTAGCATTTATTATTTAAACTTAGAATCCTCTGACAAAAAGAAGCACATATACTCCTTCAAAAAGCTTTATTAACTCTGTATACTGAATCTGTTGCTTTATGTTGTAATGGAGTTTAATAAAAACCAAAATGATATAAAATTTGTTTCTTGTATCAAAATATCACATATTCCAACTGTTCTAGGATAACAATATTGTTCCAATTCCTCGTTTTATTCTACACTTCAACCCAGAATCATTTTACTTCCAAAAGTATTCTTCCACATTGGCCTATTAGAGTATTCCTCTAATTGGCCTATTCTTCATTGTAATGTCCTCAGAGACCTACACCAATCTTCATTTTCTCTACTCTCTTATTCAACTTTTCTTTTTAAAAACGAGATGTAATTTTGACAATATATTTCTCTGAACATGTTTCCTCTTGTCTTGTTAGGAGCTGCAAAGTGCCTTCACATTCTTTACCACTTTGCCTCTGATTGCTGCATGGTCTGTACAATTCTGGGTTTAGCCCATATGAACCTTCTACTTTACGACATGGTCAAAGTTAGATTTAATTGGTCACAAAAGTGATACTTTAGCCTCTATCTACCATTCT
>NW_012152896.1:105863-115082 GCF_000956105.1 Propithecus coquereli | reverse complement strand
AAAATTGTTTCAAATGACTGCTGCAAATCTTTTCCCGACCCTAGCAATAGATAGCACTCCCTACTTTTATTTCTATCGTTCTTAATATTATTTAAATTAGTTATTTTATTTATTGTTTTTCTTCACTATAAGCTATGTACAGTGTCTGCTAATTAGTAAGTCCTCAATAAGTACTTGTTGAATACATGATTTTGAGGTAATCCCAATTTGGATAAAATCCTTTGGGCAGTGGGTTAAAATTGTTTCAAATGACTGCTGCAAATCTTTTCATGAATAAGATGCATTACCAGGTCATTTTCAGGTCTTACAAAGAATTTGAATATTTTTTCAGAAGGCAATGAGGTTTTTGTTAGGTCTCTGAATCATTTAGACCATATAAGAATAAGTAGAAACCCCAAATGATCTCCAAGTAATTCCGTGTTCACCATTATCCTGACCTGAGGTGACCTAGAGTTGGTTGAGCTCTCATAAACTCTAATGCAATGTTCTCTTCTTTATACCATGAACAGATTCTTCTGAGGAGCCAAACTAAGTATTACAAAAATACTTAGCCTCACAAAGAGTTGAATATATAGTATAAAACAACTACTTACATTGTCCTGCTTTCCATCCATGAATTTCAAAATAGGGAACAAATTATGCATTTCTAGGGATAGGCCCTCCTTAGCCTAGAACCTTCACTCTCTTCAGGGTTAGAAAACAATCTTGTGGTGTGAGCTGAAAAGCCAGCCATATTGCCAACATGAATGTTAGCAGTCCGCTGAAGAACACAAAGAGGTTGATTCTTATCTCTTTGAAGATGGGACCTTGCTCTCTGCCTCAGAATATACATATCAAACTCTGAACAAGGTGGCAAAGCTAAGTCTCCTTGCCCAGTGATTATATCACCATGCTCTTGCTTTAAGAGCTCGTAATTTTCACTGTATAAATTCGCCCTTGACTTTGGGATCATTACTTTTACTTTAATGCTTTGTTTAATTCATTCAATGATATTAGAGATGGGAATCAATAGCTTGAGAAATTTTTTTAAAGAAAAATGATTCTAAGTAGGAAATGTGATTTCTAGTTAGAAGCTCACCGAGCTCTCATGAGTCATTATTACATAAAGTCGCATTAGCAAATGCAGAAACAAGAAAAATGTATTATTCTGGTCCTCATTGTAGTCAACAGTTCTACTAGGAATGTATCTCAATCAGTGGCCTTAAACTCCTAATTACTGTGAACTTAATGTAGGATAAGTGGCCCACCAGTTCATCTATCCTACTCATTCCCACCTTAAGTTGGAATAGAGATCAAGTTATAGAAAAACAAAAAAAGGAAGTTGCAGCAAAGCACTTATTTATTTACAAATAAGTCAAGAAAAGAGGATATGTAACAGATTTTATAGTCTACAAAAGGAGTTGGTGAACTTTTTCTTAAAGACTCAGATAGTAAATATATTAACCCTTGTAAGCCAGACAACCTCTTGGCAATTACTTAACTGTACTATGATAGCACAAAAGAAACTATAGGCAATATTTAAGCACATATGGCTCCATGGCAAAAAAAAAAAAAAAAACCCGATTTACAAAAGCAGATGACAGTCTGGATTCGGTCTATAAGACATAGTTTGCCAACCCCTGGCTTAAAAAATTATCCTAGAAATAGAAATCATGATATATTGTTTAACTCACCTACTTCAAGCATATATAGTTAACATGAACAGTTCTAATTATATGACAGTAATATACATTAATTCCAAGTGTTTTATGACTATCAACTTGTTATTGCTCAGAACTATTCTATGCATCCCACTAAACAGATAGGGAATTGGATAGATACAGAAGTTAGGTAACCTCTCTCTATTAGTTTCCTAGGGCTGCCCATAACAAATTACCATAAACTAGGTGCTTTAAGACAATATAAATTTTTCTCTCCCAGGTTTGGATGCCAGACTTCTGGTATCAAGAAATCTGAGTGCCATGTTCTGTCTGAAGGTTCTAGGAGATTTTCTTCCTTGTCTCTTAGCTTCTGCTGATCACCTACAATCCTTGGCATTCTTTGAATTATAGAGTAGCAGTCCAATTTCTGATTCTGTTGTCACATGACATTATCTCTGTGTGTCCCTGACTTTTTTCCTCTTCTTATAAGGATACCAGTCATATTGGATTGGGAACAACTTTATTCAGAATAATCTCATTTTTTAACTGGTTTACATCTGCGAAGACCCTGTTTCTAAAGGGTTGGAGTATTGAGGGTTAAACCTTCAACATCTCTTTTAGTGGGACACAATTCAATCCACAACATTATCTAATAAAATTTTACGTTATTTTAATAGTACAAAGTAATGGGTTTACAACATTAATGATGATTTCAGTATAAGCAAAAGTAGAGGAATATTTAATATCTTATTCATTTATAAAATACTATTGATTCATATTTTCACGATACATTGTTTAATAACCTAAATATATCTTATAAAATATAGGGCTTAAGTTCATATGTGCACAATTTGGAGTTAAGTAAATGATACACCACAAATTTTATTGATATTAATCGGTAGAACTAATTTTTCAACAATAATGCTCATTTCAACAATTGAGAATTTGTTGGGATGATTTTTGAGCATCATGCTGTCTGGGAAACATTGTTGATATGTAATGGGCAGGGAGGCCAGGGATGTCAAAAGCATAGAATACTAGATTACCATCTCATCGGATCCTACTAATGAGCTAATATTAGTTTATGCACAACAAATTTTAGTATCCAAAAGGAGGTAACCCTAGGTCTTCATTCCACATACACTTGCATGGAATTGTGTATTATTTATATATAATAACTCAAAAAAGGCTTGTGTTTCAGAATACATTCCTGACCCATTAAGAAGACCCTCTTAGCTCACCAGTGGACTTTGAACTGTAACTTGAAAACCAGTAGTCCACTATTCTAGATTGTTAAATACTACTTTCCTTGTTTCTAAGAGTAGGTTCTGTTCCTCTCACCAAAGAAGGCCTTAAAGATTGGAGAGGTAACAAAGAACTATTAGACAGGTATAAAACCTAAGCAAGTTTTATCACCTCCTACTGCACAGATACCAAAACCTAGTAGAGGTGGATGGAACAGAATGTCCCTATTCCATATAAGAAAAACTTATCATTTTTTTCTCTGCAGACAGTGCACACTAAAGTTTGTAGAGTGAAAAAGGGGTGGGATGGGGAGGATAGGAATCCTCTCCTTCTGTGCGTCCCCAAGGTATTTGAATTTAACTTTTCTGGTTAGGGGAGGAGCTTCACTTTAGTCAGGGTGTTACATAAAAGTTAATAATGGTGACCCAGGTCAGAGGACATCTCCTGTTTTCAGGTCGTCCTGAGAAGAAAGCAAATATGTGTCTTCCATCTAACTGGGAGTATTCAGGGCTCTCATTTAGAATTATCAGATACAGTGTAGACCACAAATGCACCAGAAACCCACTAGTGTTTTCAAAAGTCATTACTGAAAACCAGCCACACTCATAATTTAAACACAGCATTTGAATGTGAATTTAAACCAGTGTACTAAAGTAAAACTGTGTATACCTGGTTGCAACTTTGAGGTAGTTGACTTCAGATAGTTTATGGGTAGGCTATTCATTTAGTGACAGCCTTAGTAGTAAAGATAGCTTTTGCTTTTAGGGCCCAGAGTCCACAAGAATTATTGCAAGGACCGACAATATATCTGAACAATGACAAAAAAGATATCTTATCCATTGTCTGAAGGATGCTTCAAAAAACAAATCAAAACCAATTTCTGCTTCCAAAATTTTATAATCAATATTCTTTCCTGTACACTCCTGTGCACATGTACTTGTGCACATGCACACAGAGACCCTGAATTAACAAGGGGAAAGAGGACTTAGCTAACAATGGATCAAGCCATATGTTACCTTTATATCTCCTATTCTTTCCAAATCCTCCCAAATTGCCAATGCAGGGAGCATTCGGATCTAATTAAAATACTTGGGGAAAAAAAGAAAGAAAGAAATTCCTGTCTCATATAGACCCATCCTATCAATTCTCTAGTACAAAAAGGACTGTCAGAATATTCAGCAGGCAGAGCAAACATTGTTGAAAATGTGTCACCGTCAATTACTATGGATTAGGAGTGATTATCAGTGTCTTGAGAACCTTGTGGTCTAGAAAAAAAATCTGTTTATCAACCTTAGCAATACTTTTCTTTTTCTCACAATTTCTTGCACATTATTTTTTTCAGTTTTCGTTTTTATTTTTATGTTACACAATAGCAGAGGGCAAAGAGTTTTGCCCATCAATTCAGCATTAATAAGGGTTATATGTGCTTTAACATTATCCTCCACACGCTGGTCTTCCTATTTTCTTTGCTTTCTTTTTCTTAGCAGAAAGCTGTCTTCTTCACTAATTAAAATTCATTACCTTCTCCTGAAACGAAGAGGCTGAGAAATTACTGGCTGACTGCCTCCATCATGCTTTATAAATCCCTGGAGAATAAATAATATCCCTCTATGGGGGATTCATTTTTAACTTCCAATCTCTTTGGCAACATAGTAGCTTCAGTTACGTTATTTGGTTTGCTATTTGTGGCATCCAGCTAGGATCATGAAGTGGTCAGACATTCACAATTTAAAGCAGTAACTCGTATCTTTAACAAGCGCACGCTCTCAAAGCATACTTCACACGGACCCTGTACCACAACCTGCAAAATTCTTACATAGTCAGTCTATCTCAGTGAGTGAAAACTCTTAGTAGGCTATGAACTTATTCTTCAACATTAATAATCCTAAATTCAGGAATTTATACCCAGAGTGGACCGGCCCATCTGACCTCTCCTCTTTTGCAGTCGATATAAATTCATTTGCACTGATTTTTATTGTTTCTTCCTTACTGCCTGTACAAGTCCTGCGAGGTTTCTCAGTCGGTCTGGTCTGCATCGGCCAGGTTTAAGTGGAAGTGTGTGCTGCGGAGTCGGGGGTGTGCCTGACACCCTGAGGCTGCAGGGCAGTAGCTCTGCTTACTCATCACTTACCTGTCTTAATCCACACTATTCTATTCTTCTTGGTTAAGTTACCCACGCTTCTTAACTTTGTCACCATTTTTAGTGTTATAAACTAAGTAAGAACTTTTGTGAGATACGAAAATGAGAGAGAAAGTGTCAGATCATGGCTTTGAAGCCCGATGAAGTAGTCTCTCTGCTGTTTATTACCTGCACGTTGCTTAATGTACTGGGTCTCCGTTTCCTTGTCTGTAATGTGGAAAATAATATCTGCTAGCTCAAAGGATTGCTTTAAATAAATTTGAACGATGCATGTAATGTACTTAGTGGCTAGAACATGTTATAAAGACTAATACTCTTTTTAATAATGACTTGAGTGTCTATTGTATTTCTAACATTCAGTGAGTTTTATGTCACCTATACCTTCCATATACCTGAGGAGAAAGCAGGTTATCTAAACCTAAACCTAAAATATATCGATCTCTTCTTAGTGTCCCAGGCTGCACACAACAAGGATGCAGCGTGGGAAAATAATAAATGAGATGTTTGGATGATTCCATATGGAAAAGGAAAGTCCACATTTGGGAGCTTTAGTGCCTACCTGCTCTCTACTTCTCAGAGACATCACTATTAAATTGGCAGTTTTGTTTTTCACTATTCTTCCTAATTTCTGCCTCTCAATAAAGCACTGGAAGATTCATTTATTTCCTAAAGGGAATGGGATGTGTCTTTTGGAGAGATGCTCCCATATCAATTCGTTTCTTAGTGTTTCCAGCTGCCCTGATGCAGTGTCTCCAGCAATTGGGCTTCATCAAAAACAGTGTGTTGAGGTATTTTATTTACATATAATGAGTAATTTAACAGGACTTCATAACCTGCTCCCTTATACCAGCTCTAAAATCAACTCATTTTGTCACTGTCATTGTGCACTATTTCTTTTTTCCTCAAAGTCTGTTCTCCATGGTTGTAATTTACATTTTCGTGATCGTCTGTCTTTGCCATATTTGTCTAATGAAAGAGTGAGTGCCAACACGATACCTGCCATTATGGCAAATTTCATACTGTCTTCGTGGGTGTCTGGAGGCTTGGATTAGTCCATAGATACACAAATACCTTTGAATGGGGTAATCAGGGTCTACAGCTGAGGTAGGCCTGTTCTCGAGGGGATGTGATGCTCTGATGGCCCCTTTTGTCCACTCCAATCCCGGTGGTACTAACCTCTTACCACATTTTTACCCTCTCTTCACTTGGAACTTTTTCTTTGAACAGGGGTTGGTCCCAGTGAGGTATTAGGTGTACAATAGTAGATCCTTCTTGAGCATAGCATGCAATTGCTTTGGGGTTTTTTGTTGTTGTTTTTAGTTAGAAAAAAATCTGCACTTAACTGATTCTGATGCCAGGAGATTCATGCTCATTCTCAGCTCTTGTATTTCCCTGACACTCTTCCTTCCTGCTTTGGCAGGCTCTGTCTACCTCTTCAAAGATAATGCTCTCATTTTCTGCTTTCTACTTGTCAGTTCCTAAAATTCTCTTTTAGTAATTCCTTGCCTCTTTGGGGAGTTGAGATTTAAATGATAACTTTTCCCTTTGAGTTTTTAAAAAACAACAAGAAAAAGAAAATATCCCCAGGAGTTAGTTAAGGAGCAGACTCTCAGTGGTATTGCTTGTCAGGTTGGAATACTGAAGCAGCGTGGCCCTGAGTTCATGTGAGGCTTCCTATTTTCTCTGGGGCAGCCAGAGACCTTATGCATTCCCACGGTGCACTAGACCTGCCCCGGCGAGGACCTAATGAAAAAATGGAAGCACTGATAATACCAGAAAGAGAAGAGCAAAGGATGGGGATGAGAGAGTGAATAATGGAGGAAGAGGAGAAGAAAAGGCCTGCACTATACTTACTGAGCCCCTGTTTTTCCATCTCATCTTCATGGAAGAATGAGTAAAGAGACACTGGATGGGCCATTCTAATACCATTCATTCAAAAATGGAAGCCCCTTCCTCTCGATGGAGTGTGAGGAATGGAGGAATAAGGGCTCTTCGAGAAAGAGATCTCACCTTGGTCCTGTGCACTCCACACACCACGTATCCACATGTCTACGGACAGCTCCCCATGGCTGTTTTACAGGCAATTCAAACTAAACATGTCAACAATTGAAATCTTCCCCATCAAAACTTGCTTTTCTGTAGGTGGTAGATATCTTGTCCATTTCTTCTTCCTCATTCTCCTCTTTTTATTCAAGTACAAAACAGCATTCTATACCACCACTTAAATACTAATTATTGAAAATGTATTATGTCTTAGTTACTATATTAAGTGCTTTACTTACACTATCTTGCTCAATTTTTTCCATAACTCTGTAGGGTAAGTAGCATAATCTCCATTTTATGAATGAGAAAACAGAGAATTAGAAAGATTAAACGTATACTTAAATAACATGCTTCTCAAGTGCATGATCTTAATCAGTGTGGACACCCACCACCCCACACCTGGGCCTTTCTCTTTACACATTTCACTGTCCTTTGTTATCTTTTGCCTGGAGACTATTGCAATTGTCCAGAAAATGGACCCTCTAACTTCAGACTTGACTCCTTACGATTCATCCTCCACAAGCACTGCCTCCTGAGCACTAAATCTAAAATGCAAGTCTGATCAAGCAAATTTTCTGCTATAAAGCTTCATAGACTCCCCATCGTGATGCAGCCGCTGCCTATCTGTGGATTATGATATTCTTCCCTTCTCCCACACACATCCTAGGCTCCGCTGATGCTGAACTAATTGTCATTCTCAGGAAATGCCAGGCTCATTCCTAGATCCTTACCTTTGTACATGTCATTTCTTTCCTCTGACTGAAATGCAATTATCTCACCTATCCTGCCCCAGCCTTTAAAAGGCAAACTTCAACGTAATTGTGAGTTTAAATTTTACCCCTTCTGTGAACCCTCTCTTAAGCAAATTTTGACACATACCTGTCAGACTGCAGGCATTACATTACACTGCATCATAATTGCTATGTAGCAGGTCTATCTGATTATGAAAGCCTTGGACAGCACAGAGAATTTTTCTGTATGTCTTCCTCATATCCAGCACAGTGACTGACACATAATAGGTGCTCAATATACCATTTCTAAAAATTTGAATTAGGTCATTCTGTGTCTCCAGGACTATACTTAAGATCCTTTCCTGGAAAGGGAGCACCATATGGCATTCCACCTATCAATATTCTGCAGATGACATTGTGGACTGAGGCTCAGCAGAAATTAACAACAAGGAAAAATACCTTGACTCGTAGCTTGGGGCAGGAACCTGAAACAAAAAGCTACCTTCCAGGGCAAATGATTTAAAAAAAATAAATAAAAACAAATTTAAAGAAGTACAAGTATATGCAGTTATTGAATTTTGCCTGTCCTATAAAGAGGACAAAATTGAGTGACAACTTGTCTAATTAGGGCTTGAGGATTTGAGGAGATGTGACTAAAATGTTTAGGGAGCTATGAAGAATTTAATCATTACGATGTAAAATTTTCTGAAGGACTGAGAGGCAAGCTGTAAGTATAGTACTAGGACAGAAAGAAAGGAAACGGGAGAGGCGTTGAATTTATGGAGCCACAAGAGTTGTATATACCCTTTCTCCTTAACCTTCACAAGGTGCTGTGAAGTCAACAGGACATTGAGTTTCAGAGTGTTCAAATAACTACATAAAGTCACACATCTGGGAGGTGTTTTCCAGCCTGACTTAAAATTCTATGCTCTTTCAGATTTACTACGTGATTTTATATTTGACAGAGGAAAATATACATATGAGCCATCTAAGCAAAATGTTCGACTGTAACTTTCCTAAATGCACGCATAAACAATTAACAGATGACCCCCACTGGCTCACTGATTCATGTCACCAGAATTTATGTCAAATCAATAAGTGCCAGGTTCACTGTAGCTGAATAATAAAGTGAAATTTAGATTAATAACCAGGGTACAGAATAGACTGACCTGGTTTTTTAAGTTCCTCACAAATGTCATTCTGACACTGTTCTAGGTTTACCTTTGTTTCTCTATTTGGAATCATAGAAATGTTTTTAATTAGAGATCTTTGGGAGCAAGTTCAATTTAGGTATTTAATGGTTGTGATGACTCAAAAGCCAACTAACAGAAACTGTACAATTTGTTAGACTAATGTGAAAATATATTTGTGTCAATTATGGAGTAATTTATACCATAATTCATTTTTTTTTTTTTTTTTT
>NW_012152896.1:101543-104758 GCF_000956105.1 Propithecus coquereli | reverse complement strand
TTTAGAAGCAACAACTGTCCTGAAATCATTTGCAACAGATCATCAAATCTAAGGGAACAGTTCACAAAGGACAATCTCTTCCTTTGACCAAGAATTGTCTGCACGATTTCTTATGAGATAGAGGTAAGAAAAAAGAATGAAGAAATTGATTTGGGTATATTATCAAGATACTATTAGACAATCTGATGTAACATGTTTTTGTTAGTATTAAATATTTTGGGGAATCATTTTGGTTTATTGGCCACAATTAGTAGCATTCCTTATCATACAAAACATGTTTTAAATTCTAAGTAGTTAATATACATACCAACTTTCAGAAATCAATTTTATGTTGAAACCTTCCTTATTTGGCTTTTTGCAGTTTCTAATCCACTGTGAATTTCAAACTTAAGACAATGTAAACCAGTGCTTTTGTACAAGTTTTTCTAAGGCACAGTAAAATTGTTTCTTCTTTCTGCTAATTTAGAATTTTGACTTTGTGCATAGACACACATGACTGACAGGCTTTATTTTTTTAAAAAGTTTAGTTTAATGATGATTTTTAAAATTTACTTTATGGCAAATACTCAAATTGTGGCTTTTTTTTGTGGGTGAGGAGAGGCCATTTCCATTTGAATATCAATTGTTTTGATGTCAAAGATATAGCTGAATTTTTAAAATGAAGTTTCTGTTAATCAATAGCTGTGTAATTAAATTCTTCAAAAAACTACTTTTAACCAACTCCAGGTATTCCCTGCACATTCATTCTCAAGGTTAGGGTTTTTAAATGCCACAAATGGACTAATTTTTTTGGCTCTGGGAATTTCTGTAACTTGTCTACTTTCAACTTGCTCCATCTATCATTTTCTCTGTTTTTATTTCTTAGTCACCAAACAGGAATCTACTTCAGAGAGATGTTCTGCCTGGATTATGATGCAACTTCTCTGCTGGTCAAATTCACTAGTGCCGACTTACATACTGTGTACCCCTCCTCAATTCCCTGGCACACACTTGAATCTCAGTTACAATTTAATACACGATCCCAGTGTATTGCCTTTGTATGTGTATACATAGCTTTATTAGCTTTCTGTATTGTAGGTTCTTAATTGTTATCAATAGTGTATCAGATAAACACTTGAAGCAGTAAAGTTAAATTTTCAATGCTCTTCAGAGTGTTATGAGACAAGTCCTCTCAATATTCCCAATACCTAATGATCAGTCTAAATTGATAGAACTTTTATGAGAAAATAATTTAGCAAATACATATTAAGGCTTTGAAATGTTGGTAACTTCCTGTCTGTGTGATTGTACTTTCATGATAAGCTATCCTAAAATATAATTCATAATTCTAAAGCATATTTTATCATAAAGTTGCTCCAACAGCATAATTATAAAAGTGATCTAATTAGTCTAATTGATCCCAAGTGGGAAAATAATTAAAAAGATTATCATATAATCATAGGACACAATAGTATCCAGTTACTAAAGTGTTTAGAATGAATTACACCTTTGACAAAATCTTTGTGTTGTAAATGTTGAGTTCAGTGGTAAACTACAAACTTAAGTATTTACTGATGTATGAATTTTTCGAAATAAAAATACATTAAAATTAAATGAAAATGCATAAGTATCAATAAGTATGTCTTTAGATAGTGGTATTTACATTCTGTTTTCATTTTTTGGTAAATTTCTGTATTTTACACATACTTAGCACCACTAAAATATAATTTTATGATTATAAAAATAAGCTTTATAAGGAAATAGATAAACATCGCCGAGAGTTGTTTTAAATATAGTGCTAAAGTTTTTGTTTTTGTTTGCAAACAAAAGCATTTGCAAAAGTCATGTTATTTTCTTATTTCAAGTGCAGGGAATTCTCATATCTTCCTCTGGAAGCTGGTTGAAGCTGGAAATGAAGAAATTCACTGAGCAGGTTGAAAAGTCTCAAATATAAAGAAAATCAATTCTCAAGGTGATATTCATGCTTTGTGCTCATAATTACAGTGACTCTTAGCACAAAAATTGCTAAAAATAAGCAAATGGCTGGATTTGCTTTTAGAAAGGTTTCAGCAAATTTGTAATATGTAATACATAAACATTCCATTAAGGTTTATAGTCTACACATTTAGCAACCATCTTTGCTTTCACCTTTATTTTTCTTTCCTTGTTCTCTCCACTTAACACTATGTATTCAATATATTAAGTATATTATACCAAATTGAGTCATTTTGGGAATAAAATATATTAAAAAGTAATTAGCTGAAAATTGTTAAATTTATATTTTATATGAAATAATAAATGCAATCTCTCTTTCCCCACCAACCGGAATTCAGAATTCTGGATGGATGATTTTTAAAGAGTTGTGTACCTTTTAAAAATTTTTTCTTCTAATGTTGCTAACTATTTAAATTCTCAACCACCACCAAAATCTTCCTAATCACATACTTTCTGTCTTCATTCCTGGTTTTGTTCTTTATAATGATACATTTTTAAATTAGAGCATGATGTAACTATAGTATGATATAGTTCTATATTTTATTCATTGTTAGTCTTCCACATCACAATACAAGCTTTATGAGAGCAGATTTTGTCTATTTCTTAATTGCTACATCCCAAGATCTAAAACAATACCTGGAAAATATTTTCCCCTAAAATATATTTATTAATGTGAAAAAAATGATTCGATATTTGTGAAAACAAATATATTCAACATTAGTCTTTAAATTATTTTTAGTATAAAAAGCACTGCTAATCTTTATTGTCCCTCAAATTTTCCTTATATTCATTAAAAAAAATCTATACAGGCAAATCTTCATCTATGTATCTCACTCCAATTTAGACACAGTTTTCCTTACCAACAAACATTCAGAGAAATAAAAATGGTTGTCTGTAGTCTGGAGAAAATAATTAAAAGTTATTTGATTATCTCTATCAGTTTAGCAGCAATGATGAAGACAAATTCTGAAGCCTTTCCATTCTCCTTTCTGTTCTTTTCCCAGATTGTTGCTCTTGAAGCCAAATTTTCATGAAGTATTTTTCACTGTTTCTATTCCATAATCTTTTTTTCCGTCCATCAGATAGATATCCTATCCAGGTATGTTGTCATTCATTAGTAAAGGCTCTGGTCCAAGGCACGCCCATCTGTCATTATTATTATGTTATAAATAATATTATATATGTTATATTATGTGTTCCAGCTCATAGATCATATTTGCAAATAAACTTTAACACCTTAG
>NW_012152896.1:97751-98264 GCF_000956105.1 Propithecus coquereli | reverse complement strand
AATATAAACTTTGCAGTACATTTTGACAATAATAGAAAAAAAATAGCAGAAGCACTGCTAATCTTTATTGTCCCTCAAATTTTCCTTATATTCATAAAAAAAATCTATACAGACAAATCTTCATCTATGTATCTCACTCCAATTTAGACACAGTTTTCCTTATCAACAAACATTCAGAGAAATAAAAATGGTTGTCTGTAGTCTGGAGAAAATAATTAAAAGTTATTTGATTATCTCTATCAGTTTAGCAGCAAAGATGAAGACAAATTCTGAAGCCTTTCCATTTTCCTTTCTGTTCTTTTCCCAGATTGTTGCTCTTGAAGCCAAATTTTCATGAAGTATTCTTCACTGTTTCTATTCCATAATCTTTTTTTCCATCCATCAGATAGATATCCTATCCAGGTATGTTGTCATTCATTAGTAAAGGCTCTAGTCCAAGGCACGCCCATCTGTCATTATTATTATGTTATAAATAATATTATATATGTTATATTATGTGTTCCAGCTCATAGA
>NW_012152896.1:95368-97701 GCF_000956105.1 Propithecus coquereli | reverse complement strand
ATGCGCACCACTCGAAGGATGGACATATTTGAAACTTGGACTTAGGGGGGGATGGGGGGACAAGGGCAACATACGTAACCTAAACATCTGTATCCCCATAATATGCTGAAATAAAAAAAAAAGTTCTGGAAGGTCTGGTTAACATTTTTCTCTCTATTTCCAGTTCCTTTAAGTCTGATTGGTTAAATAATTCATGCTAGCTCTTCCCAATGTTCCTGAATGCCTTTATTTTGAGTTGAAAGAATCAAGAATCATCATTTTAGCCTCTCGTTTCTGCCTCATTCTCTTATTTTGCTTCTTATGGTGTCATATACTTTGCATAGTAAAGCAGATATTTCATTTTGAGCTTCATGTTTTTTCATAATTACTCTTAGTTAGGAACCAGGGAGGAGAAGATGGTCATTTATTAGACTATGCCAAACCTCCAACAATGTATTAATTCTATTGATTTTATGTTTTAAATAATTATTTATCATCTTATTTTGTTTTCTAGTCTTATTTTGTGATATTAAGGTCTCTAGGTTGAAAAATGAGAAAAGTATCTCTGAGCTTGAGGATATCTCAATAGGAACTTCAAAACTAGAAAAGCAGGCCAGACGTGGTGGCTCACATCTATAATCCTAGCATTTTGGGAGCCCAAGGTGGGAGGATCTATTAAGGCCAGGAGATCAAGACTGGCCAGGAGCTTTAGACCAGCCTGGGCAACATGGTGAAACCCAATCTCTACAAATAAAAAAAAAAATTAAAATTACCCATATGTATTTAGAAAGGGCATTAGCTTGTTTCCCCAAAACAAAATGTTATGTGAGCATTGGTATTAGACATGAAAAAAGAAAAAAATAACACAGTGGAAAAGCAAATATAATAAAGACTGAAAAATAGAACAGAATATCCAGGAACTGTGGGACAACTACAAATGGTGCAACATGCATATAATGAGAATACCAGAAAGAGAAAAGGAAAAGGAACAGAAGAAATATTCAAAACAAAATGACTCAAAATTTGCCCCAATTAATATCAGACAACAAACCACAGATTCAGGAAGTTCAGAGAACAAGCAGCAGGATAAATGTAAAACAAACAAAACAACTACACCTAGGAATATCATATTCCAACTTTAGAAAATACAAGCTAAAGAAAAACTCTTGAAAGAAGCCAGAGCTTGAAAGTCTTGAAAGAAGACTTCAGTGTAAGGCAAATTATCAGGGATAAAGAGACATATTACACAATGGTAAAAGGGTCAATTCCAAGAAGACATCACAATCTTAATGTGTATGTATGTACTTAATGTTATGCACTAATTTTATGAAGATTTTTGCCTATGTTTTCTTCTAGGAGTTTTACAGTTTCAGATTTTATGTTTAAGTCTTTAACTCATTTCAGTTGATTGTTTTTCTATGTTGTAAGATAAAAGATCCAATTTCATTCTTTTGTATGTGACTATCCAGTTTCCTAGCACCATATATTGAAGAGACTATCCTCTCTCCACTCTATAATCATGGGACCTTCGTTGAAAATCATTTGACCACAGAAGTACAGTTTTATTTCTGGACTCGCTATTCTGTTTCATTGTCTCTAAGTGTGTCTTTATGGCAGTACCATACTGTTTTGAACACTCTAGCTATGTAATATATTTTGAAGTCAGGAAATATGTGGTCTCCAGCTTTGTTCTTTCTAAAGATTGGCTATTTGGGGTCCTTTGTGTTTCCATATGAATTTTAGGATGTTTTTTCCTATTTCTTCAAAAAACGCCGTTGGGATTTTGATAGGAATGGCATTGAACCTGCAGACTACTTTGGGTAGAATGGATACTGTAACAATATTAAGCCTTCCTATCTATAAATACAAGTTGTCTTTCCATTTATATATGTCTTCTTTAATTTCTCTCCAGTAATGTTTGGTACTTTTCAATGAAAAAGGCTTTCACATGCTTGGTTAGTTTATTTCTGAGTATTTTATTCCTTTTGTTACTACTGTAAATAGGATTGTTTTCTTAATTTCCTTTTTAGATTATATGCTGACTAGAAATGGTGTGAATGGGCATCCTTGCCTTATTCCTGATTTTCCAGGAAAAATATTCAGTTTTCTACCATTGAATATAATGTGCTAATAGCTGTGGTCTTTCCATATAAGGCAGAGAAGAATAGCATTTTCATGAAAACCTTACATGTTATATAGTGTAATTTCTGTCACATTCTATAGCCTAAGGCTACATTCTCTATTTCAAAGACAGAGATACAGATGCTAGAGGGGGTGTCAAGGAGGAGTATCATGTTGTAAGAAAATTAAGTGATTATTTTTGGAAAATACAATCTACCTTAATAAAGGATATT
>NW_012152896.1:92309-95318 GCF_000956105.1 Propithecus coquereli | reverse complement strand
ATTGATGGACACTTGGGTTGTTTCCACATCTTTGCAATTGTGAATTGTGCTGCTATAAACATTCGGGTGCAGGTGTCTTTCTTATACAGTATGATTTGTTCTTTTGGGAAAGATAAACACCACATGTACTCACCATCCAATTGGTATTAACTGATCAACACATAAGTGCACATATAAGACTAACATCTATTGGATGTTGGGCAGGGGGGAGGGGGAGGAGAGAGGAGGGGACGGGTATATACATACACAAAGAGTGCAATGCGCACCGCCCGAAGGATGGACATATTTGAAACTCAGACTTGGGGGGAGGGGGGGCAAGGGCAACGTACGTAACCTAAACATCTGTACCCCTATAATATGCTGAAATAAAAAAAATGAATAAAATAACAATGAAAAAAAAAGAGAGAGAGTGGCAGAAGGAGACTTCATGTAGAAACGCAAATGATATGCAGATGGATCAGAGAGATTCAAAGATGCTGGTCTTGAAGACTGAAGTGACGTGGCCACAAGCCTAGAAATGTCAGCAGCCACCAAAAGCTGGAGAAGGCAAAGAAGCAATTCACCCTTAGAGGAGGGACAATGGCCCTGCTGGCATCTTGGTTTTGGACCAGTGAAACTGATTTCAGAGCTCTGGCCTCCAGGACTCTAAGGGAACAGGTGTGTATTGTTTTAAGCCACCAAGTGTGTGGTAATTTGTTAGAGTAGCCACAAGAAACTAATACAATTGTCATGGGACAATGAACCAATTAAGCAATAGATAAATTGACTTAATTCTGCTTTCCTTTACCAGATTGAAGGGGAAACTGCTTGACTTGTTAGATTTTCCTTGCAAACTTTGGATGGTAATCAGAGTGAGGGCAGTCATAATAGAAAACCTATAACATTTGCTATTGCAGTTGAGAAATGGCCAGTGAAATTGGACTAACACATTCGTAGGACAATCATTCCTCTGTTGCATTTGTGAGTTACATTTCTTGCTAGATCCAAGATGGCAAAATGGAAGGACAAGTTGTAGTAAAAAGAATAGGGGGAAGAGGGATGGATATAGCAAGCACCATAATTAGTGGGGAAAGGCCATAAAACAGAAAAGTATGAAGGAATAAAATGGTATTAGAGGTCCTAATGTATATGAGGTTGAATGATGCATTTATTAATTCATCCAATTATCCATTGAACAAATATTTAGTGAACATACATTTAGAATACTGAGGTAGCAACACTAAAGATACTGTAGCAAACAAGATAGACATGGCCTCTGCCTTTATGAAATATACATGAAATCTTAGAAGACTGACAGGAAGCATCCAATTATTAAATTAGTAAGCTCTGTAGGCAGGGCACATGTTCTAGAACACTTTCCTGATATACTCATCATCCCTCTAGCACTAATTTTTATATGATTGGGGTCAAATTTATCAATTTATGAGATTTTTCCTAACTATTCTCCCAGGTAGAATTAATTGCTCTTGCTCTCTCCTTTGAGATCCTACTGTACTCTAAACTGATTAATTTATCATGGGTTACATTCCATTGCATTTATTTTTTTATATGTCCACATATTCATACTAAACTGTAAGCTCTACTACCCAAAATTGCCAAGGTCATCTTTAGTATTCATCTTCGGATCTCCAGCATGTAGTACAAAGCCTACCATAAATAAGACAATCAATAAATAATTGTTGAATTAATTAAGGAATAAAATATTTTAAGGATCCAAGCTAAAGTCTGCATAGAAAAATGTTAAATGGAGCCCAGGAATGTAGGCAGGCAGGAATCGGAATTTAGATAATGATATTTATCGTAACTGAGTCACAGACTCCAACACCACATAAGCACTGTTGTGACATACGAATTGTAAAGATTCACTGTGAATTCTATTAAAAATATCATAAATATCCTCCAGAAGTATCTTGTCCTTAGTAGGAATAGTTTAACCAATGGTAGTGCTTATTATTGTGCCAGGTGCTGAGGACAGAGAAGTGAGTAAAGTATGGACAAGTCAGTTCAGTGGCTGAGCAACAATTGGAAGATACGCAAACAATTACATACCTTAATCCACAAAAATAGTCTAGTAGAAGTATGTAGCTGGATTAAAAGAGGAATTTATAAATTTCCTTAAATTAAACAGTATTTTTTTACTATTTCCACAGATTCTGAAAGTTTTTTTATTTTTATTTTTCATTTAAAAAGTTTTTATCAATGTTCGATTTCACTGGAGATGTCAGCTTGTTTTATCATTAGCATACAGCTCTTTACAAGTAACCTGGGACAGAGCTGATCAAGAAAACCATAGTCAATAAGCTACTTCTGAAAACCAGAATGTAATATTACTTATTAAAGATAATACCCATAAAATGAAAATGTGTAAATTCTAACTCCTCTTGTCTGACTATTTGGAAGTCTGCCAACAACTTCCCTTGACTGAGAGAGTTTCTTCCAGATGGCAGAATAAATACTCTAGCAACAAAACAAACTCCAAGCCCTTTATTACATAATGATTTTGGCAATATATTTCTGTCTCTTGAATGATTCACTTTCCACTCAGTTATTCAAGGAAGAAACGTGGCATCATCTCTATTTCCCTCCCTCACTTCTCACATTTGGTCAGTCTCGAAGATGAAGAATCCCTCTTTCCCCAACCTCTTGTTTCATTAAGATGAGTTCCTCTTTATTCCCAGATGGGGACAGAATTTTCATTAATGTTACCAATCTAATCTTTCAGTACCTTCATTGGCTTATCACCATGGGGAAAAGAGATGACCTACACAATTGATGAAGTGGGCAGAAGCCTATTTTATATTATTCTATTAGGTAGGTGAACATGAAATGCAATGCTCATGCAGAGTCCCCTCTTGCAATATTTTTTCTCTTTTTCCCTGTTCTAGACCTCTCAGGTCTAACTGTGCCCAAGTGTGATGGACTGAAGACATTTTTAAAAAGTTTACGCATTCTAATAAGTGAGGTATCCCAAGAATGGAAAGACAAGCACCACATGTACTCACCATCAAA
>NW_012152896.1:90676-92259 GCF_000956105.1 Propithecus coquereli | reverse complement strand
TTAGCACCACTAAAATATAATTTTATGATTATAAAAATAAGCTTTATAAGGAAATAGATAAACATCGCCAAGAGTTGTTTTAAATATAGTGCTAAAGTTTTTGTTTTTGTTTGCAAACAAAAGCATTTGCAAAAGTCATGTTATTTTCTTATTTCAAGTGCAGGGAATTCTCATATCTTCCTCTGGAAGCTGGTTGAAGCTGGAAATGAAGAAATTCACTGAGCAGGTTGAAAAGTCTCAAATATAAAGAAAATCAATTCTCAAGGTGATATTCATGCTTTGTGCTCATAATTACAGTGACTCTTAGCACAAAAATTGCTAAAAATAAGCAAATGGCTGGATTTGCTTTTAGAAAGGTTTCAGCAAATTTGTAATATGTAATACATAAACATTCCATTAAGGTTTATAGTCTACACATTTAGCAACCATCTTTGCTTTCACCTTTATTTTTCTTTCCTTGTTCTCTCCACTTAACACTATGTATTCAATATATTAAGTATATTATACCAAATTGAGTCATTTTGGGAATAAAATATATTAAAAAGTAATTAGCTGAAAATTGTTAAATTTATATTTTATATGAAATAATAAATGCAATCTCTCTTTCCCCACCAACCGGAATTCAGAATTCTGGATGGATGATTTTTAAAGAGTTGTGTACCTTTTAAAAATTTTTTCTTCTAATGTTGCTAACTATTTAAATTCTCAACCACCACCAAAATCTTCCTAATCACATACTTTCTGTCTTCATTCCTGGTTTTGTTCTTTATAATGATACATTTTTAAATTAGAGCATGATGTAACTATAGTATGATACAGTTCTATATTTTATTCATTGTTAGTCTTCCACATCACAATACAAGCTTTATGAGAGCAGATTTTGTCTATTTCTTAATTGCTACATCCCAAGATCTAAAACAATACCTGGAAAATATTTTCCCCTAAAATATATTTATTAATGTGAAAAAAATATGATTCGATATTTGTGAAAACAAATATATTCAATATTAGTCTTTAAATTATTTTTAGTATAAATATGGAGTATACATGTTTACAAAGACAGATGAACATTTATGTCTATACAAAGACAGACACATGAACATTCATAGCAGCATTATTAATAATGGCCCAAATGTGGAAATATCTCAAATTACCACCTTGTGAATGAATAAATGAAATGAAATGTAGTATTTCCATACAATGGAATATTATTAAGCATTTAAAATTAATGAACTACTGATGTATCTTACAACTTGTATAAATTTGAAAAACATCGTTTACATGAAAAAAGCCAGATATAAAAGACTGCATATTATACAATTCCATTTATACAGAAAATCTAGAAAAGACAAATTTATAGAGACGGAAAGCAAATCAGTGGTTTCCAAGGGCAATGGTAGGAAGTGATGTTTAACCAAAAATGGGAACAAGAGAATATTTTGAGGATATGGAAGTATTTAAATAACTGGGCTGTGGTAATACATGTACAAATCTATAAATTTACTAAAATCATTTTATTACATAATTAGAATGGAGAAATTTTATGATATGTAAAATATACCACAATAAGGCTGTTTTAAATA
>NW_012152896.1:87549-89751 GCF_000956105.1 Propithecus coquereli | reverse complement strand
AAAAAAAATTGAAAAAAAAATGTACACTCCTGATCACAAAGATATTTTTGTGTTGTAGTTTTGGAGTATAGTCTGGAAATTGCATTTTTAAGAAAAGAGTACCAGGTGATTCTGATGCAACTGGTTCTCACATTATGCTTTAATAAACACTGGTCTAGAGTAGGCCAACCATATTTGATCTCATATCTAATTGGGGAGGGTAGAATCTCAAAAATGTCTTTTTATTTGGACCTGGATATTCTCCAACACCTGTGTGGTTTATTAGGGAGAAAAAAATCGCACCGTGATGTTGGTATCCTCAAACATAGGTGAATATTTTATTATATAGTAAAATCTATGCTGCAACAGCCAGGATGAGGCCTCTTATTGTCACTCATGATACACAGCAGTAGAGTGACTTCTGCACAGCAAATGACCTTTTGATGATAGATGAAGAGACTATACTTAAAATTTGCCACTTGAGCAATTCCAAGTAGAAATTTACAGGATTTATATACATTAAATAGCACATATTAGCCTGAGACATGGACCAGGATGAAACACAAAAGAGGAGAACCAGTAGAATGATATATGAGAAGACTTTTCCATTAACCATTCCCCTAAATGGAGCTCACAAATTCCCTTATTGCAAACACTTCGAGTTATTACCAAAATCACATGGTTATATCACTATATTACCATATATTTTTATTCATCTGAATTGTTCAATTAAATCTGAACATTTTATTCTCTACTACAATGAGTCATTAACTAATCCTTTTATTGTCATGTTAAAACCCAAATTAAAGAAATCCTTTCAGTTTGTCAATAAATGAGATAGGCAACCAAACAAAAGAAAATTTACCATTTTACAAGAACAGATAGAAAATACATATTAAATACACACATAACAATTCTTTATGGGAAAGGAAGGGAAATATGAGTGTGATATGCCATAAAAATAATATGTGTGGGAGCATATATATATGTATGTGTGCATAAATATATAAGTAGATGGAGAGAGAGGAGAATGAAAGTGTGTGCACAGACCAATGATAATAAAGTGCAATGCCTTGAAAACTATCTTTAATTTAACCATCTGTGACTAAGAAAAGAGAGGAAATGAAGAGAGGAGGAAGGAAGGGAGAAAAGGAGCAGGAACAGACACACCCAACTCTCAGAAACAATTAAGATTCTGGGACTTAAATCAAGAGATCTATAAGAAATACTGTTAGATAATTCTGCCTCATCCAGGTATTCCTTGGGAAATTTGACACAGTGCACACATTTGAACAGCTCCTCCAAAGCAAATATAGAATATACCTTTGATTCTTTGATACATGATTACCTGACATAGTCAAGAGACTGAGAAATAACTATTACACAATCACCTTTCATTGATTAATTGCAGAACTTCTTATAATGCCACTGAGATAATAATCTAATTTGCCTGGCTCACTTCAAATCCTAAAACAGACACTTATTACAGGAAATTCTTTTTTATACAGTGCAAAGCAATGTATTAATACTTTAGGTCATTATTTCTCAAAGTATGGTCCTAAAGACCACTCAGGTCAACTAACTCAGATTTGTTTATTAAATTTCTACATTCTTGGGTTGCAAAACCAAATCAACTGAATCAGGATTTCAGGATTGATACCTGGGAATTTGTATTTTTAGTGAACAAGCTGAAGAGTTCTGGTGAACATGCATTTGAAGACAACCTTCTAGATGATGACAACAAGAAGATTTTGCTATGCAAGTCTAATTTGGGCCCATGTACTGAGTTGTATTTATCATTGTAGCAGGGTGAATAATGGCAACACAAAGATATCCATGTCCTAATCCCTGAAACCTGTAAATGTTACCTTGTAAGGAAAAAGGATCTTCACAGACATGATTAAGGTAAGGATCTCGAGATGGAGTGACTACGGTGGATTATCCAGGTAGGCCCTAAATGTTCTCACAAGTATCCTTAAGAAAGAGTGGCAGTCTTTCCATTCTTGGGATACCTCAGTTAGTAGAATGCGTTCCAGCTCTATCCAGGAGTATACAAGAGATGCTATATCACCATTGTTCCTTAAAGCTGAATAGTACTCCATGATATACATATACCATATTTTATTAATCCACTCATGATTGATGGACACTTGGGTTGTTTCCACATCTTTGCAATTGTGAATTGTGCTGCTATAAACATTCGGGTGCAGGTGTCTTTCTTAT
>NW_012152896.1:72953-74989 GCF_000956105.1 Propithecus coquereli | reverse complement strand
AACTTCCAACCATTTATAAAAACTATTGCACATGGATTAAATAACTGTGAGATGCAAATTATTTCAATAAATTAAAAGAAAACATATCTTAATAACTTCTAGAATAAAGAGATATTTTTGAGCAAGATTTTTAAAGTTCTTACCATAGAAAAAGATTAAGAATTTCATAGTCTTAAAATTAATAATTACCCTTACTAAAAACACATTAAAATAATAAAGGGAGTGACAAATACTGTGATAATATAAAACTGATAGATTAGAATCCAGAAGATATATTTTAAAAACCCTCCCAAAATCAATAATAAAGGAAAAATTACCTAAAGGAAAAATACAAAAGTACATGAATATGCATCAAACACAAGAGCAAACTGAATGATAAATGAAAGTATGAAGACTCTCAATTTATTTAATGTTAAGGGGAAAGCAATATACAAATTAGAGAATGACTGTGTATTTGCACCAGAAAATGAGCTAAACAATGTTTATTCATATAAAAATAATTTTTAAAAAAGAAAATAAAGAAAATAACCCTGAAGAAAATAATTATGAAATTGTCACTCGTCAGCATGACACACAGCAATGAAAGTAAAAGAAATACATCTACAAGCCAAACTATGCATGAGTTTTAAATACATTCTTGAATTTTTAAAAAATAAATAAAAGCAATTCTAGAAGACTATCTTTCATGTGATACCATATTTATAAAACTCAAAAGTAATAAAAGCTAAACTATATGTGAGGGATAAGTCAATAAAATTAGGCAGATTCAAAATTTTAATACTGTGGGAATGATAAATAAAATATATAAGACAATAATTACTTATAGAATAAGGCAGTGTTATGAGATCGGGAAAAAGTAGGTATTATTTTCCTCAAATTGATAATTTTTTAAATAATTTGTGTGGTACATTACAGATAGTGCAATGTGTGTATGTGTGTGTGTGTCTGTGTGTGTGTGTGTGTCTTTGTGTGTGCGCGCGCCGCACGTAATAAATTTAAGCATTGGTTGTTTCGATATAAAGCTTCTAAACTTTTACATAGGTGAGTAGAATTTCCCAGTTTCCCTATATTTTATACATAACTTTATTTCAGGCAAGGCTCATGGAAGCATGGATAACACTGAAATAATCAGCTAAGTAGAAATGGATTACATGGTTTACTCTGAACTTTTTTTGTGCATTTATTCATATTGACAGAGGTATAGGAGACAAAGACCACTCAGGGCCCAGTGCTCACAGAAACTCCATGTCTCAGTGACTCAGAATTATAATCACAGTCATATCCAGTTTTCCAGAGAAAATATATGGTGCCATACATTGAGCAAAGTATGTTTCGTTAGTTACTGAAAAAATTCTAAAGAAATAAGATAGGAGTAACTGTAATCAGATAACTTACACTTTAATTGGGATAAAGAAGAAAATGCTTTCCTGGTATCCACCCTGTTGACAATTGGCAGGGGGCATTTTTTTACTTCAGGTTGTTCTGCAATTTCTTTTTGATCGTTTGCTTGGTTTGGTTTTATTTTAAAATTTTATTTCTTAGCTTTTTTTCTGTCATGTAGAAATGAAAATGTATTTTTTATGAATTCAAATAATTCATCTGTAGAATATTTTTTCCTGGTGTATTAGTCTGGGTTCTTCAGATAAATAGAACAGGGTAGACACACACGCACATATATTTATATTTAATATGTATCTATACACACGCACAAACACATACACACATATAAACAGATTTACTATAAGAAATTTGACTTCTGTGATTATGGAAACCTAAGAAATCCAACATTTGCATTTGGTAAGCTGGAGACTCAGGAAAGTCAATGATTTAGGTTCCAGACTGCGGCCGAGTCCAAAGACAGGAGAATATAGATGTCCCAGTTTGATACAGTCAGGCAGAAAGTTGTTCTGCAATTTCCAGAGTCAACCAGCTCTTTCCAAAAAAGCTGGAAGAGTAATAACTTTCATATACAGGCAATTTACATAACCAAAGCATTTGTACCCCCCTAATACTGGGAAATTTTTTTAAAAAAGGAA
>NW_012152896.1:70288-72431 GCF_000956105.1 Propithecus coquereli | reverse complement strand
TGTGTGTGTGTGTGTGTGTGTGTGTGTGTTTCAGAATATTACAGGGGTACAAATGTTTAGGTTACATATATTTCCTTTGCCCTGCCCGAGTCAGAGCTACAAGCGTGTCCATCCCCCAGACAGAACTCAAGAATCTTAAAACATCGTAAATGTGATTAGAGGCCACCAAAATCAAACGAGTCATACAAGAAGTACTATAGAGGACAATGCTTAACCTCCTTTATCATTTCTTTGTCTAACACTTCTGCCTCTCCCATGGACTTTTAACAGCCACCAGCTACTGTAATTTTTACTGAAGAACTGCCTTTCAACTCCTGGAGCTGCTTGGTCCAGAGATTGAACTGAATGCTTTGTGGGATTTCTGCATGGAATCTCACCCATACTTGGCCTCTCCCTTTCCCTACCCTACTGTTCCCACCCATGGTTTCCCTTGGAAGCACTCATTAATAAATGACTTGCACAAGTCCCCATGTAAGGATTTGCTCCTGGGAACCCAACCTAAGTCAAATACAGAATAAAACTACAGGTCCTGACAAGGAGAACAGAAGGTTCATGGAGAAGCAACCTTGTTTGGTTTCATATGCTATGTGGAATAAGATCATCTTGAATTTGTTGTGGGAGTTTTATTGCTCTCACATTTGGAGATAAGTATTAGTTATTAGTTGATGTTACAGAGAGTATCTGATCAATGTACCTAATTTTAAACACTTTTTTTGGTTTCCTTAAATGTAGTACAAACTCGAATCTATTGAAATCATTATAGTCAATTATAATAAGAATGAATCACATGAACCAAATGATTAACACTCACAGGGAATTGCCATTTTTTAACAATGATTATGTAGCTTGTCCATGTGAAATGCAATTCAGGAATCTCCCAGCCTTTTAGCTACTTCAATTATAGTGTACAAAGTTTAGCTTGATTAATTAACACTAGATTCATGTAAACAACAATATTATGTTTGCTACAGTGATAATGAATTTCCATTTATCCAAAAAAAAAAAAAAAAAGGAAGCTAATCAGCTCCATCCAGTAGAAGAATTCTTTTTTCTTTATTTATTTTTTCTTCTTCTAAAGCATGGATTGACCTAAGTTCTAGGAAACAGTTTAGGATATTATATCACATCATGAAATATTTTAAATTCCACAAGAAACACTAGTTACCTTCAATAAATAAATATAAAATTGTTTAATGATAGGGTTTTTTATAAGTGTTGAAGAAGAATTTGTTAAAAGAGAGAACTAGATCAATTCACTCTGTTACCACGAATTAGCCAGAATGTCTGAAATACATTAAAAGAGGATGGAGTTCATGCGCTGGGACCTGAGGGTCAACAATACATCCTTTGAAAGGGACTGAATGTCCACTATTTGCAAGAATGGCAAACCTAGGGTAATATCTGTTTTGCATGAGAAGCTGGTGCATTGTCAAGTCTGTGCTGAAACTAGAGCTAAATCCTATTAATTGAATCTAGGTCTAAATGTTGGTAAAATTTCTGAACTAGGCATATCATTTTTGGCTGTTTACAACCAAGCTAAATCACATTAATCAGACAGAAATTTACAGAGTAAAATATGGTTAATTGGCCTGCATTTTATCATACGGCAGAAAGCTTTTCAGTGTTCATACCAGGGCAAAAGAAACATGAGGAGGGATAGGAGGGCACAGTGCTGGGGATGTGGCTGCATGCAGGGTGGGAGCAATTAAGTCTTTTCTCCCTCTCTCTTTCTCCCTCTCTTTCTGGAAATTGTGTCAGAACACTAGGAAAGAACCGATTTCCTCCAAATGGCAGAAGAGGATGATGTGAAGTAATAGGGGCAAGAGGACAGCAGTGGCCAGAAGATGGTACAGAAGCAACAGGTGATAGTAGTTAAATGCTTGTCACACAGGCAAGACAACTCTCAGTGCATATATGTTAGGATTTTCCAATTCTATCTGGAAAACATCAACCTATTAAAAAACTCAACATCAAAGTTGGTCTTGGCCAGATCCCTACAAACTTCATAGAAGCTTTAAAATTCATTCACTATTTACTCATTCATTTAGAAGAAATTTGATAATCGTTATGTGAGAAGTTACCTGCCAAATATTGGGAGAAGTAGGGACGCAGAACAAAGACTTAAACATAAGAACAGAAACTG
>NW_012152896.1:54513-69403 GCF_000956105.1 Propithecus coquereli | reverse complement strand
TAGCATTTACATTGTATTAGGTATTATAAGGTATCTAGAGTGAATTTAAAGTATAAAGAAAAATGTACATAGGTTATATGCAAACACTATGCCATTTTATATAAGGGACTTGAGCATCCACACATTTTCATATGGGGGGTGGTTCTGGAACCAATCCCTGATGGATACAACGAATCACCGTATACACGATGGAATACTATACAGCCTTAAGAAAGAGGAAGCAATTTTGTCATTTGTGATGATGAGGATGGAATTAGAGAACATCATGCTAAGTGAAATAAGCCAAAGATAGAAAGACAAACACTGCATGTTCTCATTTACATGTGGAATCTAAACAATGGAACTCATAGAAGCAGAGAGCAGAATGGCAGTTTTCAGAGGGTGGGGGGCAAATGGAGAGATGATGAAGGATACAAAGCCTCAGTTAGATAAGGAGACTACTTTTGATTTTTTTCTTTAGATCAATAGCACAGCATGGTGAATACAGCTAATAATTGAGTACTACACATTTCAATATCATTAAGAGTAAGTTTCAAATGTTCTCATCACAAAAAATGGTAAATGTTTGCAAAATGTTCGCAAATGTTTGTATGTTCATTACTTGATTTATTCATTCCACATTGTATTCAAAGATTATAATACCACTTCTGTGCCTCATAAATATATATAACTATAATTTTTCAATATATAAGAAATAAAATAGAAAACAAAGGAAAAAACCTATCTCTCTGTATTAAATGTGATTTCATTTTTCAAGATGTCTTTAACCATAACACAATGTACAGGGATAATCCTTATTTCAAAAGATCAGAAGAATGAGATACATTTATGGACCTGAGCTGTCAGTAAAGTCTTTGCAGTAAAAACTATCAATTCGAATGACTTTCTGAAATATAGCAAGAACACTTTCAATTAGAATCACTGTGGATAATTTCTGAGCCTTGAGGACATTGTTACTGAGCAATCCTAGTAGAAAAGAAGATAAGAGAGAGGCCAACTTGCTAGCATAGTAATTTTTTAAAAAAATGTTGAAGGAATATAAGTCAAATAATTCTTCGTATCTGAAAATGTGCAATTTATACCTACTTTACCGTACGTAACCAATATTTATATTAGTCACCTCTTACTATTTACCTTTCTAAAGAGTGTCCCTTAATTATGCATTAAATTAAGTGCCTATTCCTCACTACAGAATATTTTGGGTACTGAACACATATGTCTTTATTAGTGCAAAAGTTTCTTTTTATACTTTTTCATGATGTGCCTCTGAAACCCACATTGCAGGAGAAAAATCTCCTTATGGGTAGGTCTTTGGCAAATGTTTGGTAAAGGTCTTTGTGTGGTTTTAAGTCCATTTTTAACAATATCATTGCTATAGAGGGGCCCTCCAATTCTTGCCTTTATAGTCTATTCACCTCATAGGCTGCCATTTTTATTCTTAATCCAATCTATCTGATTTTTCATCTCAAAAACAGCACCAATGATACTCACAGTTAAAGTGGAATAATATTTATCTTAACAAGTTTCCATAAAGATGGATTTTCCCTAAGAATAACCCTGTCTTATTCTTATTTCTTTACTCACTGTGCTCATAGGGAGTGGAGTGACTCGGAGAGTGTTATATAGACACACTTGACACAGCACTGTTCTTCCTTCACTTGGGATGTCTCCTAAAGTAGTGCTCATTTCATTTTGCTGGATTAAATCTTACCATGGCAACCCCCTTTTTGATTATATGTATATGAGGTGCCTTCAAAAAGTTCGTGGAAAATATATATTATGAAAAAAACTATGCATGGATTTCAATATTATTTTGCACCAAAATAAACTCACACTAACTTGTTATGATATGTCTGAACATGATGTAGTTTGAGGAACTGAGAAGGATAATACCTCATTTTAAAAAGAGACTTTATCGAAGCAACACGAATTCTGCTAAAAGGTGGAAAAAAGGCGAAATCATTGATGTGTTATGAAAAGTTTATGTGGACAATGCCCCAAAGAAATCAGAAGTTTACAAATAGATAACTCACTTGAAGAAGGGATGAGATGATGTTAAAAATGAAGCCCACAGTGGCAGATCATCCATGTCAATTTGTGAGGAAAAAATTCATCTTGTTCACACCCTAATTGAAGAGGACCAACAATTAACAGCAGAAACAATATAGCTAACACCACAGACATCTCAATTGATTCAATTTACATAATTCTGACTGAAAATTAAATTTGAGAAAACTTTCTACTCAATGAGTGCCAAAACCATTGTGCCAGGTCAGCTTCAGACAGGGTTAGAGCTTTCAATGGAAATTTTAAACAAATAGGATCAATATCATGAAACATTTCTCAAAAAAAAAATTGTAACAGGAAATGAAACATGGCTTTAACAGTATTATCATGAAGACAAATCACAACCAAAGCAATGGCTGCCAAGAGGTAGAAGTGGTCCAGTCAGAGCAAAAGTGGACTAGTTAAGAGCAAAAATCATGGCAACAGTTTCTGGGGATGCTCAAGGTATTTTTCTTGTTGACTTTTGGAAGGGCCAAAGAATGATAGCATCTGCTTATTATAAGAGCGTTTTGAAAAAGGCAAAGATTTAGTAGAAAGACATCCAGGAAAATTTCACCAGAGAGTCCTTCTCCACACCTACAATGCTTCTCCTCATTCCTCTCATCAAACAAAGGGAAATTTGCAAGTGTTTTAGTAGGAAATCTTTAGGAATTCCACCTCACAGTCCTGATTTGGCTCTTCTGACTTCTTTTTGTTTCTTAATCGTACAAAATCTGTAAAATGTATCCATTTTTCTTCAGTTAATAATGTAAAAAAGACTTAATTGAAATGGTTAAATTCCCAGGACCACCAGCTTTTTAAGGATGGACTAAATGGCTGCTATCATCACTTATTAACTCGATGGAGCTTACGTTGAGTAATAAAGTTTATATTTTATTATCTTTCAATTCCATTTTTCCATAAAGTTTTTGAAGTCTGCTTGTGTGTCTGTGTGTGTGTGTGTCAAATGTAGCATATAATATAAACAATAGCTTGCAATTTTATAATTTATATGTATTAATACATCATTGTTTGAATCGGGCAGTTGTAAACTGACCATTAGCAAAGTGAGTTGCCACCTATTATCACTCTATAAAATTGCACCACCATTCTATACACAGGATGTGCATTATCATTTCCTCATTAAAGTATTTAAAGTTCATTCTTTTTAATAGTCTTTTTAAGATGGGGGAAGAACTGGCCATGGGAACAATAAACAAACAAATCATTTGCCCATACTACAGCAAGTTCACATAATTTGGATGAGTCACAAACTGCATTTAGGAAAGTAAAAATTATCTATGCAGCTTTTAATAAGGACCACTGGGGATGAAAGTGGTTTCTCACCACAGAGGTCTTTTAATTCTACAAAATAAAACAATATTAACTAAGTGCATGACCAGAGTTCTGTGAAATTTATATTCAGACCCAAAACTTAAAATTACTCCACTGAAGGTACATGGTGTTACCCAGTGCCCTCTTCTTCTGGGGAAAGGCTAGTTTGATAGACATACTATTTAAAGGCTATTAGACACTGATAAATCTATTTAGCAAGAACAGGAGGAACAACAAAGCCCAATGCAAGAAGGGTGCTACAGGAAAACAAAGTGGATGGAACCAGTTGCTAGGAAACAGGGCAAACTAAGTGCATTGGAGTAGTTAGATTGGGTAACACTGTGAGAATACCAGCCCTCCATATACACACAGAAATGGAAGCAGAGCAGGTTTTCAGCCTATGTGAGGGAACAACACAAACTCTGAAATATGATCTTATAGGTACAGAGAAATCTTCATTTTACACATACTCAGAACCAAAAAAAGGGGGGAGGGATAATCAAAGAATCTTATTAGTCCATATCTATAGTCCATCTGCAAAGTAGATTTGAATGTGGCTCAATTTTATTTCAAATTTATGGTATCATTTCTCACAAGCTCCACTATAAAGTAGACAGATTCATGTGTAGCAATAATTTACACCCAGAGAAAAGATAGAGGGAATCTTGACACCAATAATCATACTTTAAGAGGGTGGAAGTGATGGTCGTATTTTTGAGGTCATGAATTGACACATTGAATTTATAGTTTCCACTGGGGATTGTCTAGTCAAGTTTGTACAGACAAAAAGTCCTATGACACCTCCTTCTTGGATTTCATCTTTAATCCCTTTCCCTCATTAGTGCTGGTCATTTTTATTTTCTATTCAATGCATTTTGGGCATTTGATTAGAATATGAATTTCTAAGGGTAGATCTCTACATTTACTTACATGCATAACATCTAGATTTTGCTGTGGGTGACAGTAATTGCACAAAAAATAATTGTTGAACATTTGAAACAATGACTGAACATTTTGTCATTCATGCAATTTTCTTTTCTTTCTTCAGGTGTGTACATTTTATCTTCTTGAAAGATATTTAAGCCCTTTTAGAATAATAGAGAGTATTTATATTCTTTGCCCCGCCTCAATCAAAGTAGTTCAAAATTAAGCAGGACACAGATAATCAAAGATTACTCATTATGTTAAATTTCATGTCTATATTCAGGTAATATATTTGGAAAAAGGGCAAAGCTGTGCTAACAGGACTCAAAACAGATTTTGACAGCAGTTTAATATTCCCCAAATTTTAATGAGATTGTACTTGTTCATAATAATGACAGCAACAAAATAAAATAAAGACAATAATAGGAAACATTCATTAAATACCCAAGCAACGTAATAAGCACCAGGAATATAGAAATAAATCAGACAACAACTTCTGCCTTCACTGAGCTTACTATCCAGTTTTGGGAGGCAGATAATAAATTATAAAATGTATAGAATGTTAGGTGATGATAAGTACTACCCAGGAAAGAAAAGGCAGGCGAAGGGAAAAGAGAGCATCAGAATGTTGCAATCTTCAGCAGTATGATCAGGTAAGAAGGTTAAATTTGAGCACAGACCCACATCAGATGAGAGAATAACTATGGGATATCGGGGAAAAAGCATTCTCAGATGGGAAATAACAAGTACAAATGTCCTGAACAGGAGTGTGCCTGATATTTGAGAAACACTGAGGAGGAGGACAGTATGGCTAGAGCTGAGTGAACAAAAGAAGGATTAACAGGAGATAAAGGCAGACAATTAACAAGAGGTAAATCCTATAGAGGCTTGATGATCACAGTCAATTGATGATTAATGCCTTTGGCTTTTTTTCTTGGTGAGGTAGTGGGTAATTGAAGGGTGTTGATAACAGTCATGTAATGCTTGGACTTTCTTTTAATAGAATCACTCTGGCTGCTGTTTTAAGACTGAAGAAAAGCAAAGAGAGAAACAGACCTATAAATAACCTGAATTTGGTTTGGATCAGGCTGTTCTCATGGAAGTGATGAGAAGCAGTTAGATCCTGGTTATGTTTCAAAGGTAGAAAAATTGGTTGTTCTGAGAGAGTGAATGTAGAGATTTTGGCCTGAACAACTAGAATAAGGATGTCGTCTTTGATAGAGAAAGGAAATACTATGAAGCACAGGTTTAGTGGTGAAAGTGTTGGAAGCTTGTTGAGAGATGGATTAGAATCTTGATCATAGACACTTAAAGGCCACAATGCTGATTAGACAACCAAGCAAGTATGTCCAACTGCCTGTCCACTAGGCAGTTGGATATATAGCTCTGAATTTCTAGGAAAAGGTCTTTTCTATAGACATAAATTTACGAAAAAGAACAGAATTAGTTGCGTTATGTCCTTGTTGATATAAGAGGTGATGTGATCTATTAGATAAGTGAAATATTTTGTCTTTGTTGGCTGCACAGAGAATTTACCTACATTATTAATTGGAGAAAAGTTGGCATAGATGGGTATAGATTTAAGTAAATGAGTGTATGTGGTAGGCTGTTTGCAGGTCTCTTTTTTTTTGTATTGCTTTTTAATTTAATAAATGAACATTTCCCCCACGTTATTAAATTTATTTATTTTATATATTTTTATTTCAGAATATTATGGGGGTACAAATGTTTAGGTTACATATATTGCCTTTGTCCTGCCCAAGTCAGAGCTACAAGCGTGTCCATCCCCCAGACAATGAGCACTGCACCCGTTAGGTGTGTATATATCCATCCCCTTCGCCCCCTCCCCGACCTGCCCGACACTGATGAATGTTACTACCACATGTATACTTAAACGTTGATCAATTAATACCAATTTGATGGTGAGTACATGTGGTGCTTGTTTTTCCATTCTTGTGATACTTCACTTAGTAAAATGGGCTCCACTCCATCCAGAATAATACAAGAGGTGCTAGATCGCCATTGTTTTTTTGTGATTGGGTAGTACTCTATGGTATACATATAGATGGTCTCTTTTATCTGCCTTTATTTCTCAATGAAATAGAAAACAAAGCTAATAACTAAGAGTAATAAAGAGTGATGAAGGTTAGGGTTGCCAGGTTTTTTGTATGTATAGAACAAGTCCTGTACCTAATAATTTTTCCCTGTGTCCTGTATTGACTTTGTTAGAACACTCTAAATGTCCTATATTTGGTTTTTAATCCAATAAATGAAAAAAATTCGGCTATTGGAGAATTTTTTCAATCACACCCATTGGCAGCTTAAATCATTTAAATGGCAACACTACATGAAAGTCATACCTCCACAAATAAAGGTCTGAACAGCCCTTTATGGTTCCTCCTGTAAGTCTAGCTGAAAATAGGCCAAAAGAAAGAAGAATTAAAATTATTTATTTTTCATATTCAGGAAAAGATCGTTCTTTGGCCAAAGTTCCAAGTTGCAAATAAGTAACCACTATTACAGATAAGATTAGATTAGTACCCATGTTCTGAAAATAAGTCAAGCAATAGCCTTCCTCACACAACTATGACTTCTGAAAGTCAGCCAATCAAAATTAAATTCCAGTCTCAAAATTTGGCCAATCAGTGACAACTCCTCACCTCTAAATATTAGTTAATCAACAAGTGCCTCAGTCTACTTTTCATGCTTCTGAAAGTGAGCCGGTCAATGTCAGCTTTACTAGAGTGACCACACCAGCACACCCGAAAGTCTTGTAATCCCCAAACACTCTCACTTCTGAGTGCCTGCCAATCTCTGAAAGTCAGGCTTCCCCAAACCTTATGTAACATCCACTCTGGCTCTGTTCATGAAGACAATGTCTTACAAGTAGCCCTGTCACTTGGTGGCAAACAGGAAGTTCACCTTTTTGCCCCAGATATTAGTCAATTTTATTGTTAGTTTGCAAGTTCACAACCCTTTCAGCAGCTCAACCCCTGTTTATGGTTATGTATAAGTTCAGACTTGTGAGTGACAGATGCAGTGAGGCTGCTGTGAGACTTTCAGATTAATTTTTTCCCAATTCTTGTGGTGGTTTCTATTATCTATTTTTTATTTGTGTATATTTGAATCCTCATATGCCAAAACACTGATATAAACTTTGTTGACAAATTTTCTGAAAGGTAGACATTTCACTAAATAAGGAAAGAGTCCTTTCAGAGCTGTTTGTGCAGTATGCAATTACTTGTGTAATATGCAAAACGGTGGAAAATCAGATAAAAACCAGCATATAGCAAAAAAAGATGTATAACTTCTCAACTAACACCAAAATAGTGATAAAATACAAGATTTTTGATTAAGAGACATTCATATGAAAAAGATAAAATAATAGCATAATGTTGTAATGGCCTTCCACACTACATATCAGCCTTTCAGCTCAAATGCCTTTTAAACATACAACTACCAAAAATAGTTTCTGATTTTAAAATTGCAAGCAAATTTTTAAGTACCAGAATTAAATCTACTGCAATAATTCAAAAATATAATTACTACATTTACTTTGACAGATATTATCACTTTTTTACAAAATAGCCATGGTGAAAATAATCACAGTGCAGAAAAAAGTTTCCCTTTGCTTATGAAGTATTTTCCTCATTAAAAAGGCTTCCTTATAAGATTATGGGGAGTAAAATCCCTTTTAGATAAAAACTTCAGAAACAACAGCATATTTTTGTAGAGACTCTTTTTTTTAGTTAGGAGATAATGAGGAAAATTGTACCGCTTTTGGTAGAAGAGTTAAAACTACAAATTTTGGTAAATGCAAACAAGGTTTAGTCAAAGTTGAAGCAAAGCATGAATGTTAGCTGTTCTACCCATATTCTGCATGTTGCTGCACAAAGAACCTCATTCTATTGGCATTGAACACTTTCTATTGGCACTGAAGTGATTTTATGAAATTGTTCTCTAATTTCAGTATTTAAACTGTCAAACCTAGTGATTAAAGAACTTTGGAGATTTTGTTGGAATTCAGGATTCTTCATTTCTCTTATATTCAAAAGTCCATTGGCCCTCTCTAACAAATACAGTTGAGAGAATACACAGCTTATTGAAATCCTACTTTAGTTCTGAAGAAGAGGCCTCCCCAAATTCTTGTTGACTTTTTAAGTACCATTGAATGAATTCTACTTATTCTTGGTTCATAGTTTTCAATATTTCTTTAACAATGAGATTATGCAAATTGAAAGTAGAGCAAACAGTGTTATTAAGATACTCCATTGCTTAAGAAACATGTAGAATGCATTAACACATTGACTGCCATGTCGGTTGTATTTAACTCAGGCAAGTTTTGATCCCGTGGCCTCATGAAGCAAAACCCTGCAGTTGGTTTGTGAAAATCTTACTTGTTGATGTTCTTATTGTTAAAATTAATATCGAAAATTTAATACTAAAAACGTGGATTGCATTGCATATAATTCACCACAGAAAACAATAACAAATAACAAATTAGAAAGGATCATTTTGTTTTAATAAAACACCTTGGCCCCAGGGAAAAATTCTTTTTTCTAGTGTGGCAATCAATACATTAAAGAACAAAATGATGAAAAATGCATCCCTTTAAGTGTCAAGTCTGTTTTAAAAGGGACATTACTCATGAACAGGGAAAGAAACTTCATCATTAAGTGTATAACTATTATGGCATTTGTCATGACTATCTTTTGAAATATATTTTATATCTTGAAGAATTTGATTCTTTTACATAATTGTTACATGAGAACAAGTGGAATCCTTATGTCTAGTGTTGAACAATAAGGGAATAAAAATTGAAGAAAATGTTCTTTCTATTCAGGGTATAATATTTGAAAAGTCATCGATCAAGAGATGCCACATAATCATGAAGAATGGAAAGGAACGGGAAAATTATGCCATGAAAACCGATATTATGTGTTTCAACAAATCAAATTTGAAGAGTCATTCTTAGGTTTGTTAACTTTATGCAGTACATGCTAGTATATTGGCTCATAGTGCTGAAGTTGAGTGTGTTATATCGTTAATAAATGTTCCGTGAACAAAAGAACACAATAAATTGGATATGACCACTGTAGAAGCTACATTACAATACTAATGAAACACAGACAGTGAGAAATTTTATAAGCACATTCTATGGAATAAACAACTGATCAGGAGAGCTAAAACATCAGGGAATATAATCTTTCAAAAACAAAGGCATGTAATTTACATACTTACTATTTATTTCAGATAGAAAATGAATTGTTTTAGTATAAGTATTCCCCACACAGTGGGATCTTTTTCTTTTATCTCAACATACATATACATAAGCATTTAGAAATGATTCAAATTTACCTAGGAATCCTGTATTTTTGGTGACTAAATCTGGCAACCTTAATGGGGGTTGAGATTTTGACAAAAGATTAGAAGGTATGATTCCCCCCAAGAGAGTGTCAGGATGAAGGAATCAGGGAAATGTAGTGTGATTATCAGGCAGCATGTTAGGGCCACTTGAAGTTTGAAATCACAAATTCAAAATAAGAATAGTCAGCATGAATGTGTATTGTCTCCAACCTCCTTCAGGTGTGTGGGTGTGGACAGGGAGTGGACAGAGAAGTGTAATTAATTAGTGTTATAGTTTTACCAATAATATTATTCTATTGGAAATATTTCCATTAAAAATAATTGTTATTTGATTCCAGTCTACACTTCTAATCAATATGCTGTATTCCCTCACAATGAGAGGTAATTACTTAAGATAATTCTCACTTCTTTATCATTATAAGGTCTGAAATAAACCAACAAAGAAAAACATCAGATGACATTCAATTAAAAATAGTTATTAAACCAAGTATTCCACAAATGTAATCTCCAACACTGAAAGATTATAGAAGTTTCTTTTAGCCTATGTTCTTCCCAAACAATGTAAGGAAGGCCACATTCATTAGAATACGAGAGAAAACAAAAATGTTGAATGGTTTTTGCAAAAGGCAGAAATAACATACATTAATAGCTAGTAGTAAAGATTTAGAAACTGTAGGCCCTAATTTTGATTCATTCACCAAATCAGTACCACAAGCACATCACCATAATCACATCTGCAAATGTTGCATCATTTCCAAAATAATATGCAAATGCCGAAGGGAAACATATGATCTTACTTGGTATAGTGTGAGCTCCTCTGAAGATGGAATAAGGCACCTCCAACCAGAAAGAATCATTGAGCCAAAAGTATTCCCTTCAGAACACGATCTGGGGGGTAATTGTTATTTCTTAAAAATAATACAATTGAAGGTATTTAAAAAATTATTTAATTATTTAATTTTTGGCTTTTGCATATCTGAGTTTGTATTTCCCAAAGGATTTTAACTGCAAGTGATATGTATTTCCCATCTAAAATGTCTCCATTGTATTTCAGAGATGGAAAATATTCTCTATTTTTCTACTAGTTCCAAAATGCAAATGCTTTTAGACATTCAATGATCTATTTCTTTAGTAAGTCTCTTTCTATTTCAGTGTTTATGCATGAGATTGATCTAATACCCAGAGGAGAAATATCATCGCCAGCTTTCACAACATTTTCAGAAGGGCACATATGCATTTTGCTTCTCTTTTTTATGAAGCTCTTTTTACTGCTTTCTCTTAAGAACATATTATGAAAAATCCAATTTCCCTGCAGATATGTCAGACTGTGCTATTTCTTGAAAGCTAGAACAAAACCTGCTTTCCAAATGACTTATGCAATTTGGAACCAAATAGGTGGGTGTTCATCTTAAGAAATTCTCATAGAATTATCATTTGCAATATTTCCACAATTTGGAACAGTTACTCATTGATCATTTTTAATCTGTCCTGTATCCACTAATGAAGAGCAAGTTACCACACGGAACATAGATCTAAATAACCTCATTCATTGCTCTGTACTAAATAGCTCAGTGAGTTAAAGAGGAAATCTTGTGAAAATAAAAGAAAATGACTCTATAACGGAGATGTGTATGAGGGAGGAAGTATATGATGGTCACAGAATAAGGAGAAGCTTCCAAAAAGTCATTATCATCTTCCTCCTTAACTCACCATTTGTTTGTGTGTTTATTTATTTATTTATTTGTAATGCAATAGTATTTGGTCCATGGAAAAGAATAAAGGTTTCATAAATACACTAAATACTAAAGCACAATCATAAAATGAATACTCATGAACACAACACACAATTTTTTTTTTTTTTTTTTTGAGACAAAGTCTTGCTCTGTTGTCTGGGCTAGTGGGTGAGAGCCATGGCAACAGCCTAGCTCACAGCAACCTCAAATTCCTGGGCTCAAGTGATCCTCCTGCCTCAGCCTCCCAAGCAGCTGGGATTACAGGAACAGGCCACCAGGCTTGGCTAAATTTTTCTATTTTTAGCAGAGGTGGGGTCTTGCTCTTGCAAGGCTGGTCTCAAACTCCTTAGCTCAAGTTATTCTCCCTCTTTGGCCTCCCAGAATGCTAGGATTACAGGCATGAGCCACCGCGTCTGGCCCAACACGTAATTTAAGAAGCAAAATTTTACAATTCCATTCCATCTATGTGTTCCTCCTTATGAACTGCTTCCCCCACCAATGCGATTGCACTATGAATGCTACATTTCTATCCTTCTTTATCTTTCTTTATATATTTTAATACTTATGTATTCATTCATAAACATTCAATTGCCAGTTTCTCTCCTTTTTGACCTTTGTAAATATACTATCATACTATAAGTAAGTTTCTTGATTGGATTATACCATATTCACAAACATCGTAACATCTATTTTTATTTCACTCATTTCCACACGAGAAATATCTGAGTGGGTGAATATATCATTCTACGTATTTATTTTTATGAATATTTGATCTTTCTTTCTCTTTTCCTCCTTTCCTCCAATTCCTCCCTTCTTTTCCTTACTTTCTCCCCTTCCTTCTTCTTTCCCTTTCTCTCTCCTTCCTTCCTTTTCTTCTCTCTCCTTCCTTCCTTCCTCTAGCTCTAGACCAGCGCAATACTTTCTAATAGATACATAATGCAAGCCACATGTGTAATTTTAATTTTTCTACTAGCCACATTATTAAAAAAGTAAGAAGACACAGGTGATGTTAACCTTAATAAAATATTTAACCCAATATAGTTAACATATTATCATTTTGACATTAAAGCAATATTAAAATTTAAAAGTCATTTTATATTTTCTTTATATCTTCAAACTCTAGTGTGCATTTAACACTTAAAGCACATCTTACTTTAGGCTAACCTCATTTCAAGTACTCAATAGCCACATGTGACTAGTAGTTACTGTATTAGACAATGAAGCTGGAGAACTTCCTCTTTCTATTAAGACCAGGATAAGGAAATGTCCTAAAGTCCTTGAATACATAATGACATAAATGATCGTTGGCCATTTTTTTAAACTACAACTATGTAAAGCATTATTAGGAAAGAGTTATCTACTAGAAACCTTTTCATGAAGCAGCTTACACAGTGATGTCTGTGCTTGAAAACATTCATTTTTCAGTTGTCGGATGCTGAGATCTATATATGTTTGTTTATTCAAGCTTATTGATTACATTTTCACATCACATATATTTATGAATATTTTGTCTGCTTGATCTATTAATAATTGGGAGATGTCAGTTAAAATATTACACTTTGATAGTGGAGTTATCAATTTTCCCTTTTAGTTCTATTAATTTAGGCTTCATTTATCTTGAGGCTTTTTAAGAAATAGGTATACTCACATTCATAGTTGCTATATTTTTCCAGTAGATATAATGTTATAATCAGTGTATGGATTACGATTAAGAAAATAGATGTTGTTCAGCTTCCTGGCTTGACTCTTAGCCTCATCACTAACTAGTTGTATGACTATGAACTAGTTAATCTCAGTGCCTTAATTTCCTTATTGTTGAAATATGGGTAATGACAGTGGATAGTTCAAAGGATTGTGGTGAAGATAAAATGAATTAGGCATCTGAAGTTTTGGAATAATATCTAGCACATAATTCATGCTATATTGACTTTAGCTATTGTTATTGTAATCATTTTGTTATTCTGTAATGACCATTTCTATTATCGATAATGTATTTTGTCTTTCAAAGCTGATATTGATATTGCTCCTCCAGCTTTATTTTATATAGTGTTTATCAAATATGACTTTTCTATCCTGTCCATTCAAACTTTCCATGCTTTAATTTTAGATGCGTTTCTGCTCCATGACATTAACAAACTTGTTTGCATCAGACTGTAATCTGATAATCAATGGTGAGTTCACTTAAGTTTATTCTTTCTAGGGATATATTTGGACGTATTTATATCATCTTACATTTTCATCTGAAAATGTATTATTTGACAGTTATTTTTCCCCAGCACTTCAAAAATAATTTTCTTGTCTTTTGGTTTCCATTGTTGATATCAAGAAGTCTTCTTCTATCAGTTTAATTTTGATTATTTTTCAGGTGTTGATGATCTGTCCTTTTCTCTCTGGCTGCTTTTAAGAACTCTTCTTTGTCTTTTATTCTCTTCGAAGGTTTCAGCTAATGTCGTAGGGTGATGTTCAATACCTCCCTTTCCTTGCAGCTGGCACAATTTAGTTTCAGAGATTTTGGTGCTGCTATAAACATTTTCCTACAGTCCTGCACTGCTGGTCCTTTATGTTTCAGTTCAATGCATCCGGCATCAATTTCCATCCCTTTTTTGTTTTGCCTTTTTGGGGGATTATTGGTATAGGAAATGGGGTAGTGTGTGTTTAAAATTTCCCTTAGTTCATCAAACTTGGTCAGTACTGCATTAAAAGTATACTTTTTTTAAGGTTCCACCTGCTTTTCAGCAGGAGGGTCCTTCGGTACCTAGATATCTCTCTGAAAATAAAACTTCTTTATTTGTGTTTTTCAAAGTACTTTTACTTCCACTACTTCTTTTCACTATGTAAAAATCCTGTAGGAAATTAACGGCTTACCTCTTATGTTTGCACACAAATTGTGTTCCAAGTTCTCCTTTGATTTTTTTTAATTGAGAGTCTTCTTTTTTGTTCACAAAAGTTTTAAATATATATGTTGCCAAAATTATTTATTATAACTTTTTGTTTTCTGGCTTTGTTTCCATATTTACATATATCTCTTTCAACACAGAAGTCCATGAATACTTATAAACATTTTTCTATTTATTGTTTTTCAATTAACATTTACCTTTATCTGACATTTATTTTAGAGAGATGACTGAGTAGGAATTTTATTTACTTTTTGCTCCAGTGATTATCCAATTTTCCTAGAACCATTTACTGAATAATCCTTTCATTCAAGCTGATTTGAAATGCCACTTTTATCAGAATAAATTATTTTTACTTCTTGGTCATTTTCTGGTTCTGCTCTCCCAACAATCTATCTATTAGGTTCCAGGGTCTTATTGTTTTAATTAATTCAGGTTTATAGTAGAGTATAATACATATAAATGCAAATATTTTTATTATTTTTCTTTGTGGATTTTCTTGAATATTTATTGTGTTCTGGTACACTTTAAACATCTTTCAATGAAGATAAAAAGATGTGCTAAGATTATGATTGCTAAAATTCCATGAAA